>NC_140379.1:12955000-13525000 GCF_054491055.1 Hypomesus nipponensis | reverse complement strand
ATAAACATTGCTCTATTTTTAGCAGAGGAGGAACATTTGGAAAACGCTGACCCCTGTGAAGAGTCAGCCACTGCATGCGCTCACATACTTCCTAAGAAGGTGAGCAGCACTTCTGAGGTAGTTGACTGTCTGGCCTGACTGGGCAGCTGCACAGATGTAATGTCATGTAATGTACCCTGTCCATCCAATCACTTGACATGTATGACTTCTTAGTGGACAGGAAGAGACCACTGCTGGATCCTGTAACCAACCAGGACTAGAATGACTAGAGGCTGGTGGCTAATCCCTGGTCAAGCATGCAGTAGAAGGTTCACCTCAGAGACAGTGCATGGGGTCCTAATCTGGACCCAGATATCCCTACACTCCACAATCTCAATTTTAATCTGGCAGGCTGGACACCCCTAATCTAATCTGGGATTGTGAGGGGTTAATTTAGGGTAGGCCCTGTCCCCTTGGCTCACATTTAAATCTGGGCCCCCACCCAAACCAGAACCCCCTGTCACCCCTTTCCAACACAACACCTCGTCCCCTAGTCCCCTAGTCTCCTTGTCTCTTGTTCCCTGTCTTCCCAGTCCCCCAGCCCTCCATACCACAGTCTTCCAGCCACTAGCTACAACAATAACACCCTACTTCATCATATCTTTGTCAAAACTACAGTCAAAACTGTAATGTTTAATAATCCATTAAACACAAAAGTGCACACAGACTCAAATAACAAAAGCCCAAACACAAAACACTCAGCAAAAACACACTATCAGCCTAGGCAGAGGCACAGACACAAATAGAGAGACACGTACACACACACTGATGCACAGTAAGACAGAGAGGCTTCATTCATAATTAACAAATTCCAGCCTCACTCCTCCTGCTCTACCCGGCAACCATTCATTAATCCAGCACATGGAACACCCCCTCTCCAGTCCACAAGGAACACACACACACACACACACACACTCACACACAAACACACACACCCAAACAATACAAACACACATATGTGCACTGACATATGCACATGCAGTATATTCACACACACACATACACACACACATTCTTACAGACAGTTTAAGGCCTTCCTTTAACAGTCTCATTATTTCAATGACAACATTAGTATGGAAATAAAGGATTAAGTAGAGAGAGAGAGAAACAGTGAAGGGCTTGGGACAGCCTCATTTACTAAAAGAAAGGACTGAAGAACTGTGTGTGTGTGTGTGCTTGTGTGTGTGCGTGTGTGTCTGCAAATGTGTGCCCGCATGAGTGTGTTGCTTGGCTACTTTTATTATCCTCCTCTTCCTGTTTGGTATTATTAACTTCCTGTCTCGCCTCTAACAACATCCGCTGGAGATCAACAACAAGATGAGAAAAGAGAAAACACACACAAGGCTCCCACATGGACAACAACTTATCCGGAGACAGAGTCCCTCTCCTCTCCTCTTTTCCTCCTAGAAGGAACAACCCCGGCAACCCCTCTCTGCTCCTTCTAACCTCTCCCTCCCTCCCTCCCTCCCTCCCTCCCTCCCTCCCTCCCTCCCTCCCTCCCTCCCTCCCTCCCTCCCTCCCTCCCTCCCTCCCTCCCTCCCTCCCTCCCTCCCTCCCTCCCTCCCTCCCTCCCTCCCTCCCTCCCTCCCTCCCTCCCTCCCTCTGTCACAGGGTAGGTTGCATATTGGTAGTGGCTTCGCGTGCTATAGTCACATGACCTCCCTAGCCCTCCTGAGGGCTCCAGGAAAACACTGGCTGTCTTTGAGGCCATCACTGCAGTTTGCAACACACACACACATACACACACAAGTGCACACAGAAACCCAAACACATACACAAACAGACACAATCATTTACATGTCATCATACCCTCTTTATAGGCTAGTCACACAGAAGAAACCACTTTGTCATGGCTGTGTGCATGTGTGTTTGTGTGTGTGTGTCTTACAGTAACGTTCATTCCAGCTTTATCTCATTAGGTAGGAGTGTGTTTGACAGGCAGAGAGATGCATGTGTCTGTCTTTCAGTCCTGACCCTTATCATGAGGCTGCCATCCTCGTGTACACACTAACCCAGTTAGACTGACACACACACACATATTTACACAGCCCAGTAAACGAGTTCCACATTGACACACAGCACCTAACAAAAAATAGGTCACACACATTCATGTATACACACGCGCGCACACACACACACACATGCTCTGTAGTGTACTGTATCATGCAGCTCAACATTCATAATTCAGCAATGAGCTCATAAACCCAAAATAGGCCTTAACCATGTACACACTTAAACACACACACACACCACCTCTGTCTCCATGGGCTTCCACATAGGTGGGCAGTGAGAGTGACAGAGAGACAGAAGAGAGAGTATAGTCAGTAATAGAGAAGGATAGAAGTAAGACGTAAGATTAGGGGCGCATGAGACAGAGAGTGTCACAGAAAGTGCCTTTTGCAGGCCTGTCCACTCCTCTGCATGTGTCTCACACACACACACACACACACACACACTATTGCTGCTTGTGCTTTCCCACAGAATATCAATGAACCTCTAGACTTGGTGCTCTGTAATGATAGACTACTCTACCATCACCACATCCTCTCTCCCTCTCTCGCTGTCTCTCTCTCTCTTTTTCCGTGTGTTTCTCCACCTCTCGGCATCTCTCTCTCTCCCTCTGACTCCCCTCTTCTCTGCACTCCAGGCTTTGTGGCCTTTCCCCAGAGCGTCTCCATGGCAACGAGGAGAGGAAATCTGCAGTGGGTGTTGTCAAACACACAAACACACACACACACACATAACTAGACATGATAAGAAAAAAAAGTAGAGGGCAGTTTACAGACAGACTAAGATAGAGAATGTATATGTTGGCAAGGGTGTGTATGTGTGTGTGTGTGTGTGTATGGGGAAAGAGCAAGATAGAGCTGTGCTCCTAATTATCCCCAGTGTGAGTCTGGAGGATTAGGATCCTTTTAATCGTTTAAAAACCTGTTTTATAGGTTACAACCCTGTAGGGACAAACAGGATTAGACTGCTTCTGAGATATCCAACCCCCACACACATGCATGCACACATGTGCTTACACACCTGCACAGGGACTGATGTCCAGTTCATGTATGTGTATGTTTGTGTGTGTGTGTGTGTGTGTGTAAGGTTTGTACTGTTGAGGGTTCTAAAGGTAGATGTCTGACACATTCTGGCCTAGTCTTCGAACCAATCCCACAATGCAATTCACTGGAGTCCAGCACAGCAAAGGATCCTAACAACCTTCTGCGTTCACACACCCCAGGAGCATGTTGGATGTCAGAGGACACACACACACATATGTTGATATGGTCCCAGTTTGATATGTGTCTGTGTGTGTGTGTCTTATTGATGTGGTGTTCACACATAACTGTGTCCTACTTCCATTCTCAACTCCAGGGAATACCACAGTCAGACTTCCCTGCCTCTACACTGACCACAGTCAGACTTCCCTGCCTCTACACTGACCACAGTCAGACTTCCCTGCCTCTACACTGACCACAGTCAGACTTCCCTGCCTCTACACTGACCACAGTCAGACTTCCCTGCCTCTACACTGACCACAGTCAGACTTCCCTGCCTCTACACTGACCACAGTCAGACTTCCCTGCCTCTACACTGACCACAGTCAGACTTCCCTGCCTCTACACTGACCACAGTCAGACTTCCCTGCCTCTACACTGACCACAGTCAGACTTCCCTGCCTCTACACTGACCACAGTCAGACTTCCCTGCCTCTACACTGACCACAGTCAGGCTTCCCTGCCTCTACACTGACCACAGTCAGACTTCCCTGCCTCTACACTGACCACAGTCAGACTTCCCTGCCTCTACACTGACCACAGTCAGGCTTCCCTGCCTCTACACTGACCACAGTCAGACTTCCCTGCCTCTACACTGACCACAGTCAGACTTCCCTGCCTCTACACTGACCACAGTCAGACTTCCCTGCCTCTACACTGACCACAGTCAGACTTCCCTGCCTCTACACTGACCACAGTCAGGCTTCCCTGCCTCTACACTGACCACAGTCAGGCTTCCCTGCCTCTACACTGACCACAGTCAGGCTTCCCTGTCTCTACACTGACCACAGTCAGACTTCCCTGCCTCTACACTGACCACAGTCAGACTTCCCTGCCTCTACACTGACCACAGTCAGACTTCCCTGCCTCTACACTGACCACAGTCAGGCTTCCCTGCCTCTACACTGACCACAGTCAGACTTCCCTGCCTCTACATTCACACAGCAAACAGAGGTTGGAGTTGTTGGACACTATCCAGGCACCCACACACACACACACACACACACACACACACACCCATACACACAAACACACCTGCACATATATCTACACACCCCTACACACACCTACACATACAACCACACACACACAGACAGCCATATACAGCTGTACACCCCAACTCACACAATCTACACACACAAAATAGCTAACCCCTGAAGGCCAGTGCTCCTCTGCAAATGAGGGGCTGGGGTGTGTAAACATGACTCAGGTCCACCCCAGGAGGAAGCAGACACACAGACAGACCATAATACTGAAGAAAACACAGGCCATCACCATAACAATGGGGCTTCATGTGTCTGGGATCGCCTTAAAGAATGTTATAACCACGTCAGGTGAGGCTGCCGTTGCCAGGGTTACCGACGTCTGCGGCAACCCCCCATCCCCAGCCATCAGCATCACTTTGGTGACATGGCAACAATGTGAGAGAGAGACAAATAGAGAGACATGGAGACAAAAAGAGAAATACAAAGAGAGAGAATGAGCGATAGCAAGAAACAAGGAAAGACAGATAGAGAAAATGAGAAAGAGACAGAGACAAAGGTAGAGAGAAAAAGAGAGAGAAAGAGAGAAAGAGAGAGAGAGAGAGAGAGAGGAGCTGGGAAGAGA
Source organism: Hypomesus nipponensis (assembly GCF_054491055.1). Taxonomy (NCBI): domain Eukaryota; kingdom Metazoa; phylum Chordata; class Actinopteri; order Osmeriformes; family Osmeridae; genus Hypomesus; species Hypomesus nipponensis. The sequence continues at coordinate 13,520,084 of NC_140379.1, read as the reverse complement.
GACAGAAAGAGAGAGAAAGACTGTAACACCAGCACATAAAACAGAATTATTCATGGGGCCTAGATTCCCAACCCAGCATGAGTCCAAGCCTAGGCTGTAAGCTTCAGCCCAGAAAAAGCACATTCACATCCATGCACACACACACGCACATGCACACACACACACGCACACACACACACACACACACACACACACACACACACACACACACACCATACACACAAATACATATGTACACACACCATAATAAGAGTCTGTTTAGTAGAACAGAACTAACTGTAGGAAAGACAATAGACATAGAGCAGAGTAGAGAACAGTAAAATGGAGGGTAGTGAACACACAGGCTGATATAGACCTGGACACATCTTCAAAGAAGCTCTGGACATATTATGATTCACAGTTGACCTGGAATAGAATAGCATGGTTTGGAATTCGGAACATGGAATTTGGACCATGGTATGGCATGGCATGTATGGAGGGTATTTGTAGAAGGAGGCTCAGTGATGGCAGGTAGCCATCCAGCCAGACTGACCCCAGACCAGCCTTGGAGGAGGAAGGAGCAGGGAGGGAGCAGGGCTCTGCTCACCCAGGATCAGATCACACAGACATGACTGGCTTACACACATATAAATAGACACGCAGTTTCTTAGGTTACTGTGTGTATGTATGTGGGTGTGTGTGTGTATATATATGTGTGTGTGTGTGTGTGTATGTATGTATACAGTACATATGGTTGTTAAGGTACTGTGACAGGGCATGTTTCAGTAACATGTAAGGCTGGGTATGTGTCTCTTTGTCTACCAGGCTGTGGTCACGAAAGGCACAGTGAATCATGTGACCCTGCTGTCTGTCTTACGGCAGGCTGACACAGGGTCCACCAGGGGTTACACCCAGGGCGATATGTCACTTCCTGTCAGAAGACATCCCCTCAATGACCCTTTGTGAGGTTGCCATGGCGACAGTTGGACCCCAGAAGGGAGCTGATCGACGGGCAGAATTGGAAGGGCAAGCACACACGTGTATAGTCGCGCTCACAAGCTCTCTCTTTCTCTCTCTATCTCTCTCTCTCTCACATACACGCACACACACAGAGCCAACTGCTCTCATTAAGAAGTTGTGAAAGAGTGACCCAACAATTTGATTAGAGTGACCTAGATGCTTGTTTTGAGCCGGGCATCAACAAGCACCAACAATCGATGGCCCAGTTCAGTCCGGTCCGGTCTCACAGGCCCGGTGAGTGCCCAGATACCAGGTGTCTAGAAACCAGGCCACAGTCTGACCCAGTATGGCTGTAGGACCCAATTACCAGACCCACCGAGTCTGCCCCTCTGTCCCTCCACACACCACAGCAGGAACCAGGGACGAGGCTCTACCAGCATGACCTCAGGGTTGGCAGGTGAATGTGTGTGTGTGTTTGTGTGGAGGGGGGGGGGGGGGGGGGGGGGTAGATGCACTAACTATGTACAAATTCCAACGGAGAAGAGAAGCAGAGAGGGGGAAAGGAGGAGGAAGAGGGACAGGAATGGGAGGAAAGAAGAAGAGGAAGGAAAAGGAGTGCGGAGGGGGGTAGGGAGGTAAGGAAGGTGGAGAGGATAGGGAGGACAAGAGATGGCTTCTCAGGGGAGCAGGCAAACTGGGTCAGAGACCTTCTCTGGTCTGCTCGGAACCTCCCCCACACATGAAAGATGCATGCAGTCTGAGAGGCCTGCTTACATGTGACACTCCTTATGGCTGCACACCATCTATGCTGGTCAACACCATGACACACGCACCATTCACACACAGACACACACACACAGAGCATGTGTGAGAGTATCAGGAGGTTGCCAGGTCTTTGGTCGGATTAAATGTGGCATCTAGTCGACCAGCCTGTCATCACACCAGAGAACCAGGCTGACATCACACCAGAGAACCAGCCTGACATCACACCAGAGAACCAGGCTGTCATCACACCAGAGAACCAGGCTGTCATCAGACCAGAGAACCAGGCTGACATGACACCAGAGAACCAGGCTGTCATCACACCAGAGAACCAGGCTGTCATCACACCAGAGAACCACGCTGTCATCACACCAGAGAACCAGGCTGACATCACACCAGAGAACCAGGCTGTCATCACACCACAGAACCAGGCTGTCATCACACCAGAGAACCAGGCTGACATCACACCAGAGAACCAGGCTGACATCAGACCAGAGAACCAGGCTGACATCAGACCAGAGAACCAGGCTGACATCAGACCAGAGAACCAGGCTGACATCACACCAGAGAACCAGGCTGTCATCACACCAGACAACCATTCTGTCTTCACAACAAAGACATCAGCTGGAGGTATCCAAATGGTCCAGCCCTAACACTCCCTTTATTTCCTGCGCCAAACAGATGACAATTAGAGAGAGGACAGAGAGAAGCTGAGAGATCAGAGAGAGAGAGAGAGAGAGAGAGAGAGAGAGAGAGAGAGAGAGAGAGAGAGAGAGAGAGAGAGAGGGGACAGGAGAAGGAGGAGAAAGCGAGTGAAAGGAGGAGAGAGAGGAAGACGAGAAGAAAAGGAGTGAGAGGAAGAGAGAGGAGGAGAGTGGAGTCAGCTGTGGCTGAGAAAGCATGACGTTCTCTGCATTTGATTAAAGAGTGTTTAAATGTCTCCTGAGGACTAGAGAGAACTGAGGTCTAACACACACACACACACACACTCACGCACACAGACTCACACATACACCAGATTTTCTACAAACGGGTATTTCCTGGCAAAAGAGTGTCGCAGCTAAAAATACCCTGCTTACAACACCGTTGTACTGGCCAGACTACACCAGACCCAGACCAGACCCGGACCAGACGCAGCAAGGGCAGATGGGAAATAAGAAATGGAGGGAAGGAAACACAGAAAAGAAGAAAAGAAAGAGAGGAAAGCTATTGCCATGACAAAACAAGAATGACTTATTCTGTCTCTCTCTTTCTCTCCCTCTCTTTCTGGACTCTGATGAATTCATGATAGGAGTAGTACAGCATATTTTGATGTGTGTGTGTGTGTGTCTGTCTGTCTGTCCCACAGGAAGTAGGAGGGTGTTTTCTGTCCTCTCCTAAGATAAGCCTTGAACTTGTCTTCATCTACATCCTCCACATCCTGTTCCTAAGGGGGATGAGGCGGGGTGGGGGGGGGTTCAGGGTGGGGGAGGTTCAGGGTGGGGGAGGTTCAGGGGGGGGGGGAGAGGAGGGGGTTCAGGGTGGGGGCACGGACATGGTCTTTCTGTGTGTGTGTCTGGGACACGAGAGCTGTGAAACTGCAGTACTTTATCTAGGGGAAGGATGGTGGTTGGGGCGGAGGCAGGGATGTGTCTGCAGTATTTCCCCCGTGTGACCCTAGAAGCCTTCCTCTTCCTGAGAACCGGGCAGGTCGTCACCATGGGGACGGTGAGGTATGACAGCAGCCCCACCCCCCCTCCCCCTGCTGACTCATCTCTGATCAAGCGGCAGGACAAGACTCCCCCCCGGGTCAGTTCACATGGTGGTCACCGTGTAGGGAAGACTCAGCTACAGCCCGGAAAACACACACACACACACTCACACACAAACACACAATCACACAATCACACACCTCCTAGTGTTAACAGGTGCTGTTAAAGTGACAATCTACAGGCACTCCACCTCAAGTGTGAAGTATGTAAACAGAGAGAGACGAGAGAAAAGAGAGAGGAAAGAGAGGGGCAGAGAGAGTAGAGATATAAGGAATTTGAAAGACAAAGAATTGGTGATGATATCGAGGATCATACCATAATTTTGCCGAAACAAGTTGCTTGAAATTGGGCATTAAGGTCACGATTTGAGAGCTTTGTGTCTGCAGCTCTCTGTGCGCTGAGCCTGGCTTCTCTCCCCTCTCTCTGCCTCATTTAGGATACACTCACACAATCACACACACACACACTCACACACACACACACCCTGTTTTCTCTGGAAGGTGCAGCCCTCTGTACATGCTACGCACACAGAGCTGCAGTTTATGTATGCATGGGCAGCATCCCATACGTGTGCCATTTTCACACGCTAACACACGCACGCGCCAGATGGTAGCCATGGAGACACGCCATCCACCCAGCAGGAGCATACGCTAAGATTGCAAACTTGATGCTCATTCGCTCAACATGCTAATAATTGCTTGATTCTCTAGTCACATGTAAATATGTTGAGTTCTCCACTAACACCGTCCCCCCCATGACTAGGTAAACCCCTCGAGCCCTCTTATGTGTGATCTTGGTCCATCTTGTGTCAGCACAATTCTTGGACTAAACGGACCCCAATCACACACAACATGGTGTGGTGTGTGAGGCTATAAAACGGACACACAAACATACACACACTTCCACACACACCATCCACTGGACGTCTGACATCGCTGACTGCTGACATGCTGGGTGGATGGTCCCCCCTCCGGGCTCAGCCCGTCCTCCAGAGATGTGGGGAGGACCGTCTTTCTCTGGCTGTCACAGCGGGTATCTCCACAACCTCCCATGATGAGCTCCCTAGCCAGCCAGCAGTGCTGGGCTACATCAACTCAGCTTGCTGACTCATCCAGCTAGCGCAGAGCTAATATTAGCACCACTGCCAATTTCTACTTCCTGTGTCCTATGTGGGGCCCTGAACCCTGACCCCAGCCTGCGTCACAAGACACCATGGTGAGGACACAGGGGGATTGTGGGAAAAAGAGGGGAAGATTTACGCTTGGGTTGCAGGATCCGGACACAGTCCCTGTCAGATTGGAGGGGGACAAGCTGTTGTTATTGGAAGAGAGAAAGAGAGATGGAAAGAAAGACAGAATAATAGAGAAAGAAAAAGAGAGGGAGGGAGGGAGGGAGGGAGGGAGGGAGGGAGGGAGGGAGGGAGGGAGGGAGGGAGGGAGGGAGGGAGGGGGGAGGGAGGGAGGGAGGGAGGGAGGGAGGGAGGGAGGGAGGGAGGGAGGGAGGGAGGGAGGGAGGGAGGGAGGGAGGGAGGGAGGAAGGGAGGGAGAAAGAGAGAAAGAGAGAAAGAGAGAAAGAGAGAAAGAGAGAAAGAGAGAAAGAGAGAAAGAGAGAAAGAGAGAAAGAGAGAAAGAGAGAAAGAGAGAAAGAGAGAAAGAGAGAAAAAAGAGGAATGAAGGATAGTTGAAGATGAAGCTTTGGCAGACACACAAACACACCATACATACACACACACACACACACACACAAACACACGGAGCAGCCTTTACATGGTCCTAAATACAGCTTCTTGACCACGCCCCCTATGTGTGCGGTCAGAAGGTTACCCAGAATCCCTGAGAACAGACCTGCTCAAAAAGTCTCTGATTGGCTGGCGTCCAGATCCTCTCCATAGCCTGTGGGAACCAGCTTCCTGCTCTCCTCTCCTCCCTGTGCTCTTTCCTCTCTTTCCTTTTCTCCTTACCTCTCCCTCTCTTCTTCATTCTACCTCTCCTCTCCCCCTTTTTGCTGCCCTCAACATAATATATCTCCTTTCTCCAATACTTTCCCCTCGCCTTTCTTCTCCCTTCTTCCCTCTCCTTCAACACCGCCCCCCCCCGACACATACACACAAACACACACACGCACACACACACACACACTGTTCTCAGCTCCAGGGCTCTGCAGCCTTCTCTGTAGCCCACAGAGGGAGATGGTGAGAGGGGCTGCCAACACCCACACTCTCCCTTCCACTGCCAGATTAATCCTGCTCCATTATCTAACCTCCCTCTCCCACACACACACACACACACACCATCCTGGCCCCCCTGTTGAGCCCCAGCATGGCCAGTCTGCCACTGTCTGAACAGAAATGCAAGAATGGTGAGCACCCACACACACACTCACACTAAGAACAGAGAGCATTGCTAGAGCCTCGCTCTCTGCAGTGATGACTAAGCATAGGAATTTATTTCAGACTTTTAAAAGAAGCCTGGAAATGAGCACAAAGTACTGTAGACGCCTTGATCACCCGAATAGAGATCTAATAAACACACACAGGACAGTTATCATTGTGGTCATATGGAATCAAACAAAATGGACAGGCAGGCAGGCAGGCAGGCAGGCAGGCAGGCAGGCAGGCAGGCAGGCAGGCAGGCAGGCAGGCAGGCAGGCAGGCAGGCAGGCAGGCAGGCAGACAGACAGACAGGGCAGGCAGGCAGGCAGGCAGGCAGGCAGGCAGGCAGGCAGGCAGGCAGGCAGGCAGGCAGGCAGACAGGCAGACAGGCAGGCAGGCAGACAGGCAGGCAGGCAGGCAGGCAGGCAGGCAGGCAGGCAGGCAGGCAGGCAGGCAGGGCAGGGCAGGGCAGGGCAGGGAGACAGACAGACAGACAGACAAACAGACAGACAGGCAGGCAGGCAGGGCAGGCAGGCAGGCAGGCAGGCAGGCAGGGCAGGCAGACAGACAGACAGACAGACAGACAGACAGACAGACAGACAGGCAGGCAGGCAGGCAGGCAGGCAGGCAGGCAGGCAGGCAGGCAGGCAGGCAGGCAGGCAGGCAGACAGAGGGGGTAGGAGTACAGAGCTGTGTGATGATAGCTGGGTCCAGCTGAGGCAGCACCACCAGCCTCAACTTCACGCCTGGCTGACAACTCTTAATACAGGGGATTACACCCCTGCCCCAGCCCTGGAAACACACACACACATCTAACCCCTAGTCAAGGCCCTGTCCACCACCCTACACTAAGCCATGGTCCTAGTCTGTCTGTTTTCATCCTTATAAAAGATCAGCTTCTAACTACAAAGGGAGAGAGAGAGAGCGAGAGGGATGGGGAGTGAACGTATACATTAAAATGTTCCTTCACTAGCACTAACATGGACTCGAACAACGCTGTGAACACATCATATCAGAGCACGACTGATCAACATCTGACAGAGCCTAGGAGGGACTAAACTTGGGGCACTGAGTCATGGTCACACACACACAAACGCACAGCCATACATTTCAGACAGCAACTACAGTACAGCCACGTGTGCTAGCTGAAGGCTGCTCTTGCCCCTCAGTCTACTGCCACTGCCTCTGAGACAGACTAGCTAAAGACAAAAAACTCTCACATAAAACAACACTGCTTTCTCTTTCTCCCTCTCCCTCTATTTTCTGTCTCTCTATCCTCTCCTTGTTTCTAAGTAGGCCATCTCCACCTCCCTGAGATGGCTTGTTGTTAGTAGTAGTACAAAAACAACATTATTGTCTTTAATTAAGCCAGTCACAATGCTCATCTCTTTTTGTCCTCTCAATCTCCCTCCCTCCCTCCCTCCCTCCCTCCCTCCCTCCCTCCCTCCCTCCCTCCCTCCCTCCCTCCCTCCCTCCCTCCCTCCCTCCCTCCCTCCCTCCCTCCCTCCCTCCCTCCCTCCCTCCCTCCCTCCCTCTCTCCCTCTCTCTCTCTCTCTCTCTCTCTCTCTCTCTCTCTCTCTCTCTCTCTCTCTCTCCCCTTCCTTCTCTCCTTCCTTCCCATTGGCCTGCCAATCTCACTTGTGCACTCTTTCTACGCCCCCTGCTCTCAAACCACCCTCCCCTTTCCCTCCATTTCTCATTCTCTCCCTTTTCCTCTCGCACCTTCTCTCACTCTCTCACCCCCTCGCCCCCTTCTCTCTCTGTCGGCCTCTTTCTGAGGACACTTCCTAGTGTCACACGCTGCTTTGTCTCCGTGGCGACGGCCCAGGCGACCAGCAGCACAAGGACGTCTCTATGGACGTGGGAAGAAGAACTCTCTGGAATACAAGACACGTTCAGGCTGCCACATGCAGGACCAGAGTCTTAATGAGAGAGCTTGGGGGGTGGGGGGTAGAGAGGGAGAGAAAATGGGGGGAGAGAAGGAGGGAGAATGGAGAGAGTGGCATGGGGGTGAGTAAAGGAGAGAGGGAAAACATATATAGAAAGAAAGAGAGAGAAAGAGAGAGCGAGGACAGAGAGAGACAGAGGGGACAGGGAGAGGACAGGGAGACAAAGAGAGAGGGGACAGAGGGAGAGAAGAGAGAGAGAGATACCCCAGCCTCCCCCTACATCCTCTCCTCTCCACCATCAAACCACTGAACCACAGCAGACTCCCTGCTATCAATCCAATAATATTCATAATACTGTCATGGACTTCCATTAGTTTCATTGCTTACTGACACTGTAAGAAAATCCCAGTCTTCCCCGACAGAGACAGAACGGGTTTTACATCTCTATCATCTGTCTGAACCAGCACAAGTCATCAGATCTCTCTCATCTCTCTCCTTCACTTGGCAACAACACAGCTATTTTTTTTTCAGCCATCACTCGCCCCTTGTTGCTTGGCAACTGTGCTTGCGAAAGTCATTCACACACCATCGCCTGTGATTGGCTGAACGCAGGGCGATCCACCAGATCTAGCCCTGTCATTGGGTGAGATGGATCTCCTCATATATTTTAACGGCTTCCTCCCTCACGCTGACCAATCACATCACACCATCCCTCATGGACTCATGTACGATGAGTGAGAATGAGATGGAAGATGAGAGAAAAAATAGAGACATACAGAAAGAGAGAAAAGGGGGGAGAAATGGGGAAGGGAAACGGAGAGAGAGAGGGAGAGAGAGGGGGATATAGAGTGAAAGGTGGAGGGTAGAGGGCAAAATTGGCTCCTCCTGCTTGTGTCTGTGTGTTTTCCCAAGTGCAGGTTTGAGGTTGCAATCATACCAGTGTACACCCTCTCTATGGACAACAGAAACACATGCAGGGTCACACACGCACACAGTTTTCTACACACATCAGCACTTTGGCTGCCACATCATGCACAAACCCTAATAGAGACCTCAGAGAGTCATGCCTGTCTGAGCCTGTCACTGTGTACGTGTGTGTGTGTGTACCTGCGTGCAGTTTGGTGTTTCTTTGTCTTTCCCTAAAGCCTGTCTGAAACAAGGTTGTGTTTAGTCTGCATCTTACTAGTTTAGTGTTTATAATCTGAGGGGCCCAGTGGGGTATGTGTGTGTGTGTGAGCAATCCCTGGAGTGCTGATCTGGGCATGAGACCCCTGGCAGGAGGGTGGCAGGGTTTGTGGAGAGGAAGGAGTGTGTGTGTGTGTGTGTGTGTGTGTGGGGGGGGGGCACAGAGAGTGGAATCAGGGTAACCATACCAACAGGGTAGCATTGGTGTTGACACTCTTTAACATGTATAGTACTGTACACCCTGCTCACAACAGCTATGATCCAGCCATCAAACGATGCAGCCATCCAAACATCCAGTCATCCAGCCAGCCAAGCATTGCCAACCAGCTATCTAGCTACACAGTCCTTCTTAATGACAAGTTCTCTTCAGTCCCTGTAGCAGGGTGTGCCCATCGTGTAGACCTGCTGTCTACAGTATAAAGCTCCCACAGATAGAAGGGTTAGAATGGAGCCTTGACACTGTCTGTAGAAACAAGCTTTCACCATTGAATGTTCTAGAGCTACAGACTCAGTACCATCATTTATATGCCCCCACAGTACAATCTCATAATAGACTGTAATAACTGGACACTTATGTTGAGGAAAGGCCTTAACGTGCATTTTATAAGAATAAGAAAAGCATTCAGTCTTGCCTTTATTATAAAATATAAATTAGTCAGCCAAGTTTCTGTCAACATACACACTCACGCACGCACACACACACACACACACAACCACAATTTCCTTCATTATATTCTAGTGTTTGCTGAGCAGACAGCCATGTTCTCCTGCTAAGGGGAGCCGTGTAAACACACATACACAGACACACGGAATCACACGCACACACACACACACACACACGCGGAATCACACACACTTTCACCCAACACTCTGGTGTATGAATCAGATTTATGATGTTCATTATGGGTCCTGCTACTCAGGCAAAAAAGCCAAGCAGTAAAACAGCCAGATGAAGCACTGTAACCTCACACACATCTACTGACACTCTCTCTCTCTCTCTCTCTCTCTCTCTCTCTCTCTCTCTCTCTCTCTCTCTCTCTCTCTCTCTCTCTCTCTCTCTCTCTCTCTCTCTCTCTCTCTCTCTCTCTCTCTCTCTCTCTCTCTCTCTCTCTCTCTCTCTCTCTCTCTCTCTCTCTCTCTCTCTGTACACACACACAACAGACAAACAGAGACAGAGAGAAACATCTGCACAGATAATGCACATACACGCACACACACACACCACAACCACACTCAGTGTATCACATCCGTATGGAGCTTTTAGGAGCAGGAGAGCTGGTACCGTACCAGTTTCATACAACAAAGACCTTCTTGGGACCTGAATGGCTAGAAAGAAAGATGTGGGGGGAAAAAACATGCAGTCAATTTTGTGTGTGTGTGTGTGTGTGTGTGTGCTTAAGAAGAACCATGTGTGAGGACTGCAGCTGAGAGAGGAAGATGAGGAGGAAGAGCGGTAAAATGTTTCTAAATGAGAGACAGGGTTGTAGGCGCCATTAAAACCAGGAAGTACAGCTACCCCCACAAACACACACACACACCCTCTCAGTGTGTTTACTCCAGGGGAAGAGTGTGAGGGAGTACGGAGGCACAGAGAGGCACATCTGAGCACACACACACACCTCAATGTTACTTCACCCCTTAGGCCTAGAGTTTACCCTCACACTCCTCTCTCCACCTCTCACCTCCATGCTAACACCTTTCATTCCACCTTCCATCTCTCCCTCGCTCACACTCTATTCCCTCATGGATTCACGGCCCCTCCTTCCTTCTCTGGGAGCGTGGTAGAGAGAGTTCTAGAAGGGAGCACTGGGGACCAGCAGCAGAACACAGAGGGACATCAAATCACATCACTGCCTTGCAGGCCTGCCACCCGATCTCTCTCACTCACACACGCACACACTGGTCATTACAGTAATGACCTTCTCCAACACACAGACACATTCATATTCGAAATGGCCTGAAGAGACAATTGAAGCGTCTTCATGTGAGGTCCTGATAGAATGCAGCCAGCCAAATGGATAATTATCCATTAGAACTGAGTCAAGGCCATTCAGGGAGTCTGTGTTTGAATCAATGATGTGGCCACTGCTAGATAACAACGTGCTACTCTGTGTATTGAATGAAGTCAGCTGTATGGGTGTCTGTGTTTGATCTAGGCGTGTGTGTGCCCCAGGTGTACCCCTGTGGATAGAAGGATACAGGATGTGCCCCTCACTGTTTTTACAGGCCAGACAGGAAGCCCCAAACCTGACATCCCATTACAGATGCCGTAACACACACACACACGCACACACTGACACGCACACTGACAAACATGCACACTGACACTCAAACACAAGGTCAAATGCCCACACTAGGACTCTGCTCCACTCAGACAACCATACTCTAACACTCTAACACTCTTTGAACTAAAAGTTCAAATGTATCCATAGTAAAACCTTCCTCCTTTACATGGCCTGCTCCAGTGTGAATTCTCTCCGTCTCTCCGTACGTCAGTGTGAGAGGAGAGAGAGGGAATGTTTCCCCCAGGCTTGTCTGAAAACCTCTGCCTCACTCTCCCTAACAATGCCCCAAGCTCCCAGCCAAAAATATCCACCCACCTCTCTCTCCGGTCATTTTGCTACAAATCCAGCCTCTATTCTGTTTCCTGCCCTGCTTCTCACACTCTGAAGCACAAACTCCAAGTAAGATCTGACCGAGGGTCAGTCTCAGCCTCAGATACTCTTTCAGTTAACACCCTCACAGGCTCCTCTCAACACAGACCCCAGATCAGTGTAGATATGTCCAACCACAGACCAGGTCCACAACCTACAGGTTTTGAGCATTTTACAGAAAGTCAAGAGGTCAAAGGTTCAAATCTCCCTCTATATGTTGCTTTGGATAAAAGCGTTGAACACAGTATAATGCTTGTCTCGACATCCAGCCTCTGCTGTCGTATATGGCTGTGTAGGATCAGACCCACAGACTGCTCCTGGGTCCTCCATCTCTGCTTCCTAAACAGTTGAGACTCTTCCATGTTCAGACAGCCTATGCCCTTGAGCTACACATCCAGCTCAACTTCCTTTAATCAGTCAAGCAAATTAAACGCTGTGTGATAGCATCTTATCAAGGACTAATCTAATCTAACAAGCTAATAAGATCCTAATCGGAAGCCGCTTTGAGTAGCACACACGCACATTACACACAGATGTTGCAACATACACACACACTTGCAGTTCTTACCTCTAGTGTTGGTAGCCATGTCCGCAACCTTCTGAAAGGCGTCCAGGAAAGCCACCGCAGCCAGAACCGTTGTCCTGGAGACACAAGACTGACAGGTCAGCAGAATCCAATTTGCCTACTGCAGCCAGCTACTTTAGCCAGCTACTTTAGCCAGCTACTTTAGCCAGCTTTCAGTGTGGTGTGTGTAGGTGTGTGTGGGTGTGTATGTGCTTACCTGAGTTGGGAGTGCAGTTTGGTGGCCTTGGCACTGAAGTCCTCCCACACAGGGTATGAACACTAAAAAACAAGAGAGAGAGAGAGAGAGGGGGGGGGGGTAGAGAGAGAAAGTGGGAGAGACAAAACAGGAGAGAGAGATAGAGAGAGAGAGGGGGGAGAAGGGACACATTAGACATATTGTGAAATATACTGCAGTCTATCATGGTTTAAGCGCTGCCCACCTAAGCCCTCCTTGCCTGGAACCACAAAGACACTGTAAACATTCTGGAGGTGTAACATGGTGTTACAGAGGATATGTGGAAAGAAGGGGAGGGAACCCAACATGGCTGCTGTGCTAGTGTGACTCATCCCTGCCTAAATTGGTGAAACCTCTCTTCATCACTATCTTACCCTCCTTTCATCCCTCCATCTCTATCTCTATATCCACCCTCTCCCCATACTCCGTCCTTTCCCCATCCCTCCCCCTTTCTCTCCCTCCCCCGTCTCCCTTCCTCCCTCCCTTCTTACCTTTCCCTTCCTCTACTGTCCTCTCCTTCTCTCTATTTGTCTCCCTACCTCCCCTCTCCCCCTCCCTCCCTCCCTCCCTCTATCTGTCTCACTCCCTCCCCCTCTGCCCCTCCCTCCTTCTCTCTCCCAGCCTCTGGCAGCATACAGCATCAAAGCAGAGGAGAAGTGGTGACGCAGATCAAAGCTGTTTCTGCCCAAAATGGCTGTGTGATGTTTAGCTCTGCTCCCCTCCACACACAGACAGCTTCTTTGTTCACACACATCATCATCATCACACACCAATTAGACGTACACAAGGGAAAAGAGCCATCCATTATCTTACAGGTTAGCTTCTCTATCTACCTGCAGGGCTGGGTAGGTCTGGCCAGGTCTGTGTGTAGGTGTGAGTGGTGTGTGTATGTGTGTGTGAGGACGTGCATGGGGAAATACCTACACGTGTGTGAATCTGTGTCAGCAGACATTCATTTTGTGTATGAGTATATGTGTGTATGTATTGTGTGTGTGCGTGTCTGTGTACTGTATGTACTGAATGCATGTGTGTCTGTCCTTCTTTTAGCACTGTGGCAGTTTAGGCTAGTGTGTGTGTACAGAATACATAGGAACAGGCTTCTAGGCCAACAGTAGAATAAAGCCCTCAGCTGGGGGTCCCATCATCTCCTTTCCAGACCTCCTGCTGGTACACACACAGGATAAGGGGAACAGGATTGGGGATGAGAGGCAGAATATAGGGGAATGTAAAGACAAAGGAAAGAGAGAAAGATGGATATAGGAGAGGAAGGGATGGAGAGAGAAAAGGAGAGCACAGATACAGAAGATTCAATGGGGGGAGGCGCAGAGACAGATAGATGAGAGAGAGAGAGAGAGAGAGAGAGAGAGAGAGAGAGAGAGAGAGAGAGAGAGAGAGAGAGAGAGAGAGAGAGAGAGAGAGAGAGAGAGAGAGAGAGAGAGAGAGAGAGAGAGATGGAGAGAGAGAAATAGAAAGACAGAGAGAGAGAGAGAGAGAGAGAGAGAGAGAGAGAGAGAGAGAGAGAGAGAGAGAGAGAGAGAGAGAGAGAGAGAGTGGAAGGGAGGGAGGGAGGGAGGGAGGGAGGGAGGGAGGGAGGGAGGGAGGGAGGGAGGGAGGGAGGGAGGGAGGGAGGGAGGGAGGGAGGGAGGGAGGGAAGAAGGAAGGAAGGAAGGAAGGAAGGAAGGAAGGAAGGAAGGAAGGAAGGAAGGAAGGAAGGAAGGAAAAGTGAGAAGGTCCATAGCAGAATCTTACAGTAGTGATGTCACAGAGGGCTTCTAGAGCGGATGACTCAGAGCGTCTTCCCTTTCATCTAATTCCTTGCCGGTCCTGTTTGATGTCTGCTAATTTGGTTTGAAATCGGGGCAGCATATCCCCCCACCCCACCCCACGGGGTCTGCCCCCGCCCCCACCTCCCAGGGCTGTTTGATGTGCCGTAATCTACAGAGCTAGGCCGCTGTCCGGCCAGCTAAACCATGTGGATAAGAGATAAGGACAGGGCCACACCCCCCTGGCCATCACACAGAGCAATATCCCATCCCTCATTAGCATAGCTCACATTCTAATCCAATCCAGAGGAGAGTGGCAAGGCCTCATTGTGTCATAATAGGCTGACTGGAGCTAGCTCAATTTATTTTTTTATTATTCATTTAAAAATATATTACATTATATATACTTTTTAAAGGGTAGATGTTGATGGCCTCCTTCACGCCTCCTTCTCTCCATCCCCCTCTCCCGTCCTCTCAATCACACTTGACTTGCAAGCTGACCCACACATGAACAGATGAGTGTCTCTCTGTGATTGTCCATGCCGGGATGCTGACAGGTAGAGAGAGGAAGCTATTTTCTCATTAGTTCAACCAAGCGCATTCCAGTCATTAGGACTGCATTTCAATCTGGAGTTGAGAAGAAAATAATAACCAGTTGGTTTTAGTGACCAATAATCCAGACAAGGAAAGAGGAAACATGCTTATTTACCAGTTTAGGGTACCAACAAATAATAGTTTCAGATATGTTAAACCATGGTGGGTATCATATGGACTCATCATCAATGGGGCTCCTTCATCCATGCAGTTTGTTACTGTTTAGTAATTCACTGCTATGAGGATTAACAGGCCCTGCTATGGTAGGACTATCAAGTCCTTTCCCTTCCCTGGCCTGGGTTCTCAGACACACAGTGGCACGACAGACAGAGTTGCTGTTTGACATAACTGTGATGTTGAGAGGACATTAGAGGCATGGTAGAGGGTAGCAGAACATGTTGGAGCCCCCAGGCAGCTCTACTACAGAGTGTGTGTGAGTTTGTGTGTGTGCGTGTGTCTAGTATAAAAGACCACTCAGTACACAAGATGCTGTTACATCACCACTTCCTCTGTGGCCCTCAAAGACATCCTCAGTGTTGCGACACGACAACACGCAGACAGAAACTCCCTAGCAACACAGCATACATGACTAGACTCACATACACTGTGTCTCATCGCTAGCCCTTTCTCTCCCTCTCTCTCTTCTTTCCATTTGTTCCTTTCTTAACTTTTCAGTGGTTATGGCCACCCTGACTTGTCTTTCAGTCTCTACATCTTCTGTACACTATTTTCTCTCTTCCTGCAGTTTCTCCAGCCCTCTAGTCTCTCCATTCTCCTTTCCTCCAGTCTCTCTAGCCTCTTCTCCAGTCAGTTGTTCCAGTCTCTCCACTGATGGAGAGGAAGCCCAATCAGCTCTGTCCTACATCCAGAGAGCCATATCAGGCCCTGGCCTGCAGAGGGAATGAAAGGCTTACAGCTCTCACTCTTTTGTTGCCTTTGTTCCAGGGAGGAAGAGAGAGAATGGAGGCATCCCAGGGAGAGGATGGGTGGAGGGAGAGAAGGAGGGAGTGATGGAGGGAGGGAGGGAGGGAGGGAGGGAGTGATGAAGGAATGGAGGGAATTGAGGGATTAGCCCAGTTTCTGTTCCATAATTCACCCAGTAAAGGAGACAAGTAACACCCAAACAATGCTGCCTAATTTCACAGCTCTTGTCATACATAATGAACTTCTAGCAGGGACTGGGGGGTTGTTATATAGTGTAGATACATCTCTACCAGCACCAGACTACCTCAGACCAGGGTTACCTACTAGACAGTTGTCAGCCGGTGAAAATAAATACCAATATCTCAGAATGTACATTCTTGATGCTCCTTTCCTCTGTTTCCCTAGTCTGCGTTGACTCAAGTGACGGTTTGAGCAGTTTGTTAGAGTCCAGACAGGAACAGGTTTCAAAATGTCCTCTCCTCAACCTTGACCTTGTTCATCTTAGACATCTCACTCGGATAACCGAGGACTGCTCTCACTGCCTCTCTCACACCCTCAGTCTCCCTCTGTCCTTCTTTCCTTTCATCCCTCTGCTTCTCATTTCTCTCCCTCCTTCTCTATTGCTGGGTTTCTCCCTCAATCCCGTCCCAAATCTAGTCCACCCCCCCCTCCCCCCAGCAAACATACTGTGTAAACAGAAACAAACACTTCACCATATTGCTTTTCCCCACTTTTATCTTAGATGGGGACACCTCCTCCTCCTCTCTTCCACCTCCTCTTACCCCTCCTCCCTCCACAAAACTGGTGAAAATGATGGATGGGGGGATGAATAAAGACCAATAATGTATCTCATCCTCTCGTTCTCTCTCCTCAGTCTATCTTTCCCACCTCTCAATATCATCAATTACCTTAGAACCTTGAGTCATGCATAGATGAATAATGGAAATCACTTGACATGAGAGACACTCTCTCTCTCTCTCTCTCTCTCTCTCTCTCTCTCTATCCACTTTGTTACAGCATTCTTATTGGACAGAACAGCTTCAAACTAGCTGTCAATCATTCAGTGACAGTGAGCTATGCAGATTTGAAAAAAGTTATGTTATAAGTATATATTAGAACCTTTAGGTTATTACTTTAGTGTATACCTGTCTCAAACTAACCTGTCAGGCATATATGTGGGTTGTAAAGAGCAGTCTAGAAGGTCAAGTCAACAGCATGTTGACAAACCAGTGCAATCTCTCCAGGAGGAAAACAACCGTGCCAACTCTGTCATGTGGTGTTTATTCAGTAGCCTGGTTTTGCAACATCTGAGTGTGTCAATATCGATTCACCCCAGTCTACCCCACTTCTTCCCCTCCTCCTTCATCTTCTCTGCTCTCTCCCCCTTTCTATCTGTCCACAATGACTCATCATCAGCTGACTGGATTGAATGGGTTTGACAGCTCAGACAAAGATGCCAATAAGAGTGGAACCCCTGGCCTCTTCCCTCGCTCCTTCCTTCCCTCCCTCCATCCCTCCCTCCCCTCATTCATCCCCTCTATCTAACTATCTTTCCCTCCTTTCGTCCATGTCCTCCCTCCATCCCTCCATCCCTCCATCCCTCCATCCCTCCATCCCTCCATCCCTCCATCCCTCCATCCCTCCATCCCTCCATCCCTCCGTCTCTCCTCTCAACACCCTGTGGAAATCCCTCGTTAGTCTAACAAGGCTAACAAGGGATGAGGGGCACCAGCTGGATTAGAAGCTCACAGTCCCGCACACCGTCCTGGCATGACTGGACACCAGAGACCAAGGGGGGGGGGGGGGTGGCCTGGGGGGAAGAGGGGGAGTGGGAGGGGGCTTGGAGTCCCCGGTGCTGCGTGGACACAGCAGTCACGAGGAGGACGGCCCCGCCGGTCCACCCCTGCTCTCTGCCCAGGCAGCGATGACACGTGCACACCGTGACACGCACACCAAGGTCTGAGTGGACCAACCCTGCTGTGTCACTGCTGTTCTCTGCACCCTGAGACCAAGAGCATGCATGCATACTATACGACCCCGGTGTGTGTGTCTAACAAAGACTGGAATGCACACCTTGGAGAGAAGTGTCGTCAGGGCCTAAGAATGTAAACACCAATGATCTATGACTGCTCCATCTGGCAAACAGACAGACAGACAGACAGGCAGGCAGAAAGTGTGTATATGTGAATATGAACAGTGTATTTAATTGACTGTGAATTTGACCCCTTGTGTTTCCAATCTACCAACTTCCGAATTTGAACACACAACAAACATGTAACCCCACAAAGGGTTCAAGACATGCCCTAAAGGGGTACATACAACCCCCTATTTATCTCTCTCTCTCACATACACGCACACACGCACACACACACACACACACACACACACACAATAAGGTGTGTGTATTGTACTGTATGTCATTAGCACATTCTCCCTGTAGATCATAGTGGAGGAGGGATGCACATGTCTTATGAAATAGGATGTGCAGACAAAGGACTATCCCCTCCCACACACACACACACACACACACACACACACACACACAGCAGGGGGAGGAGGTGAGACATGGGAGGGAGTGGTAGGGGGTTGGTGGGGGTCTCCTTTAGTGTCCTTGTGGCTGTAACATTGAGTCAAATCAACAACACAGACATCTAAGAGGGAAACCACCGATACAGGAGGAGATATGTCTGATGCAAACAGTACACTCACATCACTGCACAACATTGTCTGTGTATGTGTGTTTATATGTGTGGGTTTCAATGGGGGCAGTTATTGGGGCAGCTATTGTGTTGGGTATTGTTTATCTATACTGCTGTGTGTCTGCATAAAAGACCGCACTGACACACACAGTGATCCTATACTGAAGAGAAGGAGAGAGAGAAAAAGACAGACAAAAACAGAGAGACAGAAAGAGAGAGAGAAGAAGACACGAAGAGACTGGTGACTGTGTTTGCCCTGGGGGCGAGTGAGCCCTCAACAACAAAGGATTAGAGGAGAGGAAGAAAGACAGGAAGAGGGGGATGAGTAAAAAGGAAGAGTGCTTACCTATAAACACCCCACAGCTCCATAGAGTAGACTTGACACATAATCACAGTCTTGGGGGGTTTATTTCATTTAACCTCTGTCTACACTACACAAAACAGCGTCTCATCCGTGTCAATGGAGCTGTTGTCTCCAGGTGTATAACTGCAGTGGATGGGAGTAGAGAACGTGTTCCAGTGTCATATATTCATGCCAACATGTGAGGCTGGACATAGCACAGCAGGGAGCAGGCCTGGATTCCCAACAGGGCTGTGGCAGGCCAGATCTGGAGAAGACTGCTTTGGCAACAGAAGCAGGTGTGGTGTTACACATCATGTTCCATGCTGCAGTCACTGTTATGACCTGTATCTCTGTGAGCCGCAACACAGACTAGGAGATAAGACACAACAGGAGAAATAAGCCTTTAATAATGTATGAGATGTGTGCGTGTCTGGAGTGTGTGTGTTTGTCTGTGTGTGTGTGTGTGGTGTAGAGGAAGGGAGTAAGAAACAGAAGAATCAAAATGGAGTGTGTGGTGAAAGTGTAGGAGGCTTAAATTGGGGAGGTTCAAAAATACTTTGAATTATGTATTTTGGTAGTGTCCATGACTGTGTTATGTGTGTGTGTGTGTGTGTGTGTGTGTGTGTGTGTGTGTGTGTGTGTGTGTGTGTGTGTGTGTGTGTGTGTGTCACAAGGCACCATGGCAGCCCTGTCAGAACAATTCCATGGTCAAAGCTCACTTTCTTCAAACAAAGACTATACCTCTGAGAGAGCCTGGTAATATAAATATTGCTGAAACATTAGCCTACATATTGAATGTTAACCTCAAGGCCATGTCAGGCCATCACTGTAAATACAAATGTGTTCTTAATGATCTTTGCCTGGGTAAATAAATGTTAAATTAAAAATAAATAAATAAAAGGGAAACACAGAATAATCTGGCCAGAAATAGAAAATACAGTACCATGTTACCATATACCAATTTTCAAAAACAATATAAAAACATAACTGATATGAAGGCTGAAGTGCAAACAGATTTTTAAGGCAGACAGAGAAGGAAAAAAGAGAAATAGACAGCCGGAATTGGACGTGCATTGCTGTGTTTGACCGACGGCTGTCCAAGTTCTCATGCTCCCAGCCTATCTTCACACATCACCGTGACAGAAAATCAATGACGCTGGGGGGTTTTGTACAGTCGACTGCCGATGACATCCGCTACTGTAGCTTCATTATACTGGCTACATAACAGGATGATTACGCACAGTTGCAAAATGTTGTCTGAAATCATAGTCTGAAATTCAGTCTTAGTGTAACACTTCCCCGTGGACTACATGTTTTCTCCCAGTTCCCCCAGTCTATTTTGGACATTGATCAGAAATCAGAGATATCCTACTGTAGCTTAACAGACACCCTCTGCTCGTGGGTTCATAAATGGGTACACACATGACGCTCAAGAGAGCAGCACCGCTTACATACGCACACACACACGCACACACGCAGCCAGCTACGTTGGAGCACTCAAACACAAAAACATTTTAAAACCTAGTGGTTAAAACATTTCAAAACAATTTCCGCTATAACTGTTGATGGATAACCTTCATGCAACTGGTCTGCTGTGATGGACCGCCGCATAACGGCAACAGAATAACGACAGCGTGTCCTCTAGGGAGAGAGCATATATGCGAGCGAACCGTCCATCCGTGACAATTAGGACACGCTACATCTGCTGCAAGCAATTATTATTCATCTACCACCTACCTTCATGTCATTGACGATCGCCTGGAAGAGGCCACCCAACGCCCCGCACTCCCTGTCCACCGTCTCCATATTTGCAGAATCCACGGTTCCAAATATTCAGTGCCTCACACTAGAAAGAAAAAAAACGCTAAATATATTTCCAAAGCAGGAAAGGATTGTGTGGCTCTCTCCTACTTCTCCCAACGTGAAAGTCAGGACGCGGAGTGTACGAGAGAAAATGCACAGAAATACGGTTCAATGACTTCTGTCGTCGCAGTGTCGGTTTGCTCCCGGTGTCCGTCGTGCACCCAAAGAGAAATGTTGAGAGAAGAGAGCCGTGTTTCGCTCTCCCTTCCCAGCTCCGCGTCTAGAGACCGACACGGGGTGTGATGAGTGCAGATGGAACTGCGATGGACACGCTCATCTTCGGACAGTACAGAAAAATCAGTTTGGGGGGATAATGAAAGGCAGTAGGAACACCGGAGCGATGTGTCAGAATGTGAGACGAAGGCTGGTGGGCACCGGGGGAGCGCGAGGCGGCCCGTGATTGGAGCAGAGGTAGCAGGCTCGAGCTGCGGAGCGAACAGCCAGAAATTCGATCCATGAGAATCAGAAGGGGGCAGGACAGCTTTCTTGTCACATGGAGATAGTGTAGCAATGGAAGGGGGAGGACACACACGCACACACACGCACACCCGACATTTCAATAGGAGATGGGGGGAAACGTCAAACAGATTTAGCGACCTCGGAACAATGGTATGGGGACGCATTCAGAATGCGCCTGTGCGTCCGCGGAATGGCTAGTTGTTGTGAGAACAGAACAGAATAGAATACGACTTTAGTGTTGGTCAACTTGTAAGAATTACAGTCACAGTTACACGTGACCGCTGGTCTTGTTTGTGTAGGCTGATACAAATGCAAACTAATACTACCCTATGTTAGAATGCGTGATTAATGAACTCTTCATTGGGCAATTGTCCAGGCAGAGGCCCTACACTCAATAGAACCCGTATTGTATGTCCTCCTTATGTTAACTATATTAATCTAATAATGTCATATAGGGAGGATGGAAGAATTCGGCATTGGCGGAAATCCTTGGGCAAAATAGGACCCCCCCCCCCCCCCCCAATATACATTACAACGTAAGTATGTTAGTAAGACCAACCTGGGTCTCTCCTGAATTTATACAAACATCGAGAACAAGATGGAGTCCTTATTGTGCAAAAGAAAAATAAACAGACTCAGTGAACAGAGTCAGATCAACGCCTAAAACAAGACCTCTCTGCTCAACATTCCTAAACTCACTGAATGGTTAGAGGTCGAAGAAAAAAAATCTGTGGAACATGTCCAATATTTTTAGTAAATAGCTAAACAGTTATTTTTTGTAAACTGTGTGTTGTTATTGTGTGTGTCACTGTTGCACCAGTCGCTGTATGTGGGGGAAAACACAGTTCTACCAACTTATGGTCTAATGACAAAGCAAGGTCCTCCTGAACTCAGACTGGACATCACTAAGCTCAGGTTTGGTTTCAGACTACCTGTGTTGCATGTCCCTAGTGCCTGATTGTGTGCGTGTGTGTGTGTGTGTATGCCACTTTGTGTTCCCTTGAGCAGAAGATGACAGGCACCTAGGGACATTACGCAATCTGCTCAGGGACAGGATGCACAGCCCCAGACACAACTGTCACTAGCCTAATAGAGACTTCAATAGAGACACCCCTGTGTGTGTGTGTGTCTGTGTGTGTGTGTGTGTGTGTGAGAGAGAGAGAGAGAGAGAGAGAGGGAGGGAGGGAGAGAGAGAGAGAGAGAGAGAGAGAGAGAGAGAGATAGATAGATAGATAGATAGATAGATAGATAGATAGATAGATAGATAGATAGATAGATAGATAGATAGATAGATAGATAGATAGATAGATAGATAGATAGAGAAAGAAAGAAAAGAGGGTAAAGAGACAGAGAGAATGATGTCTTCCTCACAACCTTGCTTTTAACAGGAAGGATGTTGAGGGTCAGTAGCCAACACTCTTTATTCTGAACTGCTCCAGACTTTGTGTCTGCTTTCTCTCCACCAGATCCCACGGAGCAGGAGAACATCTGCATGGAACTGCATTCAGAACAAACCGACTCCATCACACTGAAGACACTCAGAAAGAAAAACTGGACACTCTGCCATAGTACACATTTGTTCCCCTTACAAACACATACTTAGTGAACTGAGTCAGATCAATGCATAAAACAAGACCCCTCTGCTCAACATTCCTAAACTCATAACACATACAAGAGACCACATTTAATGGTTAGAGGGTAAAGACAAAAAAAAAAAATAAATGTTGAACATGTCCAACATTTCAAGCAAATTGTTGAACTGTGAGGTGCCAAAATCAACCCTGAAGTCTTCATCCCGAGGTCCCTGACCCCAGTCTGGTCAGACTTCAGCGGTCAGACCGCTAGTTCACATGAAGGTCGATGTTGGGCCAAGGAGACCAGCTCTGTCTGGGTAATGTGATAGGACAGAAGTGTGATCACACCACAGGGGTTTGAACCCAGGTGTTCTGCAGGTCAGACGCAATCTCCTGCTGCTGGGGAAAACTGCTGTGGTATTTGGGTGATATTTGGGTTAACACGCAGACCCAAGGGTGTGAGCGAGAGAGAGAGAGAGAGAGAGAGAGAGAGAGAGAGAATTGTGAGTGAGTGACTGAGAAAAGCGGCAGGAGCAGAAGGGGAGAGGTGTGTGTGAGGTGTGTGTGGGGGGGGGGGGCAGAAAAAGAAGAGGGATACATGTTTTTGTAAGATAGAAATAATAAAGTGGTTATGGAGAGAGAGGAAGAGAATGGGGGTGTATGAGAGAGAGAGAGAGAGAGAGAGAGAGAGAGAGAGAGAGAGAGTGAAAAGGAAAAAGAGAGAAAGAGAAAGGTGGGATTAGTGACTCATCCTGACCCAAATTTAGGGCAAGATGGTCCAACAGTCACTTATTTGCCTACTGCTACAATTTGAACACATACTGATGTTGTATCCGACAGTAAGAATACTCCCACAGGTACACCAACTCAACTGAACATAGCCCTCTGTCCAGCACAAAACTGTTTACTGAGTAACTATAACAGTGATGCTGCAATCGCTTATAGACCACCAATCCCCCTTCCCCGCCCCATGCTGTAACCAACCAGCAGCCTAAGTCCCTTTATAACTACGGATGCTTGTAACATGTCACAGTCAGCCAGGATAATCTCTTTGATCTCTGTCTCTGACCCAAACCCTGACCCTAACTGTGACCCTGTGTTGCTGACCCCAGGCATCCCTGAATGGCACAGACCACACATCTGTGGTTCTGGGAAAGGGTCAAAGGTCAGAGAGTTATGAAATCCAAAGGCCAGACACTTTCTGTGAGGAGGTGGAGGTGGAGGGGGTGCACGTCAGAGAGCATTTGTGACTGACCGATGGCCTGTTGAATCACAGCATTCACTGTTCCTCAGTAATGCATCCACCCAAGAAGTTAAAGCCTAGACATCTTGTTTTGTTCTGTTGGCCTGGGCACATTTAGAGTGCGGGGAAGGAAGTAGGGATGAACAGAGAAACACAATGAGACTAGGAACGGTGGAAGGCAGAGAAGCAAGGAGGAGATGAGGGAGTGAGGTGAGGAAGAATAGTTATTTGAGGAAGAGAGGACGTTAAGATTCAGTCACAGAAAGACACAAGAAGAAGATTGAGGAGAGGATGAAAACGGCAGAATGAAACAGGTGTTGAGGAGGAAAGAGGAAGGGCAGAATGTCAAGGACTCCTTGGTAGAGTAACGGGGAAACAGAGACACAAACTGGAGCAGAGAGATCCAAGGTAAAGAGGAGGGAGAGAAGGATGAACAGACTTCCTCCTTCCAGGGGGTGACAGACACACCACCTGCTCCAGAACAAGAGGCAGAGTCACCTTCAAACTGCAACTCCCATGAGGCAGCAGTACTGCTACTCTCCCTCCTTATATACTCTGTCTATCTCTCTCTCTCTATGTCTCTCTCTCCTTTCTGACTTTCTGTTTCTGTCATTTTCCCAGACCAGCACTTTGCCCGGCTTTTTGCCTCGGCCAAACCCTTCCTCTTGCCTTTATCCTTGTTTCTCCACCTATACCTCTACCCTGACCTTACACCTGACCCTACATCTGCTTCTACCCCTGACCCAACCATTGACTCTAACCCTG
Source organism: Hypomesus nipponensis (assembly GCF_054491055.1). Classification (NCBI taxonomy): domain Eukaryota; kingdom Metazoa; phylum Chordata; class Actinopteri; order Osmeriformes; family Osmeridae; genus Hypomesus; species Hypomesus nipponensis. The sequence goes on along the minus strand of NC_140379.1, from coordinate 13,495,506 downwards.
CCACTGCCCAATACTATAAAATTGGGCAGGAACCCCTCTTTTCCTCTTCCCATCTCCCCCTCCCTCTACCCCCTTCCTCCGCCCCCCCCCCCCCTTTTTCTACAGTATCACTCCATGTTGCTGTAGAATGTAGGTCTCAGCTTGCCTACAGCCATCAGCAACAATCAGTTCTGCCCCAGTTACTGACACATCACAGAGATGACACACACACACAGACACACACACAATCCGCCAATACAGTCATGCATACGAACACAGTCACTCCTCGTGCATTCGCATGAATGCATGGTGTGTAGCGTGTGCAGCCAGTCAAACACATGACACAGCTCTCTCCTCTGCACACTGGGTATACCACTATAGACAGGAAACAGTCAACGAAAACAATGTTATTCACACTGTTGCAGAGGGAGAGAACACTCTCAGTCAGAAGCATCCAACTCTTGAACTGGAAGACATGTCACACTATCTTTGTTCATACAACCCCTGGTCCAAACCCCACCACAGCATATGTAGTGGAGGTGGTTTGGATACTGAGGAAGACCTTCTGTCTCTCCCACCAACCTGACTTGCTGGTTACTCCAAAACATGAGTGACTTCAACTGTGACAGTGACACCAAAGCCATACTAGTGTCACGTAATTCACATTCCGCCTGAGGCTTTCTGATTATTAGAGAGAACTTGCCATTCCCTGGATGCTGATTGGTCAGTGTTTAAGAGGGCATGCTTGGGTCAGGTACATCAAGAAGTCATGAGGACATGGTGCTGGCAAGCTGTTCTCTCCCTGTGCCCTCCAGCCAGCACACCTCCATCTTCCCCCAGTCAGAAAACTGACTCAAGTCACTTCCAGATCACTGCTGATGGTACAGGCTGAAAGGTCACCCAGTGTGGTCACATGTTAGAACTTTGAGTGTCCACAAAGACACACACACACACATACAGACAGACACACACACACACACTTGAAGAGAGAAAGAGACAGTGGTTGGGGAGAACAGAGAATGGGGCTGTGCTTCAAATGGAATCATTCTTTGAGAATCTCCCTCTAGGTGTATTTATAAAACACAATAGTTTTGGCTCTTTTTGTGTAGTAATCCAGAGGACACTGGATTCCTTTCCAAAAATGTTGGGAAGAACATTTGTTCCTCACAAACAATTGTCTAAGGAATCCTAACAAATGTGACAGTCCTGGCCTGTAGTCTGAGGACAGGTGGAGATGGATTGGCAGAGAGAAAGAATGATGGAGGGAGGAAGTAGAAGGAGAGGGGTATGGAGAGAAGAGCAATGTAGGAGCTGACTAGAGGAGCTGGGCTCATTAATCTTTCACTTTCATTTGATTTGAATTATTAAAGAGTCTCCAGTTTTCTGTGAATGCATGTGGTGAAAAAGGAGCACCTCCACCACACAGACATCCAACCCCCACCACCACCCCCTCTCTGCCCCAGCCTCGGTTCTGCCTGTACCCAAAGCTCCAGTCTCAATCCCAGATCCAGGCCCAATCTCCAGTGGTCTGATTGCTGGTGCCCCCGCCGCCCAACATGCACACCCCAAACCCACCCCCCTCGCTCCCCACTCCGTGGACCCCTGCTGTACCCTCAGTGCCCCACAACTCCCCCTGCAACCCCTGTTAAATCACCCCACCCCCAAAAAGCCCTTCAAGTCCTGATGGAAGTCTCCGGGGATGAGACCTGATGTTACGCTGCCTGCCAACCCTCATACACACGCAGACACACACGCACACACCTCTCAAGGGAGCTGATTAGGAAGCTAAGAGGTGTCAAAGCAGAGACAACCCCCATAGACTCCACCGCTACCTCAACATCAGGACACAGTTCATATTCACGCATTTATTCTGTTTGTTGAATTATCCATAATTGTTTAACACTTCTTCATCATCAGACAATATAAATGTAATAAAAATGTTAGATTTACATGAGAATGTAACAAAAAAAAAATTACAGTTAGAATAGCAGGAAGTGGTATTTAATGAAAGCTTAATACGTGACCAATGTGATGTGTTGATCAGACAGACGCTAATTTCTCTCAGCACCTTTTCTGTCCTCTTCCCCACCTGCTCCCTATTGTGGGCTGATTGTGCATCTTAAATGTCTCCTCTGTTTCCCCCCCAGAGATTTTTTATAAACTTCTTGTTCTGCACTCTGCACTTGGGTCCTCCTTTTGGCTATACGTGACAGATACCCTCTTCAACATGTTTGTACCAACCCTCCAGTTTAATGAGGTTTAATGGTTTTCCCATTTGTGTCATATTGATTCAACATAACCTAGCATTCACACTAACACTAACACCAACATACAAGTAGACACTGAAATGCTGAACAGAAATGTGGTTTTGAAACGTTTTCCAGATGAGAGAATTCTGAAATAGTCACATGAAACAGATTCTTGAACTGCTCAGCTACTGCATGTGATGTAGAAAGGGAAGAAAGTTGTTTACTGCTGTCTTTCAATGTTTTGGCATGAATAGCATAAGCACCTTGTTGTGACATCTGGAGTCTGGCCTGGATCAGTCTGAGAGGCTGGGGATGGCAGAGAGACAGCGGATCTGATGAAAAGGTTCTGGGAAAACACATGAGAGAGAAAGAGAGAGGGAAGGAGGGAGAGATACTCCTCGAATGGAGAGAATAATAAATGGCGAGGGACAGAGGATAAGTGAAAAGAGACAGAGATAAAGATTGAGACGGAGAGAACCGGAGAGATGGAGGGAGAGAGGAAGAGACGGGCCGTGAGAGACACAGAGAGGAAAAGAGCGTGAGGGCATCAGGGAACACCTCTGGAGTGGCAGAGAGGTCTGACAGCAGAGAACAACAGACTGCAGAGTGAAGGAGACACTCCAGCCTCCTCTTCAGACCCACAGACAGGCTCTCCAGGAGGACAGAACACAGCTACTGTACAAAAGAGTTTCCTCCCTCTGCATTTTGTCTCTTCAAATTCTGTCCCGTTCTCTCTCCAACCCTCGCTCTTTCACTAACTCAGCTTCTCCCTCTTTATATTTCTCTCTCCGACTGTCTTTGCCTCATTGAATTTCTGCGTCCTCTATGTTTCTCTAAATCTCTTTACATGGGCTACTTTTAGATGAATAATAACAAAGTAACAAAAGTAGTCCTTTTAAATAGCCACTGGCCAAGCTGGAGCAGGGTTCATAACTCACAATCCAAAAGAGCAAATGAGGAGATACATAGATAGAATTCAAAAAAAATTGCATTTATTATGCATTACCTTGAATAAGAAATATTCTCAAAGCCTTTTCACTGTAGTAAACACCTTATATTGATAATAAGAATAGTGTCTTTCAGTTTGTCACAGTGATTCTTGATGGTTTGCGGCAGTTTGTGGTTGTTTGTGTTTGTGATTGTGGTCAAAAAGCTGTTCCACTTCCTCATCTAACTAGAATTCTCTTGTCCAGAAGCCGCAGCTTTCCACTAATTAAATTGACCAATCAAAGGTCCCATTGCATCCATCTACCCAAAAGGGGAGTCCTTCAGATTCATACTTCCTCAAACTATAATAGCAAACCATAATTCCATGTTTCAGTGTACATATTTCCATTGCTCTCTACACATTTTCCTTTTTCCTGGACAAATACATTTAAAGTTGTGGCTCCATCACTCTTCCAAGGTATGTCTGTCTGTACCCCCATCTCTCTCTCCTCTCTCTCTCAGTCCATCCTGGTGGTAATGAGCCAGGTTTCATGGCCTGTGACCTTGTCATTTGTTCACTGAGCTAAGAAATGAGATGCACATACACACATACAACACATCCTTGGTATGCCCTCAGTATCAACTGCGTAAGCATGCGAGAGAGAAGGAGCGAGAGAAAGACACAGAAATACAGTACTGTACAATAGAGAGTGACAGACAGAAAAAAGAGACAGAAAGAGAAAGAGAGAAAGAGAGAGAGAGAGAGAGAGAGAGAGAGAGAGAGAGAGAGAGAGAGAGAGGGAGAGAGAGAGAGAGAGAAAGAGAGAGAGAGAGAGAGAGAGAGAGACAGAGAGAGAGAGAGAGAGAGAGAGAGAGAGACAGAGAGAGAGAGAGAGAGAGAGAGGCCCCATCTGCCAGTCAAAGTTCCAGACAGCCTCCCTGTGGATCAGTCAGAACTCTGGAGAAGCATTGCACACATCTGGACATGCACAAACAAACACAACCATACGCACACAGAAACTCACATATACTCACACACATGCACACGCATACAGACATAAACTCATTGACAAACAGACACACATGCAACATATGACAAATGACATCCAGGTTTAAAGAAACGTCATCAAGACAGGAAAAGGGTCGGAGGACACCAGACTTGGAAACCAGGATATCCCTTCATCTGTTACATCCTCTCCTCTGTCTTAACCAACATTTCCCTCCAATTGAAATGGAAAAATACAACCAAGCACATTGTTTTTAACATTTAAACACACACACAAACACACTGATCCAAGAGCATTGAGCATGGCCAAGGAGGCAGTGCAGTGTCGCCATGACAACTGGTGAGAATGTGGAGGCCATGATCAGCATGCCAGGCCACATCTCTGTCTCTGGGTCCTTCTCTTCTTCCCTCTCTCTTTCCTTCTATCCTCCGTCTCCCTCCACCTTTCTCCTTCACTCTCCCAGATCTCCCTTTTTCTCTTCCATCCGTCTGTCTCTAGCCCTGTTTCAGCATTTTCACTTCTCTCTCATTTTCGTGTGCATTTGCTGTAGTGCTGGTTTCTGAGTGTCAGTGCTGACACAGAGTCTCTCTCTCTCTTTCTCTCTCTCTCGGTTCCTCTCTTGGTTCCTCTCTAACCTTGACTGCAGGATGACCTGACCTGTCCTGACCACCAAACCTCCTCCCCCTCTCTCATCCCTTTCCACCCCTCCCTTCCTCCCACCCCTTGCCCTCCCTCCTTTCCTCTCTTCCTCCCTCCCTTCCCTCCCCCCTTGCTGGCCCCTGCATTCCCACGATCATTTAACGGACGCTCCTCACAGCTGAGGCAGTGTCAATGAGGCTCTGATGAACTCTGACCCCCGGCTCATTGCTGCCCCCCCCCACACACACAGTTTATAAACAGGGAAGAGGCCTGCATGGGAGGGGGGCACTTCCACAACATGCATGTCCATTCTGTTCTGAGACAGTGTGACGCGTACACGCACATACGCCTGCACGCACTCCCCCACACACAACGCTTAGACACTCTCTCTTTCACATGGCCAAACCCGCATGCACACACACTCTCTTTCATACACTTAAAGGTTAAAAGGGTCAAACAAACAGTGTATTACAGTTCTACTTATGAGTCCATACACTCCCCCCAAGAAAGAAAGCTCAACATGACAGAAACATAGTAGATGACATTTTAACGGGTCCATTCAGGTTCTCATCTTCTTCCTCTATGGGGCTGGATGAATGGAATGTCTTGGACACTAACCTCCCCAGGGTAAACTGTAATCACACATCAACAGCAGCAGCATCAATGGTGAGCCCTCTCTCTCTCTTTCTAAGCCTGCTTCCTTAGAGTATTTCTAATAACATCCATGTATGTGTACCCTGAAGCCCTGCACCAGAGATCTGCTCCCAGACGTGGTCTGCCTCACTAATGGCCTCTATGTGTGTGTGTGTGTGTGTGTGAGTGTGTGTTATGTAATGTTGCATTCAGAGGTGAATTGCTTTCAACGAGCTCCAAGTGATCTCCATGATGTTTACATCATAAATTCAAACCCTGTCATAAATGAGAAAGAGGAGGGAATGAAGGGGAGTGATAGAAGGAAGACTAAAGTGAGGAAAAGGACCATCCTGTATTGGTGTGGAGAAGCTGACATGTAGACCTGTAACTAGGACTGATTCATGGTGTCCACAGCCTCGTCTAACATGACTCAGTTGTCTACCAGACATACCTCTTTCTCTATCCCCGCTCTCTCTCTCTCTTTCTTTCTCTCTCTTTCTCTCTCTTTCTCTCTCTCTTTCCCTCTCTCTCCTCTCTGTCCCTCGCTCTCTTCTCTTTCCCCCTCTCTCTCCCCTATCTGTCCTATCTAATTTCCTCTTTCTCTTTCCTTCTCTCTCCCTGTCTCCTGTTTGCTCTAAATCTCTCTCTGGATGGGACAACACTTTCCTCTGGTGGTGTTACAGTGGAAGTGCAGAACTTATGTGTGTAGAGACAGTATGAGCAGACAAGTTGTAGTGAACTCCTGGTCAAAGCATCACAGAACCAACCTGACTGGAGAAACAGCAGCCTTGTGTTTGTTAGTTTTTTAATTGAAAAACTGCAAAATGTCGAACCACGAACAGTACATGAACAGAACATACACAAATATGGCATTATTAGTTTGGAGAATAAATTCATGCAAGGCGGAGGGGTGGGTCATGGCAACAATCCTTTAAAGCGCGCCTCTTTGTTCAGGGTGGAGCAGGTCTGGGATCAGTGCATGGGTCTTACCAACGTCCCAACACGACTGGATCTACTATGACAGAGGAGAACGATGACGATGCTACATGAGAGTTGTGACTGCAGCTAGGTACGTGTTCAGGTGCTCCCTTAAGGGACCACATGCTTGTTCAGGTGCTCCCTTAAGGGACCACATGCTTATTAGGGTTTGTGTTCTATTCAACTGCTACTGTGGTCCATTTCTGCTCAGAGAAAGCAGTTACACAGAACCGACTACACAGCAATGGAGTGATCAAACATACACACACACACACACACACACACACACACACACACACACACACACCTCTGTGAATGCCTAGGGGGGAGGGGCCAATGTAGGACTACCAGGTGTGTGTATCCCACTTGCAGAATTACTGACTGGAGCCAGTGAAGATGAATCTATTTATTTTTTGTCCCTGTACTGTAAAGAACATAGATGCTAGGAACATGTGTGAACTGCATGCATTTCAAATTAACACTTGTTTCCAAATAATCATAAACAGCATGTCATCAAAACCCTTGTGAATGAGAACACACACATACATACTCACATGTACACATATCCAAGTCCACAAACATACTGTCACACTTTCTCTCCCTCTCTCTCTCTCTCTCTCTCTCTCTCTCTCTCTCTCTCTCTCTCTCTCTCTCTCTCTCTCTCTCTCTCGCTCTCTCTCTCACACACACACACACACACACACATACTTACATGAACACAGACATACATACACACCTCAGAGACCATGGGACTATGGTGTGAAATAAATAGCTGTATATACAAGCTCCCCATCAGGGACAGCAACAACTCATGTTACGTGTATGTACATTAACACACATCTACACACACACACAGGAAATACATAGACAAAACATGTTAAACAGAAAGTGTAGCCCTTAACGTTAACATAGCATAAATGATACACTGTTGAAAAAGTCTTCCCAAATTCCAGTATTAATATTAGTATGTCTCTTAACATTCCATCAATACCATAGTTTAATTAATATAATTTTATGCACATTCGTCCCAAGCACATCGAAGATGATGTAACACCCTCTGCCACTAAGTGGCACCAAAACCATATACTCTACAACCCACAGTAATTTTAGTGGCAATGCCTATTTTATACCAGTCCAATCACTAAATATACATATGTTCTTCTAAAGCAGCCAATGAACATTCTCGTCTCATAATGATGTTTCAAAAGGCTCAATGTGACTATCATCTATAGAATTATTGTTATGTATTTACTCCAGACGTTGTGGCTAAGGAGCGAGGTAAGCAAAGATCCAGTACTGTGCAAACATCTTTGTTTTCTGCATTATTTTAAATAGAAAATAGCAATGTTTTTATAATTTTTTGTTGTTTTGCGTTTTCATTTCATTAATGATGAAATTAAAATAAAGCATCTTTACTGTGCCTAAGACTTTTGCACAGTACTGTGTACTGTATAGATCCGAGATACACAGCCTAGTGGGACCTAAGCATAAGCAGGCTCTTTACCTACCTACCTACAGCCTTTAGGACAGTGTGGAAACTTCAAGAAATAGAAAACAATAGAAAATAATAAATAAACAAAATGCATAGTGGAATGTCCTCTCAGAAAGACAGACAGGCAGGCAGACAGACGGCCAGGCAGTCACACACACACACACACGGACAGACAGGCAGGTAAACAGACAGACAGACAGACAGATACACAGACCGACAGAAAGGTTGGAGTTTGTTTGATTTGGTACTGTAGGCCACTAACATTATCATGCTGTCCTGTTGGTTTTTACAGCACATCAGTGTACAGTGCTCTTTCAAGGCGGAAATGTATCCAAAATTCCACATTCAACACAATCAGGAACAGATGAACAAACAAATGGTCTCCCATAATAAATTGCAACAAAAACACAGGCTTTTTGAAAAGATTTTAGGCAGGACATGTACAAGGTTGACATATGGCTCTGTGTAGGGTTCTGACAATCCTCTCTTCCTCTCATCCCTCTCTCCCTTCTCCCTCCTCATCATTGCCATGTTGACTCCCTCTGTCTCTCCCTCCCTCCCTACAGTATCCCTCTGTCCTGCCTTCTTCTTCTTATGTCTTTCTATCCCTCCATCTCCATCCCTTCTTTCTCTGTCCTTCCTCACTAACAACTTCTGTGGTTATTGCCATTATCAGGGGGTGTTGAAACAGAAGGCAAGCGTGCCGTTACATCTTCAACCTCGATGATAGAACCGACATATAGATGAAAGAGAAGAACAGCTTTCTGTTTTCTCTCTGGAAATACACATCCTGCTCTCTCTCTCTCTCTCTCTCTCTCTCTCTCTGTCTCTCTCTCTCTCTCTCTCTCTCTCTCTCTCTCTCTCTCTCTCTCTCTCTCTCTCTCTCTCTCTCTCTCTCTCTCTCTCTCTCTCTCTCTCTCTCTCTCTCTCTGTCTCTCTCTCTCTCTCTCTCTCTCTGTCTCTCTCTCTCTCTCTCTCTCTCTCTCTCTGTCTCTCTCTCTCTCTCTCTCTCTCTCTCTCTCTCTGTCTCTCTCTCTCTCTCTCTCTCTCTGTCTCTCTTTCTCTGCTAGGGTAGCCTGTCAACCCTTACCCACACACACAACTGACACACACACTCTCACACTGAGTTGAATGATGTGCCTAAGGCCAGTTACAAAGAGAGGGAAGAAGAGGAGGAGGGGGAGAGGGAGGGGGAGGAGGGAGGGGAAGAGGGGGAAGGGGAGGAAGGGGGAGGAGGAGGAGGAGGAGGAGGAAGAGGAGGGGAAGGGAGGAGGAGGAGGGGAATGGAGGGGGAGGAGGGGAAGGAGGTCCTACAGACGTGTGTGTCAGGTTGAGGTTCTGTTGGAGCGAGAGGCAGCGGCCATGTTCATTCTCATGCTGGAGGCTGGAGAGCAGGAGATACAGGTCTGTCCATCCTTCTTCAAACATCTACCAGGAGCTTGGCAGAGGCTGTGGAGTTGGTCCTGAGCCCCTGGAATGAAGCTTTCTAAGAGGTGACAGAGATCCATGGAGATGCCTGTCTAAAATGGAGTCTGAGGACCAGGAAGCAACTCCTGTTTGAAAAGTTTATTTCTTCTAAGATTTCGAGTTGCTCACAGCTCCATCTTCTGGTCATACTACAGCAGTTTTTCCAGCTCCAAAGCCCATGCATAGACAGACATAGAGAGGTAACCCTCTAAAGGGTCACCTCACAGAGTAACTACACTCAGCAGAGTACTACAACAACCATCTGCTGGGTTGCACAATATACTTCGCCCTCCACACTGAGGGATTATGGGAGTCTGAGTTCTTTGGAAAGCAGCGTCCTGAAGGTACAACTTCAACCTTCACTACTTGCTTCAAAGATCTAAAAGGTGTCATATTGGTTCCTTTACGGACCGCCCACACCTCAATCTCCCACCCTGATAGGCTGGAGGGGTTGGATAAAAGGGTGTGGCTCTAAGGAGACTATCCAGTGGAAGAAGCGCAGGGAGCAGAGTAGGGGAGGTGGTTGAGGGGACATGGGGGGGCAAGACGAAAGTCCCACCCCCCACCTCATTGACCGGGGTAGGTGGGGTAGTGGGCAGGGGAGTGGCGGCTGTGTGCCAGGGGCAGGGTGGCATGGCGGGTGGAGAGCAGGTCTGCTTCTGCGCCAGACTGGGAGCTGCTGTACAGGTCACCTACAGGAAACAGGAAGTAAAAAACAGGAAACGGAAAAGGCCAATGATTGTAAGATCTGAGCCAAGTCTCAGGGCTAGGATTAAATATTACAAATTGGGTTAAGGGTCAAGATTATAATTAGGACTGAGGGTTAAGGGGTCAAGATTATGATTAGGATTGAGGGTTAAGGGTCAAGATTATGATTAGGACTGAGGGGTAAGGGTCAAGATTACGATTAGGACTGAAGGTTAAGGGTCAAGATTATGATTATGATTGAAGGGTAAGGGTCAAGATTATGATCAGGACTGAGGGTTGAGGGTCAAGATTATGATCAGGACTGAAGGTTAAGGGTCAAGATTATGATTAGGACTGAAGGTTAAGGGTCAAGATTATGATCAGGATTTAGGGTTAAGGGTCAAGATTATGATCAGGACTGAAGGTTAAGGGTCAAGATTATGATCAGGACTGAGGTTTCAGACTGTGTACCGTTGCTGGGCTCCATGCCACCCTGGGTGCCAGTGATGTGGTGCCAGAAAGCGCTGCGTGGCAGGATGGCAGTGGGTGTGCAGGGGTACGAGCCTGGCTCCGAACCCTTCGACAACAGCTGCCACACAGAGGAGACATGTCAGAACCACCTGGAAAATGTGTGCGAGTGTCTTTGTGTGTATGCCTGTGTGTTGACGTGTGTGTGTGTGTGTGTATAAGTCTTACTCGGCTGTTCTTCTCCATCTCCATGAGGACTCGTTTGTGCTGCTCAGCGATGGCCAGGGTGGAAGAATGAACCCTCTGGTAGATTTGCTCCCCCTCTCTGGTCTGGAACGTATACAGGCCCTCGCCACTGTCACACATACTGTCACACATGCACACACACACACACAAACACATCATATTCAATTAAAAAGTGCAATAAAAAAAATATATATATATATTTGACTTGGCATGTGTTCTATCTAATAAAAATGTCTGACACTAGACAGCAGTATTGACCTCTCACCACCAGAGAGCAGTGTGTAACCACTCAAGCTCCGTCCATGTCTAACCATGTCTGTGCCCTCGACACCGGTCCCTTGCTCTTCTCTCCCTCCGTCCCTGTCTGTCTGTCTGTTACTGTCTGTCTGTTTCTGCGTGCCTGTATGTGTGCATCTATCTGTCTGTCTGCAGGTCTGCCTGTGTATTTGTCTGTGTGTATCTGTCTGTCTGTCTGTCTGTCTGTTTATTTGTCTGTCTGTGTATGCGTGTGTATGTGTGCGTGTGTGTGTGCGTGTCAGTCCAGCCGTCCAGTCTGTGTCCTCTAGGCTGTTCCCTGCCTGCACACCAGTCATCTCCTTTCAAGTTTATCAAAGTGGACGAGAGCAGAGAGGAGATAAGAACGCTTTGCTCATCATTGATTTCCTTGCAATCTATTCAATCAATCTCTTTATGAGGTTTTGTCCAGCAGTGAGCATGTGTGTACGGCATGTGTGTCCATCAGAGAGTCAGAGAGAGACGGAGAGAGAGAGAGAGAGAGAGAGAGAGAGAGAGAGAGAGAGAGAGAGAGAGAGAGAGAGAGAGAGAGAGAGAGAGAGAGAGAGAGAGAGAGAGAGAGAGAGAGAAACTGTGGTCTTTGAAGTGAACACAGTCAGAAAGAGAAAAGGTCAGACCTTACACATTTTGAATCCTCCTCTCCACCGTCCCCCATCCCAACACACACACACACACGCGGTCCATACCGTCCCGCCTCGAAGGTGAAGCGTGTGGCGTCTCGTCCGTATCTCCGCAACGAGCAGAGTGGCCAGGTGACCAGCTTGGTGCGAGGGTTGTGGATGTCCCACAGGTAAATGTTCTCATGGGTGATCTGCATCATGCACTCCCCATAGATGTCCAAGTTGGGGCAGGGCAGGAGGAACACATTGAAACGCTCTGAAGGGAGAGAGGTGGGGGGGTGGTTTTTAGGGAGAGAGAAAGAGAGAGAGAAACTGACTGCTCAGCCTGGGACTGCTCTCATCAGAACGCGGCCAGCAAGACAGTAATACCATGAAACTGTGAGCTACTGTTGCTACTGTGTGTGTGTGTGTGTATGTGGCTGTGTGTGTGTGTGAGGGGTTGTGTTGTTGTGTTTCGTGCAATGGTGCGTGTGTGCGTGCATGAGTGTCTAGGGGGGGGTTGTTTGGTGTGTGTTGCCATGGAGACTGACCTGTATGCTCACACTGCACCCCTGCGGCCAGCAGATCTGGTTCTCCCATGCTGATGTCATTAAGGCGGGTCCCCAGGCACTCGATTGACAGGGTCTTGAACCACTCCTCTGCCTCAAGCTCTGGTGGGCAGGACCACAGGACAAGTCAAACACAGGACATAGTGTGTGTGTATGTTTGTGTGTGAGATGAAAAGAGAGGCAGAGAGATGTGTGGAATTGGTCTGATTGTTGCTTTGGCCGCATTTCCAAAAGGTATTCCGTGCCAAAAAAACAATATTGACACCCACCTGATTCACAGGTAAAGGTTCGCGCAGTGTCATCTGTAAAGACAATTGCCACCGCTTGGCGCTTGGTGTCCCGTGGCAACCGGGTGACATTCTTCACATTGCTGATCTCTGTCACCTAGACAACAGAAGAGGTTAAAAGGTCAGATCTGGACATAAACTCAGGTTGTCCGAAATGCATCAATACCTAGTGAATACCTAGTAGCAGGAAATTGAGTTAGCCTGTCACTGTAGGACTGGCAGTCCTATATATATATATATATATATATATATATATATATATATATATATATATATATATATATATATATATATATATATATATATATATATATATATACTGGCAGTCCTATATATATATATACATAGAGAGAGAGAGAGAGAGAGAGAGAGAGAGAGAGAGAGAGAGAGAGACATGTTTGATTCTTGCTGGGCTGTCTGGGGGTGCTAGAAGGACTTAGGCTTTGATGTGAGCACTCTGTTTCCTTCTCTCATCTCTGTGTGTGTGTGTGTGTGTGTTCAGTGATTTTTCTCCAGACAGGCAACCTTGCACCTTGAAGCTATACAGAGGAGGTCAGCGAACAGAGGCTGACAAGCTGATACCACCACACACACACACACACACACACACACACAATTCCAGCTAAACTGGATGTAGACAAAGGGATACCAACCTTGGGACAGGATCTGATGTAGGCTGATTTCTCATCTGGGTATTTTTCCAGTCTGCGAGGTCCTTTACTGGACGACTTCTTAAAGACCAGCCAGCAGCGTCTGTAGATCTGATCAGAGGACACAGCCCAGGGTCAGGGTCATGGTCAGGGTCATGGTCAGGGTCATGGTCAGGGTCATGGTCAGTGTTAGATTCAGGATTATAACCAGAATCAGGGTTAAGGTCATGTTAGGGTCAAGGTTAGGGTTAGAGTCAGGCCAACACTGTACGGCTCTAAAGCAGGATAACCATATATTCTGTTGAAACTGTACTATCTTCAGATACACTGGACACATCGTTATGGAGACACAGAATGCAAAAGTGAACACAGGAATAGAGAACAGAAATACAAAGGTAATGTCATCATCTCAATATTGCATGCTGGGTAATTATGTTATGCCTGGGATATTGTGTTGAGAGTCAGATACAATGACACAAACTTCCCTCTTAGAACAATGAAATATAATTTAAGGAACACATGCACACACACACACACAAGGGCTAAGTCGCTTCATTCTATACAAAAGCACTGACACACACACACACACACAGCAAGACAAAATGATGACTTTTATATATACTCTCTGTCCATCATTAGCCTACCCGCTGTTGCCACGGCAACACCACCTGAGATTGCACTTGTATGAGGCTGCCCAGCCAGATGCACAATCCACTGCTGTAATACAAACACCCACACACACATACTATTCACACACTCATACACTACACACACACATACACTTCACACAAAAACACATACACCTCACACACACACACACACACACACCACACATGCATGCTCACACGACTCCCAGGTGCTGATTGGACAGGGCATAGGGGACTAGAGCCAATTAGAGTGTAGAGAAACTATACAAGACTTTATTACAGTCAGGTTCTCTGGAGTCAGCAACAGGAACTAACGATTATAACAGCTCTGAGCTGGGAGCTAGCGCATGCACACACAGACACACACACACACACACATCTGTAGTACCAAGGTTATCGAGCATGATAGAAGAAGACATCCCATAATATATAAACATGCACGCACGCAAATAGGACACACACTGAAATATTGTATGGAGATGTACATCTCTGTGCCTACCCTGACTCTCTGCAATGCTTTGGCCAAGTCACCTGGCTCAGTTCCTCATCTGTGTGTGTGTGTGTGCGCGTGTGTGTGTGTTGGCAAGCTTACAATCTACCCAGACCCTTTAACCCCTCCTTCAGCAAAACTCCTTCCAACCCCACCCCCTCCACACACACACATACACACACACACACACACATGCAAACACACCCCTACGGTGTTCTGAGAAACCGTGCCTTGCCAGACAAACTGGCTGTGAAGACTTTTAATTAGCCAAGTGGGTGGATATGCAGAAACACAGAGAGGAAGAGATAGAGGGAAGGAGAGAGAGAGAGAGAGAGAGAGAGAGAGAGATACATAGATAGATAGATAAAGAGAGAGAGAGAGGTTTCAGGTGTTTGACAGAGTTAGTCATCATCACAAACCTTCCATGAAACCCACCCCCCCGGCCCTCTCTCTCTGTGATTGGAGCAGATACTCAGACCAGGTGCTGTATCTTCCTCTCTTCCTCATACTCTACATCCCGCTCTCTCTCCCCCTCTACACTGCCGTTCTTTCTCTTGTCTTGAGTCCGATTCTCTTCTTTCCTCCCATCTTTTCCCATCTTGAAATCGTTCTCCTCATTTCCCCGTTTTCTCCTTTTCTAATGACGTCTTGTACCAGTGTCAGCAGCATCCAGTGCTCACTGCGAGACATATCTCTCTCTCTCTTGTCTCTTTCTCTCTCTCTCTGTCTGTCTGTCTCTGCCCTCCAGAGGCCTTGTAAAACACAGCTTTAGTGGCTGTTTAGTCTGTCTAACACATCCTTTTCCTGAATGTACAGTGACAGTGTGTGCGTGTCATTGATATTCCAGACAGGTAGACATGGATCCCTTGTTTGCATGTCTCTCTCCCCTGAGGCTTTACTAATCCCCCGTAAACAAGCAGCCAGAAGGGGAGAGAGAGAGGGAGAGAAGGAGGGAGAGACAGAGAGCAAGAGGGAGAGAAGGAGAGAAAAGGAGAGACAGAAAAGATGGGGAGGGTAGAAAGAGGGAGATATTCATTGCACCAAACAGTGAGCTGTTGGCAAATTATTTTGTCAGTGAGAATCTCAACAATCTGCCTTCTTAGATAAGGTACTAGTCTATGTAACACTGTGGAACTTGTTCTCTGTCGCTCTATCAGTCCCCTCCCTCCATTCTTCCCCCCCCACCCCCCCCACCCCCACTCCACCCGCCCCCCCGATTCAGCTCCCACACAAAAAGGCCAGAGGCAGTTAGCCCACATTAATCTGTCTCTCTGGAGGCCCTGTCACTGCCGCACGGCTGCACACACTGTCTAAGCTCCAACACCAGCCCTAGATCCAGCGTTAGATCCAGCCTCACTTCCACCACCAGCCCCAGAAGGCCATCCCAAGCCCCAAACCTATCCGGAGCCCTGGCCTAAGCTCTAGCCTCCTAGTCCATAGCCTGGCACTGCCACATACAGTAATGGACAGGGAATGTTGTCCTGAGTCACCTGAGAACACCCCTGCTATCTGCACATTGTGCTGAGCACAATTGTGCTGAGCACACATCTCCCTCACAAACCTACCTCACACACACCTCCCTCACACACCCCCCGGACACACACCTCCCTTACACACCGACCTCACACACATACACACCTGCCTCACACACCTAACACACACACACACCTACCCCCCCTGGCAGCCTCACACACCTGACTTCTCAGAGCCCAGGTGAGGAAAGAGGAATACAAAGGCAGAGAGATGAAAAAGGGAGCCCAGCAGTGAGAAAGAAGAGCGGCGAGCGCTGCATGTTATAGGAGCTCAGAGCTAGTCCTCTGAGATGGAGGGAGGGCTTGTGAGGTGACGAGAGAAGGCTTTGCCCACAGAACAAGCCCTCAGCCTTGTCTCATTCGATTCTCCCCTCACATCTTCCCTTTTACGCTGACATCCTTAGTAGGCCTTGCTGGATGTGTGAGCGTGAGCGTGTGTGTGTGTGTGGGTGTGGGTGTGTGTGTGTGTGTGTGTGTGTGTGTGTGTGTGAGTGTGAGTGTGTGTGTCTGTCTAAACGTGACAGAACAAAGCTTTGAGGTTTCACAAACAATATATCCAGACCTTGTGGAGTTAGCTGTGGTATAGACACAAACCGCTTTATGGGGCTTCTGACTGGCCTTCATATCTTGTACTACACCCCAAAAGCTCTGCTGAAGCTTTGCAAGAAAGATCTGGCCACAATGGCTGACGGGTAACAGCCAACCGCAACACAGGTTCAGCACAGGAAACACTGATGCTAAAGATTATACCAAAGCTAATGCTAAGTTAATAATATACTAATGCTGAGCTACTGCTGAGTTAACAATAATGGTAAGCTAATACTAAGCTAAGTATTTCTTCTACGGGAAGAGGACTTGTTGATAAGCATGAATAATGTTGTAATTAGAGTTAGCATTAGCATTGTATGAACAGACATTTTTGACATTGCTCTGCTTGTTAAAATAAAAAAGTTGAAATACCGGCATAACAAATTCCAGCTAGAGGAAATGAATTTACAGTCCAATTAGTTTATCAAACCAAAGACAGAGGGAAGAAAACATGGTATTATCACAGAGAAGAAGAGGTCTGGGTCTTTGGTTATAATTAGCGACATGCACGTCAAGCTCGGGGTGAAGTCTGGATAAATAGACAAGGAAAAAAACGGAAAGAATGAGAGCGATAACAATGTACTGTATATCTTGTGGCAAATTGAAAGAGAAAAAGAAGGCGTGAAAAGAAGCTGCGAGCAGCTTGCACAGAGTATGAGGGGATGGAGAGCAGGGAGGGACAAACAGAGGGCTGAGGGTGTAAAACCACCGTCAGGTAACTCAGTGCTCGCTAAGCTTGCGTTCCCGTGGGAGCAATGTGTCACAAATGCCCCCTCCCCCAACACGCCTGCCTGCGCTCACCCCCACCACCCTCACGCTGCCACAGGAACCACAATCTTGCTGAGTGCACACTTCCTCACCACTCCATTCCTGAAGCACCGAACGAGAAAAAAGGACAAATGAAGAGAGAGAGAGAGAGAGAGAGAGAGAGAGAGAGAGAGAGAGAGAGAGAGAGAGAGAGAGAGAGAGAGAGAGAGAGAGAGAGAGAGAGAGAGAGAGAGAGAGAGAGAAGAGGGCAGCAAGAGATAAAAAAAGACAGAGAAAGGTTGAAAGAGAGCACAAAAGAAAGAAAAAGAGAAAGAGACAGAAAGAAATAGAGAGAGAGAGAGAGAGAGAGAGAGAGAGAGAGAGAGAGAGAGAGAGAGAGAGAGAGAGAGAGAGAGAGAGAGAGAGATAGAGAAGCTTCAGCCGTGCTGTGTGGGAGTATCTAGGTAGGTCGGACATCCTGACCCTCGTACATCCTCCAGTAATTACTGTCAGAGAGAGCCTGCTTCCATACTGGAGACAGGAGCAGGGGTGGAGGAGGACTGGATAGGGTGAGGGCGGAGGAGGAGGGGGGGGGAGCACAGAGGCCTACGGCATACAGGGTGGGTAGCTGCTTGGGGGCAGAGGCTGGAGGCAAGGGGTGGAGGAGGCATGTGGGTGCAGAGACAGCAAGCATGCGTGGGTGGTTGATAGGTAGGGTGAAAGGTTAATACTGGGAGGGAAGGCAGGTTAGATGACCTGGGGGGTTGGTTCTGCTGGGGTAAGAGAAGAGGGGTTACAAGGTTAGCCTCTATTAAGAGAGCTGGAGAGGGGAGAGCGGAGAGAGGAGAGCTTATGCAAACAGATCTAAAGACTTTTTACAATCTCTGTGGGTTTATAGACCTGCGTAGGGGAAGGTGCTGGATGGGTTTAGTATTGAAAAGGAGTGACTGTGTGTGAGTGTGCTTGTGTCTGTGTGTGTGTGTGTTCGTGTGTGTGTGTGTGTGTGTGAGTATGTATGTGTCAGGGGAGTGGGTGGTGGAGGTTACGTGGCTGCAAGGTTATTAGATAGTGTTGTGGGTATTTTAGCTTTCTATTCAACTAGGCCTCAAGGCCTCATCAATATGCAGACTCGAATGCTAGGCCAAGACTCACCAGAAAGATACACACACAAACACAAAAACACCCACACTCAGTCTGGACTGGGACTGAAAAACTGCCCGGGACTTTGAAACGTAGACAGGCCCACGGCCGTGTGTTATTATTATATTTTTTTGCATTATGCCGCGGACATTTGACCGGCCGTTCGGGAAATCTCCCGCCTCTCCCGCCAGCCAGTCCGACCCTGTCGCACAGACACACACACACACACATACAAACTTGCATTCACATTGTCTTTTTTTCTGTTTTCCTCTCTCTCTCATACACACGTCTCATTCTCTCTGCCTCAATCTAGCAGATATGAGGCTTTTACCCTGTCGGTGAGGACACTCATATCAGGACAGACTCAACAACACAACACAGCACTGCTGACAGCCAGTTAGTACACTGCTGGATACCCGCTACATCAATCACAATGTTTTCATTTTTTCCCAGGTCTTGACCAAAACTAGTCCTTAGCACTATCACAGAACTGTCAACTGTGGGCCGTCAAGAAATGTCTTCTCTGTTCCTCGATTCATCTTCGGTTTCCCTCAATAACCCATGCAACAGCCATGACATGCAGGGTTATGATTCGAACCAGCAGAGGAGAGGCAGGCAGGGAGTCACTGATTGGATTTGTCCTCATCTACATGTCATTTATGTGACTCAAGATGTGTCAATGTAACAGTCACATTAGAGTCATGAGAGGCTGACTCACATTCATGACCACATGTAGTGGATGAGCTACTCAGTTTTAGAGGACTGCCAGTACCACACACACAAACTCACACAAGCTCTCTCTTTTTCAGCAACACGCACACCTTCACACACACAAAGACAGCGTAAACATCACTCACCCCCAGTTTGCGGCTACGCATGCGGACGTAGCCCTGCTTGACGATGTCATTGAAGTTGGAGGCCATCTCTGAGGGAGCAGGGACCTGCTGGGGCTCACCAGGACTAGCATCCAACCAGCAGGACTAGCATCCAACCAGCAGGACTAGCATCCAGCCAGCAGGACTAGCATCCAACCAGCAGGACTAGCATCCAACCAGCAGGACTAGCATCCAACCAGCAGGACTAGCATCCAACTACCAGGACTAGCATCCAACTACCAGGACTGGCATCCAAGATTTAATATGAGCACCCAGACCCTGAACCTAGCATTGCTAAGGCACCCTCCTCTCTCCCCCGTTTCTCCCCCTCTCTTCCTCCTCTCTTCCTCCTCTCTTGCTCCAGTCCTCTCCTCTGTCTGCTGTGGTCACGCTGGCTTCTTCTCTGACTTGCTCTTCTCAAACTTCAGCCCAGTCTCCTCCTTCCTTTGGCGTCCTCCTGACTTGGAGCTTCTTCAAAATGTCTACCTCTCTTCCCCCTGTCGAGAAAGAGAGAGACGTTGAGAGAGAAGCAGAGACGTTGAGAGATTGAGACAGAGACATTTAGAAAGGGGGTGAGAAGGAGAGAGGGAAAAGGGAAGAAAAAAAGAGGGATATATTATTCATTAAAGTGTCAGTAGAAGAGGAGATGGTTCGCAGGCACACGCTTCATTCTCCTGCATTATTGAGCGAGGCGGTAGGCTGGGTCATCATGGCCGCTGTCATGGCTCCTCCAACAGGAACAGTCCACAGGTTGGTTGCAGGCGAGGGGTCAATGTATTGTACAGTGCAGGCACAGTGTGAGGCACAGTGTAAGTTAACAGTATAGTGTACAGTGTCAATTACAACGCGGTGTGAAGTCCACAGGTCCAACGACAGGTGTGTACAGTGTGAGGTACAGTATGAGGTACAGTGTGAGGTTCAGTATGAGGTACAGTGTGAGGTACAGTGTGAGGTACTGTGAGGTACAGTGTGAGGTACAGTGTGATGTACAGTGTGAGGTACAGTATAAGGTACAGTGTGAGGTTCAGTATGAGGTACAGTGTGATGTACAGTGTGATGTACAGTGTGAGGTACAGTATAAGGTACAGTGTGAGGTATGAGTACTGTAGTAATGAAGCTTAGCGCAAGTTCAGTCAGGCAAGACTCAGGCAAGACATCCCTGCACTTGGGCACACATGATAAGGTTTCACTACTTTTTTCCCCCCGCTAAGAACGCTCACTCCTTTCCTTCTTTCCTATGCCGGGCTGTCATCTGGGTTTCAGTATCGATTAGCGCTCTCGTCTATAAATTAGCAGTGTCAAATCTTCCTCGTAGCTGTCAGCCTATCACAATGATGCCGTGCCTTTAAATCCTTTTCTCTCCCTGTTTAGCTTGTTCATGCTATCAAAGTGCGCCTTTGTTCTTTGACTCCTCTGGCTGGGTCGTCGCCTGCCACCACGGCCACCAGTGTCTGGACTCGGTGGGGGATTCTTCTTCGGATATTGGGCAGGCGCCCTTTGATCAATAATTCCCCATGGGGTCTAAGCTCCAAACACTTGTAGTGCATTTATCATTTCTGTAAATAAACATCACTTACTCATCCCAGTATGAAGGCTTGTCTTTTTTGTTGATGTCAGGGAGCTACAAAGATAGTTTAAGCACTGGGAATAAAGGGTTTAAATGTACCGCGTGTGTGTGTGTGTTTTTAAGTGTGTGTGCATGATGCAAGTGTATCCCATGGTCTGATGACATCGTGGTGGGTGCTTAGGACCCAAAACCTGCGTGGTGCCCATTTCTCAAAGGGCCCGGCGGTAAATCTCCTTGACAACGGCAGAACAGAGACATTAAACTTTAATAAGGATCTCATTAACCAGGACAGAGCCAGGGTAATCGCTGCTGGCACTGTTGGTTTAGACAAGTGGATTAAACACACATACACACATACATGCACACACTGGGACAGTCACTCAAACACACCAGCACACACGGCCACACTCACACACATAGCCACACACACGGACACACACACATATGTGAAAAGGAATCTCTTACACCTTTTCTCAACATCAGCCAACCCTCTCCCATCCACCCGGCTGCCCATAGTAATGATACAGACCTCATCCACTCACCGCTCTCATGAACAGCACTGGACTGGGAAGGCTTTATGAAAGCACACACTGCTTGGCTCATTAAGCCTCCCTGCCCTACTGAAAGCTGATTAGATCCTATAAAAGCCATTCAGATGAGACAAAGAAAGCAGTATTGACATTAAAGATCTGTCTAGTACACTCAATAGAGCAGAACCTCCTGCCGTTTATCTGAGAGGGGGGTTGAGAGGTGTCTGGAACCGAGAACAATGCACACTTAACAAGCTACATCAAATAACTACAATGGCTACAGTCCCACGGACCTGAAGGGAGAATACAAACGGAGAGAAAACTTTATTGAGGTCCTCTGTTGTGAGGGTAGGGAGTGTAACGAAGGAGAAGAAGGCAGATCGATGCAGAACACGGAACAAACACACATGCAAACACACACACACGTAGGCACACACATCACACACTCACTCACGCAGGCACACACACACACAGACGAGCAGCTTGTCAGAAGCAGATGTGAATAACAACAAGGGCCAAGTATTGATTCTGATGCTTGCTTGATTGATTGGTTCTGCACCCACAGCTACAAAACACACACACACAAACACACACACAACGACATATACATGCACGCAAACTTGGATGAAATGTGCTAATTTAGTTCTAAAATCAATAGATATCAGCAGCTTTCTGACAGTGATGGGCAGATCTAGCCTGAAGGTTGTTTGTCTATAAGGGATGGACACATGTACATGTACATGCTCGCTCCACAAGCGAGAACACACTGCTGTACTTCACAAACCAGGACAACAGACGGACAACAGAAGGGCCTGTGTTTTCCAGACAGGCATGGTAAACGACTACTTTCACAGAGGTCTTAAGGGTAATGTAGTCTCTTTGGAAGCATTCTGTTGGTTGGTTACTAAAACGTATCTGGGAACAACATCCTCTGGTAACAATGCTGATCTTCTCTCACATCTCCTGTGGCTGTACTGCATCCAGAGAGAGGCGGAATCTATGCAATGTGAAGACAGGACCAAGGGGAACAACCGGAGAAGAAAACAGGTGAAAGACAATAAATAAGGATCCTGTTACACCCTCTTTAACCATGGAAGAGAGGGATGGATAGGGGGAGAAAGAAAGAGAGAGCACAGCAGAGGGAGAGATGGCGAAAGAGTGAGAGAGAAAATCAGAGAGGGAGAGAAAGCAGCAAAGTGAAAGAGAGAAACAGAGAGAGAGAGAGAGAGAGAGAGAGAGAGAGAGAGAGAGAGAGAGAGAGAGAGAGAGAGAGAGAGAGAGAGAGAGAGAGAAAAGTTGATTGTCAGTGTCAGGTCAATTTCATGAACCACTTCTCCTTTATTCCCTGGGCGAGATTGGAGAGGGGGACAGGAAGGAGCATCGATCAACTGAACAGGACAGCGTGTAGATGAAATAACTGTGTGTGTGTGTGTGTTAATGTCTTCAGACGGTTCTATACATTTAACTGGTCAGTGACATTTGACAGAGTTGGTTTCTGATGTTCAACACTGTCAGCTTGAAGAATGCCTCCGTGGCGAGGGAACACAAGGAAAACACCTCCAATGTTCTGGGTCTCGTCTGACAGCCTTCCCCCAAGAGAGGCTGCATGCTGGGCTACCCTCCTCTCCATGGACCCCCTCTCTGGAGCTGGCAGCTGTCTGCCACTCATGTGGGCACCAAAGCAGCTGCTACACAAGATGGTAGACAAGGTGCCAGCCAAAAACCATACCCATGAATGTACTATCCAGCCAGAGGAAAATGGAGGGATGTGCGTGTGTTTTCGTGCATTTGTGTGTGCGCGTTTGTGTGTGTGCATGTGCATTCAGTATGGGTCACACAATACAACTCCGGACAAAAGCTGACCACCAAAATTACGGACCAGCAGCTGCACTAATTAAGTTCAGCCAATCATGGATCATTAACATTATTGATCCCCCCATGCCCCCATTCAGGATGTGATTGGTTGCTCTGAGATCAATCCCACCACTCTATCTGGGATTGACCGCAGCCCAGTGCAGAACCTTGCAGTTACAACAGCCAATATGCAAACACTGCAGGTCATTGGACGATTCAAAGACCAATAACAGTCAACAGTTTGCCACACTGAGCCAATCAGAGGAAGCCGTTGAATGGGCAAATCGATAAAGCATATGTGTGTCCGAGTGGAGTTTTAATGCTCTGCTGTGATATTGACAACCAATCAAGAGCTGGCTCATCCAGTCACTCCTGCTGCTCATTGGACAGGATCATAATTGGCCATTTTTACTACTGCCTCTAATACTTAGCGATGCTGGGAACCCTCCCCGAAAATAACTCTGCCTTTACTATCATAGAGGGGTTAGACACATGGATCGAGAGGCGAGCCACCACCCCTATGGAGGAGAGGAGGAGAAAGGAGAGAGGGAATCGAAAAGAAGAATAAAGAGAGGATCAACTCTTTCAGTCAGGAGTGGCCAGGGAATAAACCTGACAGACGAACGGAGCATCTCCAAGGAGAGGAGGAGAGATAGAGGAGGGAGGCAGGGAGATAAAGAGAGAGGGAAAGAGATAAAGGAGGGAGGAGGAGGACGGGAGGCAGACAGAGAAGGGGGAGAGGTAGGGAGTGGTAGAGAAAGAGAACGAGAGGGAGAGAGATATAAGAGACACAGGGGAATGATGTTATTCTGCAAGAGACGTCATCCAGTTGTACGTTTCTATAGTTAAGTAAATAGTACAATGGCACACACACAAACACACACACACACACACACAGACACACACACAAAGTCCTTCTATCTCCACTGTCAGCACAGACAGAATTAGCCTGAAATCTTCTGCTGACCTTGACATACTGATAGAACCATAGAACTGAGGGAGAGAGGTGAAAAGAGGAGGACAGAGACAAGGAGAGAAGAGTGAAGGGAAGAAAAGAAAAAGAGAAATTGGAGGTGAAATCAAGCAGAGCAGAGAGGAGGGAGGCCCAGCTGGTCGTCTGATTGGTCGATTGAATAAGCCATTTGTCGGTCTACCGCTGATGATGCAAGTACGCCACTCTGCAATCGCTATAGACAGTGTGTGTGTAATGTGTGTGTCTGTGTGTGTGTATGTGTGTGTATGTATGTATGCCCGTGCGTATGTGTGCCTGGCCATGTGTGCCTGCCAGTGTGTGTGTGTGTGTGACTGTGTGCGCAAGGGTATATTACTGTTAGATAATGGAGGGTCACCTCAGAGATCTCTCGCCAGTGTTCAGCTCCTCAAAGCCAATTTCACACCCAGGCCAGAGCATTGTAGTCTGTCTGCCATGAGGGGTGTGGGTGTGTGCCCTTCACCTCAACCCCCCCCCCTCTCTCTCTCTGACTCATAACCCCCCACCCGCCAACACACCCTCTTAATCCAGCTACCACCCCTGCTACCACACCAATCAGACCCCCTAATCCTAATAGTTCTAATCCTGGTATCATATCCCATTACACAAAGTATCATCTGCTTGGACACTCACACACACACACACTCACACACACAAAGGCTTTCAAACGCAGGTATTCACAGGCAAAGACACATACGCACAAAGGTATTCACACGCCTGCAGTACTATACACAAGCACAGAAAACAGCTATTCATGAACTACTTCTCATCAACAGATAGTGGTATAGACATGGTCTCCTGACAAAGATATGTTTGCTCCTTTCCTGAGGAGGCATGTGATGCCGGTGTTGGTGTTAGTTTGTTGATGCTGCCTGGGCGGCAGAGGGGTGGGGTGAACTGACAAACAATGCTGGGGGCTGAGGACACTAAAAAACATCAAACAAGGAGGGCGGGTCACTTCAATGAATACATCTCAGACACAGCCAAGAGTGAGATCACACCCAACAGCATCACCACCCTGTCTCACTCACCTCACCCTGCCTAACCCACCTCACCCTGCCTTACCCTGCCTCACCCTGCCTCACCCTTGTCATGTTGCAGGGAGGAACTGACGGTGGAAGACCCCAAAGAGATGAAACGAACAGGGATAGAAGAGGATAGATAGAGAGAGAATTATTTACTTTGAGTTTTTTAGTTTTGGATAAAAGTCTTAATGTATTCTGACCTGGCAGTCCACTGAGAGGGCGGCTCCTCAAACCTCAAAACTCTTCATCCTCCACTGGAGAGACTGGGAGGAGGAGGGGGGGGGGGGAGTGGGGGAGAAGAGGGGGGGGGGGAGTGGGGGAATGGGGCGGTGATGGGGGGAGGGGGGGGGGTGGGGGGGTAGAGGCTCTTCTGCCTGTCAGATACAGCCCCCTTGTCCAAGTATGCACGCGAGCTTGCAGACACACACACGTAGATATCTTCCTGAAGGTAACACCGGCGAACGAGGACAGACGCGACAAACTGTCTGCTCACGTCTACTTTCTGTCACAGATAACACAGGGATAAACACACACACACACACAGCCAGACACTAGACACACACACACGTCCTTCAGCACCCTGTTCATAGATAGACAAGACACTGTCTGCAGACCAGCACTATCAGATAATGGCCTGTTGCAAGCACACACATGCACAAATACACACACACACACATACGCAAACAGTTCAAACACGTTATTTAGCAGAGGTAGAAATGGCAAAAAAAACATTTATCAGACCCTTTTATTCAAAGACACTCACACATGGTGCATATTGGAAGTGCAGGAGATAATAAAGGACCAGAAGTGCGTGATTTGAACAGTATTACAGTGGTTAGTGGGGAGGAACGCTCTGTATTTTTACCACAGTGCAAATCTCAACTATCCTAATGCATAATGGTATACCTACTGCACTACATAGAAACACACATCGGAGACACTGATTAGATGATGGGTCTTGGCCATGACAGAGACAGGGTCAGCTACTGAGTTGATAACCATCATTAATATTGTCAGGGAAAGTACACACACAGCCACACACACGGACACACACGGACATACACAGGCACAAGGACACACACACAGATAGCCATCTCTGACCCAGTCTGTGAAAGCCGAACACTCCTCACGTCATTAGCAGTCGGAGCGCTTCAGGGCTGGAGGTGTGTTACCTCCTTGTGTCTACAAGCTGACAGGTCGCACTCAAGTCCTTCACTACAAACTGGAACATTCAGACCTTCACCTTTTCCATCTGCGTGGCTGAGCAATATCTCACTGCTACAGTCTCCTCAGAACTGAAACCAGACCACTTTTACCCTCTATACTGACATACATTTTTCTGATATCTCAATGTCTGAATAGACATGAGCTTGTCTCTATAAACTGTCATAGTCAAATTTACTAGTTTGTGAGAAGGTTTATTCAGAGGTTGTTTAGCCCTGAGCTGACGAGAGCCAAACAGCTCTCAGGGGAGAGACCAGTCTCTCTGCTGTCCCTTTTCCCACAAATCTCTCTCTCTTCTCTCTCTATACTTTCACTCTATCTTTTTCTCTCTCCCTTCTCTCTCTTCACGCCCTCTCTCTCTCCTTTATTGAAGTGAAAACACATTTAGCCGCTAAAAGCTAACTGCTTCTTGCTAACATCTACTGGCTTAATGCATTCCCAAGTGTGTGTGTGTGTGTGCGGCTTTGCATGTGTGTGCTTGTGCATATGTGTGTACAGTATATTGTGATCCTCAGTGTATCATTGTCTCACCCTTGGATGTGACAGTCTTAATTGCCTGTCTGACATAATGTTTGATATCAAACACAATGCAGCACATGTTGGTCCGGGGCAAGGCTAGGTCTTGTGCACCCAAACACACACACACACACACACACTAGCTCCTACTCTGTACACTAGAGCGGAGCTAGGCTGCACCACAGTAGAGGACTCTGGCATGTTTTATTCACCCTGAGCCTGCAGGCAGACTGAGCAGCTCAGTCATCTTCCACGCACGTCTACTTTTCAACTCACTTCTTTCATTTCCTCCCATGGCCCCTCCTGGCTGCATGGCTGCATGCTATCTGGGGAGGATAAATGGCGAGGTTTGTGCCGGGTGTTTTTGGTAATTGCCTCTGCGCAGAGAGGAGTTCTAACAAAGTGGTAGGCAGGCCCTAACTCCCCCGGTCTCCATAACAACGCTCCCGTGAATACACATCAAAGACAAACAGCTGCCAGCTACTGACGAAGGGAGAAAATCACAGCGTGTGTGTGTGGGTGTTTGCATGCGGGTGTGTGTGTGTGTGTGCGCACGTGTGCTTGTGCGTATGTTCTTGTGTGAGTTTGTTGGCGTGCATGGGTGCGCGTACATCTTCTGGTCTGTGTGTGCATGTGCATGGTGGTGTGTGCATGAGTGTGTGAGTGTGTGTGTGTGTGTGTGTACCACATGTAATAAATGCCTATGAGATGTATCATAAGTGTATCATATTTTAGTGGGACAGGAATAAGCCCCAAACCACACCAGGCCAAGGAGACATCGCACCAGGAACATATCTCCCCCCCAATATATATTTATGGACCTTCTATCACTTCACATACGGGCTGCTACACACTGTCCAAATAGTGAAGAATGTATAAGAATGATACTGTGCTCAGCATTCTTTGTGTGCAAAGAGAGGCCAACCCCCAAATGTGAACTCTGGGTGATAAAGGGTTACATTCTTAACTTTTCTGACACACACCTACAGTACATTACAGTACTGTACAGTACAGTCCAGACCTAGAGATACTACAGCAGGCAGGAACTGGCTAAAGGGTACAGGATGGTACAGATTTCCTGGCCAGTCTCAGACCACGCTTCCTGGGTAGTTTCCTGAGTTTAAAACGCTGACTGTGTTCAAGGACAACACTGTGTTGTTTACACTTGTCTGATGTGGTGATGAGGATGCATAATGTTACCTGTGGTCTGGTGTGGAAGAAATCAGGGATTTCCTAAGTGCTTGTGTTAATCACAATCAGTAGATCAACTGTTGCATTTTAATTTGGTTATGTTTTCTGCTATTAATCATTCATATGAAGCATTCTCAGTGTGATAGTCGCATTCTCCACCTGCCTATAATTACAAACATCTATTGGCCAGGTGTTATCTTTAATTTGGGCTGTTCACTATAAACACTGTCCTCTTACTTTCATGAAAGACTCAGAAAGACTTTGCCAGTATCATTGTGCGGCTGAACTGGACATTTTTATGTTGATGTGTTTGTTAAACTCGCTCTCAATCAGCTGGTTGTCTATAATGTATAAACCTAGAACCTAAACGGATGGTCACACCAGTCTAGTGGAGATGGAAATAAATGTCTTCCACATTGATGCTGAGGGCTAACCCTCACCTGCAGATACATGTAGTCCACATGTGGACTATAGGAGGCGGCAGGAGGAGGAGCATGCACCCCCATACATCAACGGATCTGAAGTGGAGAAGGTCAGCTGCTTCAGGTTCCTGGGAGTGAACATCAGCAATGATCTCACGTGGTCTGCTCACACGGACAAAGCGGCCCAGAAACGCCTCTTCTTCTTGAGGAGACTGAAGACGTTTGGCAGGGACTCAGTCATCCTCACTGCACTATAGAGAGCATACTGACTGGTTGCATTACAGTGTGGTATGGGAGCTGCAGACAGGGACCGCAAGGCTCTACGTAGTGTGGTCCGTTCTGCTGAGTTCATCATCGGCAGGAAGCTCCCTGCCCTACAGGACACATACCACTCACACGATGCCTCAGGAAAGCTGGCAGGATTCTAAGAGACTGTTACCACCCATCATTCAGTCTTTTTACGCTGTTGCCTTCTGGCAGGCGATACCAAAGCATTCGGCCTCGGACACACAGACTGAACAACAGTTTCTTTCCAAGGGCCATCAGGCTTCTGAATGGACATTGATATGGACAATGATACACTTCTCATTAGTCACTTTACACACTGTCACTTTCAGCTACTGGTTGCACTATCAGCAATATTGCACTATTGTACTTCACCTGTCTTAGTTAGCATAGGTTTATAAGGTTAGTATAAGTTATTATGTGTATTGTGTGTATTTAGAGGTTTAGTATACTGTATTGAATATTGTATATTATTGTATATTAGAAGGTTTATTTTATTTTTGCTTATCATAGATGTAATCTATGTTCTGTGTACTTATTTGTTATGTTATGCCAGGTTACAGTTAGTCATTTAGCAGACGCACTTATCCAGAGCCTCTGTTACTTTGCGTTGTCTTGTCCTATGAATTTCAGTGCCCAGTCTGACCCTGTGTTGTTCTGTGCATCTGACAATAAAAGACTTGAACTTGAACAGACCATTTGTAGTCCAACTGTAGTCTAGACACCGGGACAACTGGACACACCATTTCCAATGGGGAAGAGCATAACTCTCTCTCACACACACTCACACATACTCACACACACGCACACACACACACACACGCACACACTCTCAGACACACACACACTCACGCGCACACATACACACTCACTCACATACACTCAGGCACACACAGACTCACACACACAGGCTCTCACACTCCCACACACAGACAGACACAAAGACATGTGGTGGCATTTCCACATACAGAGGGAGACAGGCCGACATGCACACACACATCCTGAGAGACAGAGAGGAGGGCAGGAAATGTAATGAGGCCAGATTAACATCAGAGCACTAGATTCTAATCAGAGAACACGTATGCCTCAACACATCAGCACACACACACACATACACACACACACAGCCAGACCACAACCAGTGGAACAGGAAGAATAAACATGGAGATATAGTGAGACCAAAGCAGACTCTAACTCGGATATCTCATGCTCACCTCAACCAGCCCTCTCCCCTCCTGCCTCAACCCTCTCCTCTCCTGCCTCTCAGATGACCTCAGCATGAACCAAATGGAGGCTGGGAACTTCACATCACAGTTCACAGCATACCCACCACCCATCCATAGACAGTACGACAGAGAAATGTGCAAATGACGCAGCAAAACATGCAATCATACAGCACACACACACACACACAATTACATGGGACCTTGGGCTACACTGGCGGTCTCTTTGGAGACAGACTGTAGTTAAGTACACACAGAGGGGTACTTAGAGTCGGTGACAGACAGACAGGCGACGGGACCTCAGGTGAAGCAGAGAGCACAAGACACACCAGAGAACAGAGGAGCAGGGAAAACACCATGGATACAAGGGACCGTATGCTTATAGATTTAATTGCTGGATGGACAGGTCGACAGGCAGGTTCTAGGCAGACATTAGAAAGGCTGGTCCTGGTCAGGTACTACACAGGCTGGTTCTGGTCAGGTACTACACAGGCTGGTCCTGGTCAGGTACTACACAGGCTGGTTCTGGTCAGGTACTACACAGGCTGGTTCTGGTCAGGTACTACACAGGCTGGTCCTGGCCAGGTACTACACAGGCTGGTTCTGGTCAGGTACTACACAGGCTGGTTCTGGTCAGGTAGATGGGCTGGTCCTGGTCAGGTACTAGAAAGGTTGTTCAGAGAGGTCTGAAGAGTTTGTCTGGACCATCCATCATCCTGGGGAAGGCAGTCACACAGGGTCGGACTGAGATGGAGGGAGGAACTGGAGGGAAGGGAGGCGAGGTCTCAAAGAAATAGAGGAGGGTGAAGGGGGGAGAAAAAGGGGAGGGGGTGGGCGGAGAGGGGAGGGGACTTGTCTGTGAGTTCAGTCTCTGTGACCCAGTATCAGACCAGGTACTCCATCACACAACAGGATTCCCTGATGCACACACACACACACACACACACACACACACACACATACAGACACACAGATACACACATAAACTCTGACAGTCTGGCTCAGCCCCATCCATCAGACCAGACAGCAATCCCATTGACACACACACACACACACACACACAATGTAATGACATGTGTGTGCCACTACACTGGGGTTGGAGGGTGAGTGTCTGTGGGCCAGAGAGAAGAATGGCACAGTGGACTTGGGATGTCTCTGGTATCACAGCAAATCAATGAGGCCCACGCCATGAAACTGACCCAGGGGGAGGTTGGAGGAGGGGAGGAGGAGAGGGAGGGGAAGAGGAAGGGAAGAAAGTGAGGAGCGGAAAGGAGGAGGGCAGGGGGTCAAAAAGTTGGGGGAGGAGGGGAAGGAGGGGAAGGAGGGGAAGGAGGGGAGGATTGGAGCAGGGGTGGGAGGAGGAGAGCGGGAGCACAGAGGAGAGGGGTGGCAGTGGAGAGAATGAGGGGAGAACTGAGGGGTGAGAAGGGAAGGGGAGGCAGAGGGAGAGCTAGGCAAGCCTTCACTCCGGATGACAGACCGGGAGACGGGCTGCTCTGGAAGCGATGGGAAAATATGAAGGCTAAGCTCCCACTGCCAAGCCTGACCACACCGTTGCAGACGCAGAGAAGAAGAGAAGAAGAGAAAGGGAGGAAATAAAAGAGAGGGAGGGTGAGGGTGTGAAAGACTCAGAGAGAGAGGGAGAGAGAGAGAGAGAGAGAGTTGGGGAGGGAGAGATACTGTTAGTCTGAAAGAGATGAGGGGAAAAAAAGGAGAGCGGGTGAGAAATGGAAAGAAAGATGTAAAGTAGAGAAAGGGAGGGCCTGTGGTATACGGGGAGAGAGGCCGGCTCTGGATAAGCTCAGTCCAGTCTGGAGTCTAGTCTATCTGTAGACTAGGAGACAGAGAGAGATAGAGAGGGAGGGATGGAGAGAGGGAGGGAGGGAGGGAGGGAGGGAGGGAGGGAGGGAGGGAGGGAGGGAGGGAGGGAGGGAGGGAGGGAGGGAGGGAGGGAGGGAGGGAGGGAGGGAGGGAGGGAGGGAGGGAGGGAGGGAGGGAGGAAGGCTATGAGGCCAGGAGGGCGGAAGGCTATGAGGCCAGGAGGGAGACAGAGTGGTAGAATAGGG
Organism: Hypomesus nipponensis; assembly: GCF_054491055.1. Taxonomy (NCBI): domain Eukaryota; kingdom Metazoa; phylum Chordata; class Actinopteri; order Osmeriformes; family Osmeridae; genus Hypomesus; species Hypomesus nipponensis. The sequence continues at coordinate 13,463,422 of NC_140379.1, read as the reverse complement.
TGGGTTGTTTGGGGCAAGAAGGCTAGGACAGAGGGAGACAGAGGGAGGGAGAGAGAGAAGGAGACAGAGGGAGACATAGGGAGGGACAGAGAGAAGGAGACAGAGGGAGACATAGGGAGGGAGAGAGAGAAGGAGACAGAGGGAGACAGAGGGAGGGACAGAGAGAAGGAGACCGAGGGAGACAGAGGGAGGGACAGAGAGAAGGAGACCGAGGGAGACAGAGGGAGGGACCGAGAGAAGGAGACAGAGGGAGATAGAGGGAGGGACAGAGAGAAGGAGAGAGGGAGGAAGGCTGAGGCCACTCTGTCATTACTGGTGTGGAATGCTACTGCAGACAGCCCCTGGTGCTAATTACAGACCATCTTTCTCTCTCTCCTTTTCTTTCTCTCAGTGTCTCTTTGTCTCTCTGTCTCCATCTTTCTCTCCCACTACCTCTGTCTCTGTCCCCTCTGTTTCAGTTTCTCTCTGTCTCTCCCTCAATTTCTGCCTCTCTATCTTCCTCTCTTTCTGCCTCTCTCCCTCTCTCCCACTCTCTGCCCGCGGAAGGCAAAACCAGCCAACCAGAACCAGACTATTCCCACAATGCCATGCTCCAAGCTCCAGTCCCTAGATACAGTGCACAGTACACACACGCACGCACACACACACACAAACATACACACACAAACACCCAAACCGACACACACACACACATACATACACACACTCAACAACAAGCTTGCACACATACACACCAGTGTGAGGTCAAATAGGGCTGATCATGCTCACAAACATGATTGAAATATGAGTGTTCTATCTATTGCAGAGTTTGATGCAGTGTGTGTGTGTGTGTGTGTGTGTGTGTGTGTGTGTGTGTGTGTGTGTGTGTGTGTGCGTGTGCGTGTGCGTGTATTAAGTACCTCTAATATGCAATCGTGAGTGTAGAGGGAAGCATTAGGATGTGTGTGATCACACATACACAAATACACACAAATACATACACACACGCATACATGCCTAAAAACCTGCTTCTTCCATACATAGACAACTTTCACTGCAACCCACACAGAAGAAAAGAAGACAAATGGTGTCTCCACTCCATCTTCCCTATCTCTCTCCCCATGTTCATATGTGATCAGTTCATGCAGAGCTGGGGTCACCCACACTAAAGCATCAGAACACAAATATCACCCCTCTCTCCACTCAACTCCATACCTGACACAAGAACACACACACACACACACTCACGCACACTCATGAAATAATTCATGCAGTGTTGTGCCCATCATGTCTGTATATTGAACCATGACACCTAGACAGTACCCTGTGGCACTTCAGCTGTCACACACTGACACTGGGCTGTTGACTGTACAGCTAACATCTGTTTGTGTGTGTGTGTGTGTGTGTGTGTGTGTGTGTGTGTGTGTGTGTGTGTGTGTGTGTGTGTGTGTGTGTGTGTGTGTGTGTGTGTGTGTGTGCGTGCGTGCGCGTGTGTGCGTGTGTGAAATATAGGATACACGTTTCGCCTAATATTCTCCAGCAGCCTCGTTTGAATTAACGGGCAACCGGTTAATGAGGTCTCAGCTATGATTCTAATCGTGAGGCGGTTTTAAAACCAACATTGCTAACTGGACAAAAAAAACTATCTCCACGCGTCCATCCGTCTTCTCCACGAGATTTGTCAGCTGCGGAACCGACTTATCAAACTCATTCATTACCCGCTTTAGAGACGTCGTTTATGGCCAGGGAGATAAGAAATGACGCCGTTTCATTAGCTGGGCGAAACACCCGTTTATCAGAGGGAAAATACAACAAAGGCGCTATATTGCATTTTAATTAATGATGCCTGGTAGGAGAGTTTTACAAATGTGCAATTTCATGTCATTCACATTGAATCAAGGCTATACACGGACAGTGTAATAATTTGGAAAGGTTGTAGCCGTTTGAAAGGATAATTAGATGTAGGCTAGACCTAATTAAAGTTATCCTATCAAATACAAATGTGGCAATAGGTTTCCAATGACAGTTCAAACTGAAATGTAGTCTAATACTCAGTACAGTTTTGTTTCTCAGGCTTGTTTAGGGAAGTGGCTTTATATTGTCAAACTATTCTGTCCAACCTGTGAACTGTTCAGACTGATACTTTCATACTGGCTCGTACGGGATATGTAAACCCCCGAGTAAGATCAAGTTGTTCCGAGGCTTCACGAAACATTATAAATCTACAACCAAGTTTAAATATGTAACCTACATTGAGTAAAAATAAAGTTTGGTCTAAAATGTTCTGTTGTTGCTCGCTATTTCAGCTGATCTGTCCCTTTACAGGACCATTGGTTTAAATAATCAAATTATAACCAGAATATAGATGAACCCACATTTTATCCTTAAAACACATGCACCAGAGAAAAATACAACTTTCGGAGGTGTCTAATCATTTTTCAGTAGCAGCCCGTTCAATGATATTACACCATCAAAACATTTACCTGGGTGACGAGCGACCGAAGGGGCGCGGTGAGGACGGTCGCTGAAAACGGGCTCCTACACTCCTCTGATAGAATTTTTGCTGCGTTTCCGACCTTCGGCTTGGATGTAAAACAGGCTCAACTAATGTAGTATCTCACGCTCTTGTAACTAAATACTGTATGAACTAACTGATGGTAATTCCATGGATCGCCGGTTTGTGCCCTTAGAGATGTGAGGTTTATCTTTGCAGTGACTGCGCAGCTGCTGTCCGTTCCCAACTGAAGGCTGGCGGCGCTCTCTGTCTCGTGCAGTCCGACTGGCGCTACTGTGCTTGAGGCCGCCCAGACAGAGCGGTGCTGGAAACAAAACAGACACAGCCAGCCACGTTACAGCGGCCCCCTCCCTCTACCGTAAAACTCCTAAGAGATTTGGAATCAACGATAATGCTCATTTAAAGGGCAGTATAATTCTTACACCATCGGCATTGCACTATGACTTGTTAGCCTACCAGAAATACCCGATTCTTAAACTGATTTTAGAAATGACCATAAGGCCTGCGAAGTGACCAGTCGAACTCAAATCCATAAGTCAAACCTTGGTGTGTCAGTCTATTATATAGTTTCATTATTCATCTAGTTAAATATTGAACTCACTAAAGCCCCATAACCCTATTGAGGGTTTGAATGGGGTCACCTACTGGACTCTGGGGAGGGTGGGAGGGGGGGGGGGGGGGGTTAGTAACTGAGTAACTTTGTCAGGGATGATGGATGGTTTCGGGAAGAGGAAACTGGCCCAGTTGTTACTGTAACTGCTGATAGGGTAGTTCTGTGGTGATGCTTCACTGCATTACCTTGGCGACATCCTGCTCATCATCACTCAGGATGAAGGATTATACCCAATCAGGTGATGGTGATCCGTCTCCTGCCCAATCAGGTGAAACTATGAGCAGACGTGCAGAATGGTGACTGAATTCTGACAGGTTATTTTAAATATGTTACGTGTGTGTTATTTGTTCTTATTCAGTCAGATAACCCTTCCAAATAAAATACATAGACAGATAGGCAGGCAGGCAGCAGAAAGGCTGACAAACCAACCAACAAACAGACATGCAAGCACCCAGACAGACAGGCAGACAGACAGACAGGCTGACAGATAGCTAGACAGTCAGACAGGTAGGCGGCTTGACAGTCAGACAGACAGACAGACAGACAGAAAGACAGGCAGGCAGGCAGGCAGGCAGGCAGGCAGGCAGGCAGGCAGGCAGGCAGGCAGGCAGGCAGGCAGGCAGGCAGGCAGGCAGGCAGGCAGGCAGGCAGACAGACAGACAGATAGGCAGACAGGCAGACAGACAGACAGACATACATACAGAGATGACAGAGATCCACCTTCATTCCAGAGATGACCAGACAGAAAGATCCAGATGATAGCTCTTCTTCAGTCAGCGTAAACATGGGCCTCAGTGAAACACACAGCAAACAGGGAAGCCACACGGGGGGAGGGGCTGGATAACCCAGGTGTTTGTTCATGCTGTCCTCCCGTTCACCTTCTGTTGGTTTGACCCTACAGCACAGACAGAGAGGTGGAGCAACAGGAGTATCACATGACACGTCTGAAGGTGTGGTGTGTGTTGTTGGGGGACAGGTGGCCCAGAATCAGGTGGCTGAGCGGTTAGGGAATTGGGCTAGTTATCTGAAGGTTGCCAGTTCGATTCCCGGCCATGTCTAATGACGTTGTGTCCTTGGGCAAGGCACTTTACCCTACTTGCCTCAGGGAGAATGTCCCTGTACTTACTGTAAGTCGCTCTGGATAAGAGTGTCTTCTGAATGACTAAATGTAAATGGGATAGTGTCAGATGTGTGTCTGACTGAAGGGGTGAGGCCCAGGTCAACTAACCCAAATATGCATGTAGTCAAAGCCAACATGGTGTCAACCTGCTTCCATTTTGGAGTGTGTACTGTGCGTGCGTGTGCGGGCGAGTGCCCGTGTGTGCGAATGTGTGTGAGTGCACGGGTGTGCGTGTATCGCCCGTGTGTGTGCGTGTGCGTGTAGTGGGACAGGATAGTGATGACACAGTGGAAAGTCTTGGCAGTGGAGGCGCAGGAAGTGATGCGCGGCGGAGTCTCACGAGCTCAGAGAGGAAACAGGGCTCATGCTCGCCCGCCCGCTCGCTCGCTCACATACACACACACATTGTGACATTCACTGCCTCTGCTGAACTGAGTGCGTCCTCTATGGATTCATGGCGAGGGGGGTGGGGGAGGGGGGGTATAGAGAATGATCTGTCCAGAGAGAGAGAGAGAGAGAGAGAGAGAGAGAGAGAGAGAGAGAGAGAGAGAGAGAGAGAGAGAGAGAGAGAGAGAGAGAGAGAGAGAGATAGGCTGGCGCAGCAGAGATGATAAGCTCCTGTGATAACACAGACAGCAGAGATGTCAGTGGACAGAACACAGACGCCAGGACAGGCACTGACAGGCCCTCACACTCTGACACACACACAAACACACACACACAAACACACACGCACAATAACACGCGCACAATAACACACGCAAAACAACAAAACAATCACTAACAGGCACGCCCTGTTCAGATACTAACAAATCTTATGTCCTGTACACACCCGCACATAAACACAAGCATATGTACACAAAACATTTCTTTATATTATATAAAACATGAGTCATAAAAGCTACTGCATGAAATCTCGACCTGTGTCAAGTAGCAGGGAAGACTTAATGTCTCCTTTGGACAGTGCATCTTTATCTGTCCTGCCCTCAGCCTAGCTCAGTACTCACCCACAGCTGGCTCCATGGTGTTTGTGCAAGTGTGTGTGTGAAGAGCTGTGTCCTGCTGGTGATTCTTTCATCTGTATTAGCAACAGCTACTTCCCCCCAGGGCTAACCGTGCATGTTTCACACTGTAACCTTTACAGAATAGCTCAAGAGGAACACATGCATTACACTCCCCCCCACACACACACATACACACACACACACACTTACACACCTTAATTAAGTGCAGAGGACAAACAGTGTTTGAGCCCAGTAGCACAGCAGCAGTGGAGCCATCCAATGTGGTACGTTTGTAACTGGTGGTAATGGAGGCCATATGGCACTGTTAGAGAGATGAGGGAGACTGGGTAGAGGGGGGAGGGGAGGGGAAGGGAGGGAGGGAGGTGAGAGGGGAGGGGGGATGAGAAAGGGAAAGAAAAAGCCAGAGACAGAGATGGAGAGAGACATTGAGGCAGAGTATGAAATGGGGGTGAAGAATGGGCGAGGGGAGAGGAGGGGGAGAAGGGAAATAAGACTGTCTCCTTCACATTTCACACACCGCTGCATTATCAGCCCCCCAGCCCCGTCAGAGTACCCCCGCACCACCACACACACACACACACACATATTCAGTTCACAAGCAAAAAAACAGAAAGCCACATACACACCCAAGCATACACACGTGCATTGTTTACAGAGTTTGTTAGACTGTGTACTGTTTATGTTCATGTAAACATGCAGTGGACTGGGAAACACACTGTTTATTTCATGAGAACAGAGGAGAGAGAGAGAAAAGAAAGAGGGAAGGAGGGAGAGCGGAAGAAAATGAGAGAGAGAGGGAGGGAGAATGAGCAGGAGAGAGAGATAAACACAGTGAGGGAAAAACAAAGAGATACAACGATGGAGAGAAATACAGGAATAAGTACAGAAATAGAGGGAGAGCGAGAAAGTACAAGATTAAAATAATAACTATCATAAACCAAAAGACTCGGGCAATTTGTGACCTCGTTAAAACAGGCCATGTCATTACTAAGTCAGAATAAGCTTTCTTTATTTAATAAAATGTTGTGAACAAAGGCAGTCATTCAGCACAGGGCCAGCTAACAACAGGCAATATAATGTAATCTACAGAAAACATGCATTGCAGACACCGGAATGCACACACACACACAAACACATGCACACACACACAAACACACATGCACACACACACAAACACACATGCACACACACAGCATAGTGTATGGAGACATTATCTCCATCGTTGCCACCATGTTTGTAGAATGAAAAATGAATACATGAATCCATGTCATAATGAAAACATAGATCAATACAAGTTGCCATGGTAATTTGGTTTTCAATGTATGAAATACATATTTTTTGGGAGGGAGAGATTAGAGCACCCAAATGGTTTGTTATTACGGTGTATTTTATGTAGTAAAATATGAAAAAGAAGCATAAATGGGATTGAGTGGAAGGGCTTTGAGACTAGTACAATGTGTGTGTATTGCATGTGTGTGTGTGCGTGTTTGTGTGTGTGTGTGTGTGTGTGTGTATGCGTGTGTCTGTGGGAGTGGGTGTGCGTGATGGAGATGGTGCAGAATGCAACAGAAAGGGGACTATGGCACTGGTGTGTATTAGCCACAAATATACACTGATAAACAAATCACATATTCATGCAGAAAATAGGAAAATTATTGAATTCCACACATCCACATGAACACCCTGACTTCTCTCTCTCTCTCATACATACAGATTAGGAAGAAGACAAATTCATGATGTCCACTTTTCCTCTTTTCTTTCACGTTGCATATTTTCCCTTTTTCCCATTTTCTCTTTTCTTCTCTTCATCCATCCCTCCCTTATGATGTTTATGACAATGTCTCTGTCCTCTTCTCTTTATCAACCCCTCCCTCTCTCAACTCGTCTTCTTTGCTTGTGTCCTTAGATTAAGTAGCATGTGTCAATCAGAGAAGTTTCCAGAAACCCCCCATCTCCACTCCCATCTCTCTCAGAGTGTAAACGAACTGTGAATGAAACAGAATCAATACAGGGCTACTCACCCTCTGTGTGGCCCTCAGGGCTCTCTCTCTGTCTCTCTCTCTCTCTCTCTCTGTCTGTCTTTCTCTTTCTTTCTCTGTCTCTGTCTCTGTCTGTCACTCTTTCTCTATCTCTATTTGCCTCTTTCCTTGTCTCCGCCAGTGTGCATGTGAACCACAATAATTTCAGATGTCAGTTCAGGAACATGGAGAAATATGGAAGCAAGTCTGACCCCCAAAATCTGAGTTCATCTTTCTCTCTGCAACCTGTTATTTGTTGGTATCCTGTGTGTAATCTTGTATCAGGGACGGGGGTGTTGTTCTGGGAGGATAACTGCATCTAGTATCTCTAGAATGATGGATGGAGGAAGGGAGGGAGGGGGAGCTAACCCTGCAGCATGCTGAAGCAAAGAACATTTTAGCTGCAATGGTTCTTAAACTGCCACTGGAATTTCAAACTCTTCTTCCCTCACTCTCCTTCTCCATGCATCAGAGTTGATCTTGTGTTATCTCTCTCTCTCTCTCTCTCTCTCTCTCTCTCTCTCTCTCTCTCTCTCTCTCTCTCTCTCTCTCTCTCTCTCTCTCTCTCTCTCTCTCTCTCTCTCTCTCTCTGTCTCTCACACACACACACACCTCTGTGTTATAGTTCCCCATCACTCATCATCAAGTCACACTCCTGGAACTCACAGCAGAGTCAAAGGAGTCAACCGTTTGTCATCTCTCTTCTATATCCCACATCACTTCTCCTGCTCTCATCTACCATCCCTCTTTCCCTCCTCGCTTCTCCCATCCCTTTCTCAACCCTCGCTCCTCTTGCATGAAGGAGATGTCCTGAATGACCGCCACAGTCAGAGATTTGGACAATTTGGGCAGTTGTCCTGGAATAGAGATATGATGTGTGTGTGTGTGTGTGTGTGTATGATGACCCAGGCACCATGGAAGTGAGTAGCTCAGCTATCTAACATACTAACATGGAACAGCTCTCACTGGACTCCACACTGAGAAACCAGATATCCAGCACTGTGGTCACACACACACACACTCACAAACACATCCTCTCATGCACAGACGCTCTTTCTCTCTCACCCACACAAAGACAGCCTCACATACCAGGCTGACAGTGACAACTTAGTAAAGTAACACTTATTTACAGTATCTGTCACATCCAATATCTAAACACAAAAATGATGCCAAATGTCTTGTGAACAGGCTCAGTTCCAGTCATAGCGGGAGCTGTTGACAAGCTGTCTGGGGACACATCAGCCTTCTCCTCTGCCATTAGAGGGGGAGGGGGAACCGTGAATATTTCATGGGCCCCCACTCTTCAGCGGTCACGGGCATTCACACTGTTAATGATCACTCTGGACGAGACTGGGGGCCGGGGGGGTCGGGGGGCCGGGGGGGCCGGGGGGGTCTCTGGGAGAGAATGAAGCAGAATATACTGAGAGAGTCGCAGGGGTAGTATAGGTAGTGGATGAGAGGAGAGGATGAGTGGAGAGGCTGGAGTAAGGGAAGGGTGGAGACAAGAGAAAGAGATAGATGCCAAGAGGTAGGAGGTTGTCGTTGTAATTAACCCACGAGTCAGGGTTCAAACAGACAAACAGAGAAGTCTTCCCTTTTGCCTCTGTGGGAAAAGTTGAATTTACCCTGTCAGCAGGTTTCTCTCTCACTCTTTCTTTCTCCAATCTCTCCTTTTTATGCTCTTTCTTTCTCGCTCTCTCCGTCTTTGTAATTCTCTGGGACAGGGTGCTGTATTCAGTATTGTTATCTTGCTCTTTATCCGACTCTCTTTTTGTATCTCTCTCTCTTTCTCTCTTTTTCTCTCTTTTTCTTTATTTTTCTCTCTTTCTCTCTCTCTCTCTCTCTCTCTCTCTCTCTCTCTCTCTCTCTCTCTCTCTCTCTCTCTCTCTGTCTCTCTCTCTCTCTCTCTCTCTCTCTCTCTCTCTCTCTCTCTCTCTCTAGCTCTAAATCTGACCACAGAGATTACATTCTGGGCCAAAAGGACCCATCTTGATCTGATGGTCGATGTCTAGCAATTGTGGGGCTCCAGTTTACTCCGTGGCGACTGATCGTTAACACCTCTCCTCTCAGGAACAGGAGCACTAGCCTCCCCTGGGACATTCAGAGATGTCAAATGTAAGCTGGGTCATACGCACATTTCTAACCTCGTAAATATTTTAGTTGCGTTTCATTTAGTCTGCCTCGCATGCACTTTTGGGACCATTCTGCTGGTTCCCGGGAGCCTCTCACGCTGAATCAAGCACACCTCAAATTCAAATGTTTATATTAGGTCTGACAGGACTCATAAAGAAAAACAGGAAGTACATTTCCTACAAATACATTTTCTTCCATTATCAAGTTTCCCTTTATTATGGTGCCTTGTCCTAAAGTAACTTTTGATTATTTATTTTAACTTCAGCTAAACTTAAACACTAACCATTGAATACACACACACACATTCAGACACAGTAGCACAATGTCAGGCTAGTAAGCAGCCTCGCAGCTCTCCTAAACAGCATTTTTATGTTTTTATGTCAGACAAGTTGCCACAGTAATGTTTTTATTTCCGTACCAAACTGAGCGTTGACGCACCACTGGGCAGCTCTGACCATCTGTCACTCCTCCGCCTGGGCCTCTGCTCAGCACACACACACACACACCCATACACTCAAACACACACACACACACACCCACCCATACACTCACACACACACGCACACACATACCCAGTACACACACACACACACATACACAGTCAGTAACATACTCACACACACAAAGAGTAATGGGCTGATAGGAATAATGGTCTAAACGTGGGGTCTTTCAAGCAGGCTGGGTTGGGTCTGAGACAATATGTTATGAAGACATGAGTATTTTTGAGAACTTCTCCTGCCTGAGAAGCTCTGGTCTTTTCCAGAGACATGAGGTGTATATAGAGTATCATCTCTCATTGATCCTCCCTCTGACTAGCTGCACCGAGGTCGTGGGAACATCGATAGGCAGGCGTGATGCACTATCACGGAGCTCCCTCCGATTATCAGAATCAGAACATGACCACTGAACCCCTTCAGAATCAGAACATGACCACTGAACCCCTTCAGAATCAGAACATGACCACTGAACCCCTTCAGAATCAGAACATGACCACTGAACCCCTTCAGAATCAAAACATGACCACTCAACCCCTTCAGAATCAGAACACGACCACGGAACCCCTTCAGAAACAGAACACGACCACAGTTGCCTTCAGTGTCCGTATACACGCATGCTGTTACCCAGCCGTGTGGACAGGTCTGATCAGGACCGGCTTGGTATTTCATGAAGCTGGCACAGCCCTGGTTAGACCCCCCCCCCACTATGATAAGATCCTGCCATGTATCAGAGCTCACTCATAAGAGATCCTCGCATGCAGACCTTGGGGGATGAAATATAGATGTAGCAGTGTCCTCCATGTCAACGGGACCTTGCATGTGCTGCCTCTAGACCTTGGGCTGACACACATGCACACACACACACACACGTACACACGCACACATACACATGAACATAATACACATAGGCACACACACACACACTCGCGCGCGCGCACACATCTACATCCACGCACAATATGATCTGAGGCATTGGAATCCATTCTTCACTGGAGAATTCCATCTACATATTAATGCTGCATGAAGGAGGACCAGAGGTGTGTAGGCATGTATGAAGGTCAGAGGCAGAAGAGACTCACAACCCTGCAGCCTTGAAAACATACCATGTTCTCTCCTCAGTTTTAGAGAGGAACTTAAGGACATAGAGAGAAATAGAAACCTCTCTGCCTCTTTGTGTGTGTGTGGTAGGGCGGGGGGTCAGTGCTGTGATTCTGAGCAGTAGTTCTACGTGATATGAAATCTCGATGTTCAACTGTGCCCTAAACTGACCTTCTCAGTCCTTACACCCACACACACTCTCATCCGCTCTCCATTTCACTCTCGCTCTCTCTCTCTCTCTCTCTCTCTCTCTCTCTCTCTCTCTCTCTCTCTCTCTCTCTCTCTCTCTTTCTTTCTTTTCCTCTTCCCCCTCTTTTCTCTATCTGTCTCTGTTTCTCTCATCTCTATCTCTCTCTCTCCCCCTTCCTCTCATTGCGATATGATGTGACCTCTTGACCCACAGACCCTTCTAGAGCCATGCTTAGCTACAAGGCCCTTGGGCAGCAAAATAATTGGCCTGATATTCTAATCCTTCTGTCCTCATCTCTCCCTCTCTCATTCTCTCTATCCATACCATGCATCCATCCATCCATCCATCCATCCATCCATCCATCTCCCTTTACCCCTGTAGTGTATACTCTCTGTGCCATCGTTCTCTCTCTCTCTCTCCTCTTCCTCAGCTCTATCTCTCTCTCTCTACCTTCATCTCTACATCTCTCCCTCTGCCTATCCTAGCCCCTCTGAGCCTGGCCTTGCTTTATCTCCAGTCAGTGGCAGACACAGCCCAGTATCTCCCCAGTCTCCTGGCTCCTTTCATACCATTTAGCTTGATAATGAGAGAAAGAGACCAAGCGATGATTCAGAAAGAGAGACAAAAGTGGTAGAGAGTAAGAGAGCGGGAAAGAGGGAGGAAGAGAAAAACAATAGGGATGGCGAGAGACAACAGAAATGTGAGTGGGACACAAAAGAAAGAAAGAAAGAAAGAAAGAAAGAAAGAAAGAAAGAAAGAAAGAAAGAAAGAAAGAAAGAGAAAAAGAGGGAAACACTAACGCACCCAGTGACACACACTATCACACACTAACACACACACTGAGGCATGAACAAATGAAGCCATCAAACAATCAAGGGGGATCCTGGGAGTGGAAGGAGGCAGTTGGAGAGGAAATGAGAGGCAGGATCCATGTGAATGAGAACTGATAATCAGCTTCATCAGCATGTCGCCAACATTCCTGAGGCCATTAGCACTGCCCATGAAAAGTAAACACACACACTTAGCTGACACCCGCACCGATTTGACACGCACGCGAGTGCACGCACGTGCTAATGCACACAAACAGACACACGTTCACGCATGGGCATGCACACACACACACACACACTCACACACACAAAGAGTAAACCCAGAAGGCAGAGCCTGTTTCTCAAGCTCAGGGGGGCGGTGGAACCTAGCCTGCTACACAGAACAGATGGCTCAATAACATCACTGCTCTCAGCATCAGTGGACAAGACCCATGGTTCTTAGGAGTACATGATTGTCTCAGGAAAACTAGAAAGACAAACACAAACATACTCACACACACACAAATGCTGACACACACACATACTCTCACACCCACACATACATGCTGACACACACATAAATAGGAGGGACGCCCTGAGTATATTATAGTTTGACAGCCTCTTTTGTTTGTGTGATCTGTCTGTGTGTGGAGCAACATAGAGTGTAATGGCAGGGTTGTGTGTGTGTGTGTGTGTGTGTGGGTGGAGGGAGTGCGGGTGGGTGTGTAATAGAGGGTTTAGGGAGTCAGGTGACAGGACCTGTAATTACGAACAATGAGCAGACACACACGCACGCATGCTCGCACGCACACACACACACACACACACACACACACACCACACGACGATGGCAGAGCAGACCCTCTGTCTTCTCCCAGTATGAAAACTAAAAAGCAGCTGTTTAGAAAATTCTGAAAATCAAGACCTTCTGGTTCCTCTACTTGTTCCTTGCTGTCACAGCCATGTCTAGAGCCATGTCTAGAGCCATGTTTAGAGCCGTAGAGAAGAATACAGTAGATTACAGCAGGCTTCAGTACAGTGTGGTACAGTGCATTCATGTTTAATGTGATACAGTACAGTCTGTTGTAGTGTAGCTCATTCAAGTACAGCACAGTACATGGTAGTGTTCACGATACAGCACAGCATGGTATCTATTACAGTATAGTGTGTAACAAAATAATACAAGACATTAACAGTATGAGTATTGATTTCTTTTGTGATAAGGGAGAAGGCTGTCTGAGAGAATGTGCAGGTGTGTGTTTGTGTTTAAGGGAGAAGCATGTTAGAGACTTCGCTCTTTCAAACAGGCAATTCACTCTCTCCCTGTTCATCTCGGTTTCTCTCTATCTTCCCTCTATTTCCTTCTCTGTTTCTCTCCCCCCTCTCCACTCTCCATCGGTCTCTCTATCTCATATGTCTATCAGCATAAGAGATGTGGCCTATTTCATTTTACTGTGTCATGAATGTGATCAAATGTCGATACCCCTCCTTATTTCATTCTGTCCTCCCTCCTTTTTCTACTCTGGAAGACTCTCCGCACTCTGATTGGCCCCTTAGCAGGGCTGAGCAATCAGCCTCCATTGGGAAATGGGTTGAAAAAGAATGTATATATAATTTTCAATTCATTTCCCTGGTCACATCAATCTTAAGCTTTACAGTACCTCAGCATCCATTTTCATATTCATGTGCTCAAATAATTATTCATATTTCAGTAGGTTAGATTGCTAGATTTCTGATGCAACATACTAAAGGTAATCCCCAAATGATCTCCCTTTGTCTTTCACTGGCTCACTGTATCTCTATCTTTTTTCTACTGTCTCTCTCTGTCCTCCTTGCGCTGTCCTAGGTTCCAGTCCTACCAGATCAGGCCTTCAGGCTTGAGTCTGAGGCCAGGCCTGACCTTTATGTTTTAAACAGTACTTCTTTCTCTCTCTATCTCCCTCATACACACACACACACTGTATCACGAGACAAAGGAGCAAGCTCCCATATGCCATTAAACGATACATATACAAATAGTACATTGGAGAGTGGAACATAAAAATGATTAACCAGTCAGCAACTCCTGCTGTAGATGCAACCCCAGAGGAAACATCTCAACGATCTTATCTTATCTTTCAATGGGCCACTCTGTCCCACAAATATACTGTCCTCTGGTCATCATGCTATGTTTGTGAGACTATTGGGGAATCAGTCATTTGAAGAGGCCGTTTTCAAGCAAATGGTGAATCAATTAACCAACCAACTACTCTAGACCATGGCTTCATCCACCTAGAAAACACACTGAAACATGAAGAAGAAAAGCATTCCAAAACATGCCAGGCCTGTCTTAAGAGAATGATGTGTTTGGCTGGTCTGGGATCTTAATGCCGCTAACTCCAACCTGTATGGAGCTGAATCAGACAGGTAAAGCATTCATTAAGTCTCTCTGAATGAGTGGGTTCACACGCACAGACACACACATGCTCTCTACACACCCCTCCACACACACACACACACACACTGACAGACACACACACACTGACAGCCAGACACACACAGACAGACACTGCTATAATTAGTGGTGTGCTGGAGGCCAAGCCGGAGTCCAGTGTGGGCTAGAACAGGGAGCTGAGAGCCAGGAGTTTGAGTTATCACTGCTCTGATTCTCTCTCATCACAGTCTCCAGAGAGCTGCCATGGAGACAATCCCCCTCCCGTGAACCTGTGTCAGAATTGGGAGAGACAGGGAGATGGAGACACACAAAGAAAAGGAGACAGAGAGAGAGAGATTGTCCATGTAGGTTTGTGTGTGTGTGTGGGTGTGTGTGTGTGTGCTTTAGACAAGCAATAATAAAGAAAGAGCTAGACCATTAGGTTTATATAACATTTTAGTAACATTTATTTAAGCTAAATACAAAACAAAAACACTGTGGTACAGATCAATTATAAAAACAGAACAATAACAATAACATAAATATGTGATGACCAGTAGAAACTGCTTGGTCCCCTTGCATCTGTATGTAGGAGTGGGTGTGTTTGTGTGTGTGTGCTACAGGTGGTGCTCCAGCCCACCCTCATTCTCTCCAACATAGGGGGGGGGGGGGAGACAAGGGGCTGCTGGGGGTGAGGAGCAGTGGGCAGAATAGGTGAGGGAGGACAGGGGTAAGTGTGATAGCGGGGATTCATGGACAGAGGAGAGACCTATCTGTCAAACAATCGGACAGAGCTCTGTGTGTTTGGAGGGGAAAGGGAGGAGAGGAGAGAAAGAGGGAGAATATGAGTGTGTGTGGGTGCGTGTGTTTGTGTGTGTGTGTCTCAGGGGATCTGTATCTGCAGCTCCTCCTCCTCTTCCTCTGGGTCACTGGCCGGGCCGTCGGGGTGGTCGGGGCTGAAGCGAGCAGACCTCATCTTCCCAAACAGACCTGGGTTGTGCTGCCGACGCAGTCTGGAGAGACACACCAACACACAGTCCACTACTGTCAGTCTGGAGAGACACACCAACACACAGTCCACTACTGTCAGTCTGGAGAGACACACCAACACACAGTCCACTACTGTCAGTCTGGAGAGACACACCAACACACAGTCCACTACTGTCAGTCTGGAGAGACACACCAACACACAGTCCACTACTGTCAGTCTGGAGAGACACACCAACACACAGTCCACTACTGTCAGTCTGGAGAGACACACCAACACACAGTCCACTACTGTCAGTCTGGAGAGACACACCAACACACAGCTAAGACAGGCTGAACAGGATAGAGGAATCTATCACTCACAAGAGATCTTCCTTGAAGAGAATAGAGTGAAAAGACGAAAAGGAGTGACAGAGTGATAGAGTGAGTAAGACCACCAGAGTGACAGAGTGATAGAGTGAGTAAGACCACCAGAGTGACAGAGTGACAGAGTGACAGAGTGACAGGTAAAGGGCTCTAGTGTGTCATCCATGCATGGTCCCGATCTCTCGCTGCAGTCTTAATGATGATTGGTCTAGAGATTGGACTAGCCAATCAGAAAACAGAATCATATTTTAGACTATGGAGAGCAGGCTATAATAGACAAACATGGAACATATCTCTCGCTCCCAGCCACACACATACACACACACGCCCTCATCCCCCCACACACACACCTTTGAGATAAATTATACAGCAGCACTTAGGAACTGAGCTCAGCCAGTGCTGAGAATGAGTCACTTATTCATACATATAGAGGGGGGGGGGGGGGGTAAGAGGGGATTAGGAGGGAAAAGGTGAGGTGTGAAGAGATGAGATGGAAGGATAGCAGAGAGAGAAGGAGAGACCAACCTAGAGAAAGAGAATGAGAGAAAGACAGACATAAAGACAGAGTAAGATAGAGAGAGACAGAGATGGAGAGAGAGAGAGACAGAGAGAGAGAGAGAGAGAGAGAGAGAGAGAGAGAGAGAGAGAGAGAGAGAGAGACAGAGACAGAGACAGAGACAGAAGGAGAGGAGAGATTATGCGCCAGGCATACTGACATCATTTATCAAATTCTGCAGCAGTTGCTTCTCTCATCGTTCTCCACAAAACTTGAGGAACTAATAGAGGAGAAGAGGACTGCAGCAAACAGGCCAGAAACCTCCCAAGGGACGGCTGACGGCTACAACGTCCTATAATTAAGAAGGAATGAAACTTAAATAGAGAGACAGATTGTTGACACTCCCAGGGTTCCGGCAGAACAGGAGAAGCCACTAATCCTTCTTGTGTCACTAACTTTCTAATAAACGATCTAAGAATCATACTAGCACACTAATATACACTAAACCACAATGTATTGAATGCATTCTCATTTTTTTAATGATCAATCTCTCTCTGTCTCTCTCTCTCTCTCTCTCTCTCTCTCTCTCTCTCTGTCTCTCTCTCTCTCTCTGTCTCTCTCTCTCTCTCTCTCTCTCTCTCTCTCTCTCTCTCTCTGTCTCTCCTGTCCTCGTCCTTTCCTTTCCCTCCTCCTGCTGCTTCTCTTCTCAAACCCACCCGTTCTGTTCCTGTCTCGGTCTCTCACTCTTCTTCTTTCCTTTCTCCATTCTCCCATCTCCTCATTCTTCTCATTTTGACTTTATCTGCCTCTTAGATCACATTACAGCCTCAGCACCTCTGCTCCAGTAAACCCACATACACCACACACACACACCCATCCACCCCCCCCCCCACACACACACACACACACAGCTGTCAACATTGGCAGCTTTAAACCCCATCTTTGAGCTCTTACATCCCCAACAGGGAACTGTGGAAGCTGCATAACACACACAAACACACACAAACACACACATCACATTTGCAGTCTGAATCGGCCCCTTGATTGTGCTAAAGAGACAAAGCCACTACAGCGAAGGGAAAATCAATACACAACAACCTCCTTTATTTTCTCTAGTTTCTAATTGGTTGTGGAGGCCAGAGCATTAGGGGCTTACCAAATGCCGGCTGGCCAAAGAAACACACACCCATCAACCTCCACACACAGGTAAATATGAAGATACACACAAAAACATTTTACCAGAGTGCACTTGTAGACCATCAACCTGCCATTCTCAAGACAAGCCATATAAATGTCTTGGTTAATGAGGGCTCTAATCTTCAAGGCAGGAAGACATGAGTCTCACTACACTATCATACAGCCCACTACCTAGATACCCTGACATATAGAGAGCACATGAGAAAGAGAAGCAGTGAGAGAGAGAAGCAAGGAGAGGTAGAGAGGGAGACAGAGGCAGAGAGAGAGAGAGAGACAGACAGAGAGAGAGAAAGAAAGAGAGCATTAGAAAGAAAGACAAAGAGGAGGAAAGACAGATGGAGATCAACAGAAACTGTGAGAAGGAGACCAAACAGACGTGGAAAGAGACACAGAAAGAGAAGAGAGAAGTCTGCTTATGGGCCTCCCCTTGTGTTGCTTTCAGACCATTACACACACATGCCTCAACCCTCCTGGTCGGGCTGGCACCCCTGACCTCAGCGCTGTTATAAGCGCCATAACACTCAGAGGTCAGAGGTCCTGAGAATGTGTGTGTGTGAGAGAGAGAGTGTGTGTGTGTGGGAGCACAAGAGCCAGACAAGTTAATCCAGTCCACTGTTGAATCTATGAGAAGGAAGGACTAACAAGCCACAATAAAACCCCTATTTGCTGAACCAATGATCTTTCCCTCCACTTGTGCACACACAGACACACCCCCTCTGGTGCTAAAGGGGAATTCCTGAGGGACATAGTCTTTCCCGGATCACCTGTCTGATTGTGCAGTATTGATTTAGACATCAGCTTTATGGTTATAGACTAGGCAAGCCTGGTAGAGCGCACCACTGTACAGCCCTGGGGAAGAGGAGAGAGGAGATGAGGAAAGGAGAGAAGAGGAAAGGAGGAGAGACAGAAGAGATAAGATGATAGAGAAATATGTGTAGAGAGAGTCTCACCCAGGTCTACTAACCCAAGTCTTACTCACCCAGATCTAACCAAAGTCTCCTAACCCTGGTCTAACCCAGGTTTACTAACCCTGGTCTACTAACCCAGGTCTACTAACCCTTGTCTAACCCAGGTCAACTAACCCTGGTCTAACCAAGGTCTACTAACCCTGGTCTAACCCAGGTCTACTAGGACTAGTCGACTATCTTGGGTCAACTAAACCAAGTCTCATCTAGGTCTAACCTACAGATCAGACACACACTCAGACATATATACTTACACACACACACCAAGAAGACCTGTGCATGGACAAACAATGTGCCAGTGTGGGAATGCTTCGCCATGGCGACGAGCGTGTCAGTGCTGTGATGGCCTGCAGGGGGCCGGCACCATTTAGCAGCACAGAGACTCTCTGTTACTACGGTAACCTGCAGCTAAGAGGCTTGCGATTGGCTGTTGGGGGGCATGAGCTGGAACGCGGGCAGAATGATAAGGTATAGTGAGTGGGAGAGAGAGACAGAGAGACAGAGAGAGATGGCAGAGAGGAGGGGGCAGTCAGAAAAAAAGGAGAGTGGGCGAACTAGAAAGGGAGAAAAAGGGAAGAGGGCAAGAGAGAGAAAGAGGGAGAGACATATGCATTGTCAGAGAGAGAGAGAGAGAGAGAGAGAGAGACAGAGAGAGACAGAGAGAGAGAGAGAGAGAGAGAGAGAGAGAGAGAGAGAGAGAGAGAGAGAGAGAGAGAGAAAGAACAGAAAGAGCCAGTGGTGGTTAAGCAGGGTGTGTAGCTGATAGACTGACTCTACGGTGAGAGCTAGTGTAGCTGACAGGCTGACACACCAGCCCCACAGTGAGCTAATCTCCTCCTCTACCTCCCATCAGTAGGGCACAGCTGACACACTGCTACACTGCTAGGGACTGGACATAACCTAGCTCTTACAGAGTCCTGACAGCAGTGTGTGTGTGTGTGTGTGTGACAGCCCTACCTGGACTGCAGGTGCTCCAGTTGGACCTGGAGGTTCTCTGACTGTTCCACCTGCTCATCCAGAGATCTCTGCAGCTTCCTGGTCTGGTTGAGGGCCTCATCCAGCTGGCAGACACACACAAGACACGCACGCACACAGACTCACAATGATCCAACTGTCTTCTTGGATTTTTACCATGCCGGAAGCCTCTAATACATCATTCTGCCTGCGTGCCTGCGTGCCTGAGTGCGTGCGTGGGCGCAACCCACCTCGTCCTCGGCCTGCCCCAGCTCCTTCTTCAGCTCCTCCACCCTCAGACGGAGCTTCTTCACCTCGGCCTCGTGCTGCTCCACGCGGCGGTTGGCGTGTGCCAGCTCTGTTGTCTTCTCCTGGTACTGCTTCTTCAGCTTGGCCTGCACATGCCGCATGTCTGCCAGCTCCTGAGCACGGGAGGGGGGGGGGGGGGGAAGGGGGAGGAGGAGGGGGGGGGAAATGGGGGGGGGGGAGGAGGAGGAGGAGGAGGGGAGGGGGGAAGGAGGAGACAGAAGGGGGGGGGGGGGGAGGTGACAGATCGTTAGTCCATTCCACATCGCCGCAAATCAGTTTGACGGTAACCAACGCTGACAAAGCCGGGTGAATGTATTTTCTTTGTTTTTCCAGACTCCAGGATGGGATCCATGGTGCGCTCTACCAGAGGGTCAGTCTCACAGTGTGCCACCTTCCTACGAGAGGTAGAGCGCAGAGGTTTGACATAAGACAGTACTGTACTGTACTCTGCACTGTAACATTGTCTTATGCAACTAAAATGGTCTTCCTCCTATCATTTTTGTTGTGTCAGTGCCTGATGAAAACATGAGGGCCAGACCTTCAGGAGAAGTCCTGGTGAGAGAGCCTCTCAGGAACACTTGATATTACACTGAGCACCTTATCAATAATAGAGCTTGCTCTTCAAGAGCACTTACTGCCCATTCAGCTAATAGCCAAGAAGCTCCAATCACTGCCACGGAAACACAGCAGCTCCCTGGTCGGTGCCAAGGTCCTCCATTAGAAAGCCTTTTTCAAAGCATTTTCAGGAACCAGGAGCTCGACAACAACAACGTTTAGCGTGTTATTCTCTCAACCCTAATTCCTGCAGTCTGAAGACCAGGAGGTTGTATGCAGGCTGCCACACAGCCAGAGAGCAGAGCATGCCTCAGGCCAGAGAGGAGGTGAGAGAAGCACAAATATTTCTGTGTGACTACCTGACGTGTTCTGTTTTATTCCTCACATAATGGCCAACCTGGGTGGAGTGAGCCCCCCCCGAAGAGAATCCCTGAGAGAAGTGCAATTTCCTTTTTTTGTCAGTTTGAATATTGTTCCCTTTCGTTAAAAGAAACAACAGGCAGTGTTCTTTTCTGTTGTCTCTCTCCGACTGCCTTAAATTGAATGTTTCTCACTCACTTGTGACTGTCAAGGGTAGCTACATCACACACACACGCACCTGCACACACGCACACACACACCTGCACACACACCTGCACACACACTTGCACACACATCATGGTTGATAGTGTGTGTTGATATCACAAGGGAAAGGGTTCAAAGGAGACTTCTAAAGATATAGGCTGATTCTCCAACAGAGAGAGAGAGAGAGAGAGAGAGAGAGAGAGAGAGAGAGAGAGAGAGAGAGAGAGAGAGAGAGAGAGAGAGAGAGAGAGAGAGAGAGAGAGAGAGAGAGAGAGAGAGAGAGAGAGAGAGAGAGAGAGAGAGAATAATTTTCTGTTTAAACAAAAAGAGTGGGAGGATGGGAGGGTGAATACAGAAGGGGGATAAAAAAGGGGGGAGGGGAGAGGAGTACATGATTGAAAAGAGAGAAAGGTGGATAAGGAAAGGAGAGGGGGGAGGAGGAATGAAAAGGGGATTGAGGGAGGAGAGGGGGGTGGAGGAAGATGGCATAAATATGTCCAGGACAGAGACGCTGAATAAGAACAAAGGAGATTAAATCAAATGAATTATAAACATGCTAAAGAGGGGAGAAGAGGAGAGGAGGAAGGTAGTTCTGAGCAGCACTGGGGTCAGATCTAGTTCACACCTATCCATACAGGAAGGAGCGCTTCATCTCTTTTGTATGATGGAACAAAGGACATGCATTTTTCAACAAACTGAAGGGACCCATCCCTGTTGTGGGTTTCAGATACCTCCAGCAGCAGCAGATCTCCCCTAACCCCTAACCCTCCACAGACAGGTGACAGCGCCTACACAGAGAAACATACCGAGGGACACAGCCAGTGTCCTGAGTGTAAGAACAGAGAAAGAGAGAGAGAGCGAGGAGAGCAGGAATAGAAGGCTGACAGACAGGGGGGGATGGTAGGAGAGATGGATTCACAGTGGTTTCAATAAAACATGTGAGAGGATAGACTGAATGATCTATGTTGAAGAACACACGCGCGCGCACACACATTTCTGCACACTTCAACACGCAGGCATGCCACATAATCACATACCTGAGTTTTTATTAGAATGACTGATTTAAGCACATTTGAAAGAGTGTGTGTTTGCAGCCGCAATAATGTGGATACAATCAAGAAGAAGTAAAAGGAAGGAAGGAGGAAGGAAGGAGTCAAAAGAGGGAGACATAAAAACTGAAAATTGAAACTGTCATAGATAATACAATTACACTGTTGCACTAACAACCCCCTTCTGAGACCTAGTTAGACAGGGGCAAACACTGCCATATCGTCTCTGTAAATATATAAAGAGGGCTAGATTGACTGGAGAGTGTTTGTGTGTGTCACGTGAGGCAGGCTGTTAAATATTTCTCCTTGACTGGACAGACCCTGAAGTCTGCCACAACATCTGCTCCAATGAAACAAAGACACACCACACACACACACACACACACAGACACACACAAATCGCTCAAATAAGTCAACATGTATGAGCAGTCAGAACAGCCTGATCTCTTCAGGGAAGTACAGACAAAGACCAAGGGAATAACAGTATCCTACAGTGCATACTACATACATGTACACTATATACTACATACTTTACACACAGAAAGAACCAGAACTGAGATTATATATTTATATATATTCTTTTTTTCTTAAACCCTCATATTCCCTCACCCCCTATTGGCTTTTTCATTATATTGAACGTGGGTATAATTCATTCAATCCCACACGCGTACACACATGCATGCGGACATACAGACACACACACACACACACGGAACAGCTTTGAGCGGTAGAACTGGGTTGATTATGAGAAGGCCTGGGGGAGATAGGCCTATTACACTGCTGCAACGGGATTGGTCAGGAACTGCTCAACCCTATGAAGACTGGATGCCAGAGAGATGGAGGGGTGGAGGGAGTGAGGAGGGGAGAGGGGGAGGGATGGAGAGAGGGGGAGGGATGGAGAAATTGAGGTTTGGAAGGAGGGAGAGATGGAAGGGATGGAAGGGATGGAACATGGTTGGGAAGGAGGGAGAAGAGGGATGGAAAGATGGATGGGTAGTATGGAGGGAGGAGCGGGAGGGAGAAGAGGATGGAGCAAGGAAGGAGATTTGGAGGGATGAGGAGGAGAAAGAGGATTTAGGAAAGGTAAGTAGAGAAAGAGGAGAGTAAAGGAAGAGAAGAAAGGAGATAACGAGGATTCTAGTGAACAATGACAGATATCTAACAGTTACTATGGTTATTGATCTGGTATGTTCTCTACCGTTCTGAACACATTCCAAACGAATGCACTTAAAAACAGTATCAGTGTTCAACAACAGAAGGAATACATTCAACTTAGGAAGCTACAGAACCAAAAATGATTTGCCAGTACCTTGAAATGACAAGATTTTATAAAGAAACACAAAGTTAAATACCTACTAATATCACATATGTTCCACAAATATGTATCACTAGTATATACACCAATATATTACTACATATCACTAGTACAGTATGTGTACATTTACAAGTGAGCCCCAGGCTAGGTTTGTTTGTGAGTCAGCAGAGCAGTTACAGGACAGGACTACCAGCAGTAATTGGCTGAGCAGGTGAATAGCCTTGGGGTTGCCCCCGGCAACTACCGCCAATTTCCCGCCGCACCGAGCCGCAGGGCACCCTCGTTACCCCAATTGCAACACCAGCAGACAGACGTCACTTCCACACCACACAGGAACTCACAAGGTAGAGGTTCCCGGGGCTGCTCCTCATTGGCTAGTCCACACAGGAAGTGGGCTTTTCTCTCAGGCAGGTACACCCTGCCTTGTCCTCTGACCTTCTCTTCTCCTGCCTCTCTCTCCCCCCCCCTCTCTCTCTCTTTCCCCCCCCCCTCTCTCTCTCTCTCCCCCTCTCTCTCTCTCTCTCTCTCTCTCCCCCCCCCCTCTCTCTCTCTCTCTCCCCCCCCCTCTCTCTCTCTCTCTCCCCCGCTCTCTCTCTCTCTCTCTCTCCCCCCCTCTCTCTCTCTCTCCCCCCCCCTCTCTCTCTCTCTCTCCCCCCCCTCTCTCTCTCTCCCCCCCCCCTCTCTCTCTCTCTCATGTTGCTGACATACAGCACACTCCCTCCACTTCCTCTCTCTCTCCTGTCTTCTTTTCCACTCAGAGGATTAACATCATCTTTTCAGAAAGCAGTGGAGAATGTTTGAAGACTTAAAACAGACTCACACGTACACACGCACACACACACACACATACACACACACACGTAAACACACAGTTATCTCAGTGGTCCAGCCTCCAATGCCTGTTGCCTTCAATTAGCTCAGCTCCTGACTGGAATCTGGATAAGTGCCTCTCTTTGCAGTACAGGAACACTTACAGACTTACTGTAGCAGGCACACACACACATAAGCACACACACACGCATGCACACACACAGAGAAGAGCACACACACGCATGCACACACACAGAGAAGAGCACACACACACGGGCACACTGATTCCCTACATGCTACCTCTGCTTGTAGGACTGTGTTTGTGGCACTGCTCTCTGTTGTTTTCCATTTACCACCTGCTGGGCTTCTGAGAGCCTGCATGTGTGTGTCTGTGTGTGTCTGTGTGTGTCATCGTGTGTCAGTGTGTGTGTTTAGGAGCTGCATGGCTGTCTGTGTGTGTCTGTGTGTGTCTGTGTGTGTCTGTGTGTGTCAGTGTGTGTCAGTGTGTGTCTGTGTGTGTCAGTGTGTGTCAGTGTGTGTGTCAGTGTGTGTGTTTAGGAGCTGCATGGCTGTCTGTGTGTGTCTGTGTGTGTCAGTGTGTGTCAGTGTGTGTGTTTAGGAGCTGCATGGCTGTCTGTGTGTGTCTGTGTGTGTCAGTGTGTGTCAGTGTGTGTGTTTAGGAGCTGCATGGCTGTCTGTGTGTGTCTGTGTGTGTCAGTGTGTGTCAGTGTGCGTGTTTAGGAGCTGCATGGCTGTCTGTGTGTGCATGCACATGTTTGTGCTCTTATGTGTCGGCATGTGTCCTTGTGTGTGTGTGTGATGTGAGTATGTGTGTGTCAGGATACAGTATGTGTGTGTGTGTGTGCTGCAGCGTGTGTCAGGGGGTGTTCATATATAACCCAGTGGGTAGGTTGTCATTTTCTCCTCCCAACCACACACACACTACCTGCCTCTAATAGGCCCACTTAGACTGACGGAGGGCACAGCTCTATCACACACACTGGCACACACCAGCAGACACACACACACACATTGACTCACAGCAGGCATTAAATGGAAAAACACCAAGAGAGAAGCCCAAGCTATAATATCATTTCACACCAACTAACCCCAGATGTTGCCAGCACACACCAGGAGAGCACATTTGCATACATACACACACCCATACCCACACACACATACACACACACACACACACACACACACTTATATGCATAAGTATTTAGAGTCCTAATGAACATAGCTAATGTGACCTGTTAGTCATAGGCATCAGTTTGAGTGGCTCCATCTGTCAGGCAGAGCAGCCAAACACCGAAGAAGAGAGCTCTCTATGGCCTCATCCATCACAGAGATCTGTGATCAGCTGCTCAGGCCTGAGTCCTGGGGACAGTGGTGGTGGTGGTGTGTGGGTGGGGGGGGGGGGGGGGGCTGTCAGAGTGCAAGAGGAGCAGCTGTGTGTCTAATGTGGCTGTCTTGGCTCTGGGTGGGTTTATCAGTATTAATGGGATGTGGGGGGCAAAGGGATGGGGGACACGGGTGCGGAGGGGCGTGGGGGGGGGTGTCAAGGGGGGAATAGCTTCTGGAGTAGCAATGTATCTTGTGCACGCCTTCATGTGTACAAGCATACGAGCATGTACGCATGTGCAAACACATTAGGGCTGAGGGGGGGTGTGATCCTGTCTTTGTGACGTCGAAGGTGGAAAAAATATGACCTGTAGTAAACTCCCATCGCCCTTTCCTCATCAGACATTCTCTCTCTCTCGCACACACTCAAACACACACACACACATCTAGGGTGACTTCAGCCTGCATTACAGTAAATGTATTTGTCATGTATGGCGGTGACTGCGCGTGGCAGACGTAGAGTGGTAGAAGACACCAGGATTTAGAGCTGGGCTCCTCTGTCACCTTCAGCACACTCCCAGACTGATGCAGGGGAGAGACGAGACTAGGAAAGCACAAAGAGGTCTCAGAATGAACTACACCGACACCCCCCCCCCCACACACACACACACACACAGATGGAAGAACAACGGAGGGGAAAGGCAGATCTCTATGGGGATGCTGGCAACCGTGTGTTTGTGTGTGTCTGTGTGTGTGTGCATGTGTGTGCGCGTGTGTGTTGGCTAACTTGGCATATAGAACCAATGTCACACACTGTCTCCACAAAATAAGGGTCCAACTCTTACACACACACACACACTCACAGAAAGATACACGCACAGACACCCAGACACACAGAGGAACATCCACACAAACACACACACACACACACACAGACGGACACACACCACCCCCAACAGGCGGAGGTGTGTGTGCTACAAGGCAAAGGAGAGGTGGAACTGAGAAATCCTAATGAGAGAGACCTCAGAGCGAGCTGACGCTGTTAGCCCTTCTGAGGAGGCAGGAAGACGCAGCTCTGCCAGCAGCCTGGAGAAGACGCCACAAGGCTGTGATTGTGTTCATGCATCAACACCTCTCCATGTAGTTGGGCCCGCGATGACACTCATGTATCAATACCTCTCTCTTTTACCAGTTCAATCGATGGGCTTGGGCTCGAGATGTCTTCCACACAACAATAACACAAGTTGGATGCTACACAAGATGACAGACCGTGCACAAAGAGATACTGTGGGTGACAATAAAGAGTGGACACACACACACACACACACACACACACATACAGCAGTCCCATTCCCTGTGTTCTCCCCCAGGCAGTGTGTATTACTGAGGGACAGCGAGCATCAATCTCAGAGTGGACCATCTTGCCCAGGGTCTGGGCCGGGAGATGATTCTGGTATCAATCACACTTTGTTCTGTGTGTGTGTGTGTGTGTCGGCCCAGTGTCTTAATCGCTCGGTGTGCTTTCCTCTCCGTCCCGATCGATAGGCTGCTCTCAACGCCACACGGAGACAGATCCATCACACACACTGTCCGCGTCCACCGCTGTGGCATAGCAGGCTGTTGGTCGTGGAGCGAGGGGAGGAATTGAGCCGTATAGAGGATCTAGAGTCGTATAGAGCTTTGAGGAGTAGTGTGTGTATAGGAGGGTAAAGAGGTGTTTAGAGGAGGATAGAGGGGTGGAGAGGTGAGGGCTTTAGAGTACAGAGTGGTATGGATGAGTCTAAAGGGGTATTGAGGGGTGTAGAGGATGTGTCGCATGTCGGCGGGATCTGACCCTCACCTTGTTCCTCTCAAACAGCTCCGTCTGGATGGTCTTGAGGTCGGTGTCGAGGGCGCTGGCGGCCTGGCGGCGTTTGCGCGCCAGCTGTTCCTCCAGGTCCTCGGTCTGCGCACGCAGCTTCTTGTTGTCGCGCTCCAGCGCCAGCTTGTCCGTCTCCAGACGCTCCCGCCGGCCCCACTCCGCCGCGTTCTCTACCTGCAGACGCTCCATCTAGAGGGGGGGGGGGGAGGGGCAGGCGACGAGGCGACAAGGGGGGGAGAGGGACCAAGAATGAGGAGAGTAGGGGAGGTGGGAAGGGAAGGGAGAGAGGAAGACACAGAAAAGAGAGACAAGAGAGATTTGTTTCTAGCTATGCATGGACTCTCATCAATGGCAAACAGAAGAGATGAATAATGCAAGCCAACAGAAATCAGGCAATGACTGTGAAAGGTGCCAGAGGTGTTCAGAGAGAACTCTGACTCACGGACTGTTATGGACTACCTCACCTTCAATGTTACAATTGAAGTGGGGCTGGGGGGCTTCACACTGTCATAAGAAAACTTTCTACGTTCATTCCTATTGGTGTTACCCCCCCTCCACACACACACACACACACACACACCATCGACCCTTGGAGTCTGCCCAGACCTCTAACCCCGTAGGAGCGCTGCTCACCTCGGCCCGCAGCTCAGCCAGCTTCTTGTCCATGTTGGTTCTGGCCCCCAGCTCATCCTCCAGGTCCTCACACATCCGGCCCAGCTCATCCTGGTGCATCTCCTTCAGCAGGTTCACCTGGGGCACAGAGTCCCAGCGTCACAGAGCGTGTGTGCGTGGGTGTGTTTGGGTGGTAAGGTGTGCATTCGTGTGTATATTTGTGTATGTATTGGGTGTCTTGGGGGCTAACACAGGGGCCAGCGTTCAATTCCGGCCTGGGTTATTTCCTGCATGTCTTCACCTCTGTCTCTCCTTGTGTTCCCACCTCTCTCTCCAAATGTATTATAATTAAAACCGAAAAAAGCTATATATTTGTGTGCACAGTGTGTTTGTGCGCGTGTGTGTGTGAGTGTGTGTGAACGCCTGTGTGGGCCACCTTGTCCCAGCTCAACCTCAGATACTTTAACTTCAACTCATTTCGGATTCACCTGCCCTGCTGCCCTTCACTTCACTCCTCGTCTCATTAAACAGTCATTACTGATCGCTCTCCATCCATCTTATCTCCCCCCTCTATCACCCCGTCATTGCCCTGTCTCTCGCCCCCTCCGCACGGCAGCCCCTCTCTTGTGCCCTCAGTCCCATTCAGGGTGTTTCTCACCCGGCCTCCACAGACAGACAGACCAGCCCTGCACGAGCGTGGGCCAAGCGTGCCTGTCTGTCTGCTGGCTGATCTCAGAGCTCCACCTAGAGCCAGACTCCTGCTACTACACCCTCTATGGGAGCCGGGTGAGAGGCGGACAGAGAGGTAGAAAGGAGTATGGAGGGGTTTAGAGGGTTACAGAGGAGATTGAAATGGATGTATAGGAGTATAGAGGGGTTTAGAGGGGTGTAGGGGAGGATAGAGAGGTATAGAGAGGCAGAGAGAAACATCCAAGCCTTGCCTGTTTAAGGGTCTCCTGCTTGGTCTTGTTTAGCTCTTCATATTTGAGCTTCCACTGGCTCAGCTCTGCCTCCAGCTTCTCTATGTTCTTAATGAGGGCATGTTTATCTCTGGAGAGAGAGAGTGAGGGGGAGAGAAAGAGAGAGATTGGGGTATGGGTTACTTTGAGGGCATGGCAAGAGTCCAACAGGTAACGACAACATTCGCAAACACAAACTAGATCTTCCAATCTCTCCCACCCTTTCTTTTTTCAACTTTCTCTCTTTTTCTCTCTCCACCCCTTACTCTCGCTCCTTCAGCAGGACCTTCTGTGACTCGTCGAGGCGTAGCTGAAGAGCGTTGAGCTTGCCGGAGTCTTCCTCCAGCGCGCTGATGTCGTCCCAGAGCAGACGACTCCGGTCCTGACGACTCAGCGGTGAGCGCAGGCTGTTGGCGCTGCGGGCGTCCCACGAGTCTGGACCCTCCCCTTTGGACCGCAACACTGACTCTAACAACTCCAAATCCTGGAAAGGAGGGAGGGGGACAAGAAGAGGAGGAGGGAGGAGAGCATGTGGGAAGGGGGAAGAGGGAGACGTGCGTGTGTGTGGGTGTGGGGGGGGTGGTGGTTGGGGGAGGGAGTACAGAGAGAGAGGTTACATGATGTTAGGTCAGAGTTTAAAAAAAAGCACATGAATACTGCAGCTGTTCACTCCCACCAGCAGATAGCGCCAGATGCTTTTCACAGCAGTGCATGCTGGCTGCATCTCCATGCTGAGCCCGGGCTGAGCCACATGTGGAAGCACTCAGAGCGTGTCTGAGGCTGAGAGGAACAATGCAGGAACAGGAAATGGATGTCGGAGAGCGGCCCCTCCTGTCCAGCTCACAGCACTGTTTATCTAACCTGATTTATTACACATGGCTGTCTGAGGGGAGGTCTGCGGTGGGTGGGTGGGTGTGTGTGTGTGACTGTGTGTCTGTTCCTCCAGGTTAGGTCGTCATTATTTTCCATGTTCTCTTTGGCTCCTGGACGAGAGAAACTGAGAAGTTATCACTATAATTACCCATGCCCGAAGGGTAGCTCTCCCGGTTACACTCCTGTGTGGTGTAAGCAATGGGGTGTGTGTTACCATGGAAACCACAGCCCCCACTAGGTGAAGGTCATATCTGATTGGTAATGACACTGATCTGTATTCACAGCTGCTTCAGCCAAACCTTCGCAGCATTGGTTAGCGGTGTGTGTGTGTGGATGTGTGTGTGTGTGTGCAAGAGAATACAACTAAGCAGTGAGAGCTCCTTGCCAGGAAGCACAGGAGACACACCCATCCTAAAAACAGAAACATGAATCTAAATTGTGTTCCATTCTGGACCAGAATCTGGATCTCAAGTTTCTGGACCTTCTTCTAGATCTGGAGTCTCTAGATCTGCACCTGGATCTAGACTCTGGACCAGATTCTTGATCTAAAGTCTTTATATCTCTACCAGGTCTCTGCTGTGGGGATACGGTAGCTGTAGCACTGCAGAACTATCTGTCTGGGAGACCCCAGGGGCAGACCATGATATGTTCTGTATTTGTGTGTGTGTGCGTGTGTGAGGGGATTCTATTTTAGGACCAAATCCCCTCCAGAGTAGCTAGTCTCTATTCTTTTTTATTCTCTTCTCTGCTTTTCTCTTCTGTTTTGTTCCCTCCAGTTAAGAGACCTCAGTGTGACACAGTTCTAGGCTCTGCAGCGAACCACACCTGCTGTGCTCACATTGACGTGATTTAATGTGTGTGTGTGTGTGTCAGAGAGAAAACGAGCGAAAGAGAGAGAGAGATTTTCATTTAGATGATGAAACACTAATAAGTGAATTTGTTCTTTTGAAGTCATGTGACCTGGCTAGCACAGCTGGATCTTCACCACTTTCATCTACAAGAACAAAGTTTAGCCCGGTCCAGTAGCTGGGATTTGGTTTAACTTGTTATGGATTCTGATGCAGGAAGCTCCGTCAGAGGAACTCAGAGAGGTGTGTGTTGTAGGTTCTGTGGTTCTAGAATGTGACCCACCTTTTGTCTGTCTAGTTTGTCTGTCCCCACGTCTCTCACTGGCTCCTGTTCCGGCGAGCCAGGCCCCTCCCCCACCCTGCCAGGCCCCTCACCCTCCGTAAGCCCCACCCTGTCCTGCGTACTGTCTGCAGCGGGCTGTGAGGAAGAGGAGGACGGGGAAGGCGGGGTCGAAGAGGGCACGGGGAGGGCGTGGGAGGGGGAGGAGGAAGAGGCGGACTGGTCGGCACGGAGACGCAGCGCGTCCTGTCGGAGGGTCTCGTTCTCGGAAGCCAGTTCCTGTCGCTCTCGCCGTGCGCCCGTCAGCTCCTTGGTCATGGCGTCCAGCCGCTGGCGGAGCTGGCGCACCTCGTCACGGGCACGGTTGCGCTCCGAACGCACCTGAGGGTGGACAAGCTCGGGGTGTCAACAGTGTCTGTCACCAGAGGGGAACAGGATTCTCCTGTATGAGGAGGAGGAGCTGAGGGTGATGGCTAATGTGCCTTCTGTTTAGCATTGTCATTCTCTTCATCAGCATCATTATCGCCATACTCCTATCGCAGCTCCTCTTCTATCGTCATCCTCTATCGTCATCCTCTTTCATCATCCTACTCTTCATCATCACCACCACCACTATCATCATAATCTACCTCCTCCTCCATCATCATCATCATCATCATCATCATCATCATCACAACCATCATCTCCACCACCCCCATCTTCATCTTCATCATCATCATCATCATCATCACAACCATCATCTCCACCACCCCCATCATCGTCTTCATTATCCTCACCTTGCTCCACTTCTCCCTCCAGTTAGCGGTGCAGTCTGACCACCACCTCATGGTCTTCTCCATCTGGGCCGCCCGGGCCCTGGCCTCCTCCAGTTCCCTCAGCCTCAGCTCCTCTCTGCTCTCCCAGTCTCCCCCCGCCTCCCCCAGGCCCAGGCCCAGCCCCGGGGACAGCAGCAGGGGGGGGCTGGAGCTGGGGGTGCCCCCCGTGGGGCTGGGGGTGTGGGTCAGGCTGTCAGGGGAACGGACCCCCCGGTCAGGGCCCAGTCCCAGGCCACACAGCAGGCCTGAACCCCCCGACTTGGAGGCCTCGGACAGGTGGGGGCTGGGGGTGTGGTTCATGACGGAGCCGATGGTGAGGACGAGGACGATGAAGAGGAGGATGAAGATCAGGGGAAAGAGGGGGGATCTGAGAGAGGGGCTGCTCTCAGGACTGCATGGCCCTCCTCTGTAGACCTGCTCCCTAAACAAACACAACAACAACAACAACAGTTAGAGTCTAAACAAATCATCCGTCATCGGTCCTGCACTCGTTATTTTCTCTACATCTTCTCTACCTTTATTCAGCTATCCACCCCTTCCTCTTTCATTAACGTGACCTAGACACTATGGCCTCAATGAGTAACTAGTTACTGTAATGCTGTACAGCGGTCTGCTCAGTTCTTATAAGCTGGTCTGATTTCAGTCTGGTCGGGCTGAGTCCAGTTGGGACCTTTATGTCAACCCTGATCCAGGACCAGCCCCAGCAGCCTAGAGATGAGCAGTCACATGGATGAGATTATCAAGCCCTCCCACATTCTGATGGAACTTAAACAAGCCAATTATGAGTGAGGCATCTACCAATACCATGGCAACTGCGTAAACCTAATGACCTGAAGCATGTCCATTCACACCTCAGTCTGACACCATGGCAACCAGGAAATCCAGAAGCACTCACACAGCAAAAGCAGACCAATATACTGTGTGTGTATGTGTGCGTGTGTCTTTTTGAGCGTGTGTGTATGTGTGTGTGGTTTAATAGAACCCATGCATGACTGACCTCCAGTTTAATTACTTTCCCCTGCTTCAGGGAAAGCCCTTTTCATTATAATTCAAACAAGAACGTATCTTCAAATGAAACAGACATACACACAAACTCACGCACATTTTAACACACACATAACCATCAATACAAACAAACATCAATAAACATTTTAATCAACAAAGGATCCCATCTGGACCACAGACAGTGGCTGCTGTCCTCTACACACAAACACACGCTCACACACACACTCACACACACACACAATCTCAATGGAGAATAAGAAGCTCCAGAGAAGGAGAGAAAGAAGGGATGAGAGTGAAAGAAGATGGGGGGAGGACCAGACAGTAACCTGAGCTGAATCAGGGTCAGACACAGTAGAAACCAGACCTAGAACAGGGGAGACAGAGAGAAGGAGGGGGGGGGTGATTAAAGATGGGAAGCAGGGGAAGGGAAAGCATGGAGAGCATGGAGGGAGGGAGGGAGGGAGGGAGGGAGGGAGGGAGGGAGGGAGGGAGGGAGGGAGGGAGGGAGGGAGGGAGGGAGGGAGGGAGGGAGGGAGGGAGGGAGGGAGGGAGGGAGGGAGGGAGGGAGGGAGGGAGGGAGGGAGGGAGGGAGGGAGGGAGGGAGGGAGGGAGGGGTGAAAGTAGAACATGATGAAGAAAGGGGAGGTGGACAGAGAGAGAGATAGAGAGAGAAAGCGAGCGAGAGAGAGAGAGGAAGCAGGAGAGGGAAGGAGACTGTCAGGCTGGGGGGTACAGTAGAGTACATGGTTCTGGTTAAGTGTGTAATCTGACCCTCATCAGGGGCTGACAGGAAGGTAGGGAGAGCGGGAGCGTGAGAACAGAGACATGGCAGAATGACTAGGAGGGAAACAGCAAGACCAAAAAGTGAGGGAGCATGTGGAAGGGCGAGGGTAAAGAGAGGAACAAAGAAGAACAACTAAGAGACGAAAGACAGAATCCGAGAGAATATGTGAACAAGGAATTGGAGTGGATAATGAAAACGCTCGTACCCATACCAGTCACTGGCTGTCCGCATATACACACACTAAACATACACACTTAAAACACTCTATTCAGCCAACGTTACGAACAAACGTGGAACAGAGTTAAAACAGATAGTATGTTTCTAAACTAAGACAGAGAAACCATATCATCTAAGAGATGACCGACTCAGAAAAGAGGATGAGGAATACTAAAGCAGCTTGTCTCCGTCTGGGAGCTCTTTGCCTGTCAATACAATCCTCTCCTAGACCGTGGTCCCATGCGTCAGCGACCCCAGAATTAAACGCTTCTATAAATAAGATGGATTCTTCCAGAAGGCTCTCTCCACTAACCAAGCCCATCTGAAGGAGCCGCGGCTGGGCAGCAGAGCCAGAACACTCTGCATGTCGCAGGACCTCCAACACCGACAGACAGAGAGTCTTGTCAGAACCAGACAGGCTCGGGGGCTCAACGGTTATGAGTGTGTACCACACAGGCTGAGGCCTGGGTTTGATCCCTGCCCGGACCATTTCCTGCAGGGCTTGTCACAGTGCTCTAGTTTACCAGGATGATATACACTGAGGTATGGGAGGCGATACTCAACGTGCTCGCTCTCTAATGTTGCTCTCGCGGGCCCAGCAACACCTGCACCAGGAAATGAGGTCATGTTTTGCTCTGGTCGGAATTGGTCACATGATCACAGGAGGGGTATTGGGATCATGAGCCAAGGGAACGTTCTCCATCCACCCCTGCACCCCTCTTTCCTCATACCCCCTCCCCTTTGGGTTAGTGTGTGCAGGAACAGGCTAAGATGAACATTTGTCACCGCCAGTTCATTCCTCTGGTGAGAAACGAATGTGGCCTACATTCCCAGCTGATATCTAGGTCTTTTGCTATCCGCTACATTGAGAGGGAGGACCAGGCCCCTGCCCTAGGCTAGTCCAGCCTCCGCAACTGACAGAGGGGGACAAAGACAGGGTCTGACCAGCAGGACAGGGGCCAGGGGTCAAGGGTCAGGGGTCAGGTGAGGGCCACTCTGGGGTCGCACTCCTATGGAGAGGAAGTGAGAGGCGCAGGACTGCACAGCTGGCAAGCTGCAACAAAGGATAGAAAGGTTAACGTTTCTGTGTGTGTGTGTGTGTGACACACATTGGTCCACACTCTTCAGATGATCCAGTAGAGAGACAGTGGCTCATAAACTGTCTCACTTCAGGCTAACACCAGGGGGCGGTAGTGAGGCGATTTGCGGTGCTGCCCTGCAGGCAGACGTGCATGATTAAAGAGATGAGTGTTAATTAACTCTGATGCTAATCTCGCTAAAGCTAATGGCACAGTATAATGCCGCTGGGCTCTATGAGCCTACAGGCACAAGCCGTCTTCCAATTCCACCAGTTATCAGAGTTGTCTCCTTCTATTCCTGCCCCTCTCTACCTCTCTGTATGTTTGTCCTTTCTCCTGGCTCTCTATGCCCTGTCCTCTACAGTGTATCACTGTATCATCCTGTCACTGTTCATAGGACAGAAATCCTCTGGGCAGCTGGCACAACCCTGGGAACATCCCGAAATAGAACACACACACGCCCAGTCACCCTCAGGACCACAGTCCTTTCACTGGAAAATACAACTGTACTACTGCAAGAGAGGTTACTTAGAACACATTCGTCTATGACACCAATAACCTGGATATCTCCTGATGGAAGAATGGAGATGAGGGAGGTGGGGAGGTGGGAGGGGAGTGAGGGAGAAGAGGGGAGATAGGAGGGGAGATGGGAGGGGAGTGAGAGGGCGAGTGAAGGAGGAGAGGAGGAGATGAGAGTTTCTGAGAGCAGCAGATGGCAGAGGTTTCCCCTCTGGTGATAAAAACACGCAAGCTGGCTGGCTGGCTGATTTACAGCCAAGTCGGCCTACCATCAGCCGTGTGTACACACACAAACACACACACACATCCAGAGAACAACCCAAGTGATTTGCTCTCAGTCCAATTGGCAGGGAAAAGGAGAAGCTGTTGAATAGGACAAGAGATGGAAAGGGAGGGGGAGATAGACAGTTGTGGCATGTGTGAGGACCAGGTTTACGTAAACATGTAGGAATGTGTGAATGAATGTGTGAGTCACTGCAGCCAGTGGCAACAGGACCATCAAAAGGAAACACGGAAGCTGTCTTCATTTCAACACCATGTTCTATCACTTCCAGGACCTTGGACAATGTGTGTTTGTTTGTAGTCTGAGTTTGTACTGTATCATTAATAGATGACGTGACAGTTTTCCCCCTCTGCTGAGATCAAATGAAGCATGTTTGGCACCAGTCGCCCCAGAACCAGAGTTCTGGCCAGCTCTGTTCTTGGGATCGACACCAGCGGAGGGAAATAGCACAAATCATGTGACCCGTGAAACAGACCCTGGCAGGAAGGAACACAAGCCCATGCCATGCTGGAGAAAGACGTTGGTGTGTGTGTTTGTGTGGTGTGTGTGTGTGTGTGTGTGAGGGAAGGAGAAAGAGAGAGACAGAGATATAGTCAAAGAGAGTGAGAGAGAACGTTTTTTTGATTTCTAAACGTCTTTATTGTCCAGCCAAAACTGTCAGATTCCGAGCAGTTACCCCACCCTGGACAAGAAAACCTACATAATCACATTGATGCAGGGTAGCTGAGAGAGAGAGAGAGAGAGAGAGAGAGAGAGAGAGAGAGAGAGAGAGAGAGAGAGAGAGAGAGAGAGAGAGACAGAGACAGAGACAGAGACAGAGACAGAGACAGAGACAGAGACAGAGACAGAGACAGAGACAGAGACAGAGACAGAGACAGAGACAGAAACAGAGACAGAGACAGAGACAGAGACAGAGACAGAGAAACTGAGTTACAGTAAAGAGATAAAGAGATAAAGAGATAGTAACTCCCTCCAGGTTCCTCCAGGCTACCATTCACCTCAGTATTAATGAGTCAATCAGTGAACAGGGTACTAGGATGCTACAGCGCTGCTGCATGAACAGAACTCCTGCTTATCTGTTCACAAACCGCATGTGCAAGAACAGACATGCTCGACAGAGCACATCAATATCTTTCTCTCTCTCTCACAGAGTCCCTCACAGAGTCTCTCTTTCTCAAGCTTTAAATCATTTACTTACTCATATGCAAGTACACACACATACGTACACACATGCCCAGACAAACACACACACCCACGATGCACCTTCTCCCCACCCTTCCCTTCATGTGAGAGCAACATGCCTACCAGGAATCCACTTGTTTGAATATGACTATTCCCTCCCTCACACACACATTATATTTCCTCCTGTCTTTTCATTTGAACTTCACTGTATTCCCAGTATTACACCAAATGGTGTTTGGAAATCTCTTTCTGTTTCTATCTCTCTTCCCCCTACCATTCCCCTCTCTCCCCCTCCCCTCCCTTCCTTCTTCCTCTCTCCTGCCATCCCTCCCAAGCTCATAAACTGCCCCCTCGCTCCCCTATTGGGTAATAAACTCATTGACAGGCACATCTGTCCTCTGACCTTGTGCTGGGCCTGGGCTGGGCCACAAACACACCCAACGGCAATCAAGCAGCAGCGAGCCAGGAGGGAGAGAAGCCCGAGAGTTCCA
Organism: Hypomesus nipponensis; assembly: GCF_054491055.1. Classification (NCBI taxonomy): domain Eukaryota; kingdom Metazoa; phylum Chordata; class Actinopteri; order Osmeriformes; family Osmeridae; genus Hypomesus; species Hypomesus nipponensis. The sequence continues at coordinate 13,426,294 of NC_140379.1, read as the reverse complement.
AACGACTCGTGTCATTTCGCCCATCTCCCGACACACATCATCCATCCGTCCCTTCACAAACTTCTTTCCCCTTTAATTGTCTCATCCTTTACTTCTGACATCCCTCCACCTCTCCTTCCTTCTCCCCGTCAGATTCACGCAGCGCACACGCGCACACACATACACACAAACTCCACAGAGGCCAGCCCCAAACTCAAGTAAGGCTCTGTCTCCCTCATGCACACCCAGAACTCAGGACTGCTTATCTGGCTAAGATTACAGTAGAGTCAAGGCCTGCTTAGACGTCAAAGTCATGTGGTTTGTAGTCAGGGTTACACACACACAGACACACACACACAAGTGGGGATACATACAGGCCTACAGAGAGGTATGTATGCATGCCTCTCCCCTTAACAGCTCCTGGCTTCAAGCATGAGACCCAGTAGGGTCTGACATTTTGATGACACAGGTGTAAACCAAAATTGGAAAATAAAAACGCACACCAAACACACACACAGAGAGAAGGACATCTCAGGGTTAAAGGGTTGTTGGAGCAGTGTGAGAGATGCTGCATGTCTACAGACAGTACAAGGAGAGGGGAGGGAGTGTGTGGGAATGTGGTGAGAGCTGATTGTAGCAGAGCTCTTTCACAGGATTTCCTCAATCACACACTGAAAACCTTTCAGTGAGAAGCAGCTCTCTGAGGTCGGGGAGCGGGGGTGGAGGGGGACCATGGTTGGACCACAACCCTCCTCCTACTCCTGAGAGCACCCAGGCCTGGATCGTATCTAAGGGGCAGGTCTTGGGTTCTAGAACGGTTCCCCCAACCGCATGAGTCAGCTGGGCGGGAATGCACCGAGTCTGGTTAGAACTTGGTGTAACCATGGAGACCGGTTAGGCCCTGGTGTAACCGTGGAGACTGATTAGGACCTGGTGTAACCACGGAGATTTGTTAGGATCCGGTGTAACCATGGAGTTATACTTCTTAAATCAAGTGAGTTATAAGTTTAATGATCTGGAATTTGCATCCATCCTACATTTAAGACAGATTCAATTTAAAGTTTCAACTTTTGAAAGCAAGCCAGAGACATTTGTGAACATCAAAGGTTTGTAGAAGAGGAAAAAACAGATTCCAAAGATTCGTAAACAGAGCCACAACTCAGAGCCACACCTCTTCTCACCAAAGACCCCAACCCCCCCCCCCCACACACACACACACACACCCTAGTCCCAGACACAGGTACTAGACTGACTCATAACTCTGTCAGCCTCTCCTCCTCTGTCCTCCTCCTGCGGCTCCTTTCTCCTCTCTGGAGGGCAGAGTCCCAGCTTGAGGAACGTTCAGGAGTTCACAGGGCAGATATGAGAGAGTAAGCAGGAATGCCTGAGGACAGGGAACAACTAACACAAGTTAACACAAGCTAATACAAGCTAATACAAGCTAACATAAAATACCACAAGTTAACACAAGCTAATACAAGCTAACATAAAATACCACAAGATAACACAAGCTAGCACGACTTAATGAAAGCTAACAAGCTAACAAGATCGGAAACAGGCCACCAAAAGCCAACAAAAATTTGAACATTCTAACACCAATGTTTCTGGACTGACATCTGCTTGTGACACAGGCCCCCCACCCTCTGTAATGACTGGTAGTACTGGTGATCACAGGACAAAGCAGGGAAGGCCAGCTGAAGTTGTTTGCCAGACCCAGGAATGGACTAATCCTGCGACTTCTCTGCTCTAATATGTATCTGTCAATCCCATAGCTGACTGAGCCCATCTTCCTGCTCTTATCCAAGACCCAAAGACAGCTCAACATGTCCTTTCATCACAAACTCCTTTCTTAAAGCTTGTTATTATGGTTACACGATGTTAACAGTGAATCTACAGTAGTTTCCTGCACACTGTCTGTCTCTGAAGCAGAAAGACTCATTTTCCCAGAGGGCCCTAGTGTTGAGTGACTGGTAAGGGGGTCTCTATCTGCCATGTGTAATAGTACTGAACATTCCTGAACTATGACTCACCGGACACACACACACACGTGCGTGCGTATACACACACGCGCGCACCCACACCAACACATCCTGTTGTCACGGCGGACAGAAACCTAGACCCATTCACACTCTCGTTAAAACATGAAACGTTGTCCTGTTTTTGAATGCACATACTAAACAGAACACACACATACTGTATACAAATATGCTAAGACCCGTCCCCTCCGCTCCCTGGGAGCTGTCTGAGGATGACAGCAGATTAGCAGGTTGAGGATGACATTCTAACCCTGGTGCTAAACTGCCAGACAGGAAGTGTGAAATGCTCTTTTCTTTCTCCCTGGTTCTCCCACCGTCATTCCTCAGCCTGTTCTCACAGAGCTTCTTTACACACAGGGAGACGAGAGAGGGAGCGGGGTGGGATTTACAGAGAGAGGGAAGGATGAACGAATGGAAAAAGACTTGCACGCTAGTTCTAGACATGGGCTACAGTATGGAGTTCCATAATGTGTGACATGTACCCTCACATGCTGTGGGCGCAATGTTGATATGTACAGAGAACAGACAGTTAATTCATAAACAAAATGCAATAAACTAATACTCTCTCTCTCTCTCTCTCTCTCTCTCTCGTACACACAAGGACAAATACACAAACCTACAATACACACTAACACATATGCACACACATTAACACACACGCACACACAAAACCATGACTCAGGTCCTTGTAACTACTAACAGCCTGTTATCAGCCACATTAAAGGTCTCTTTAACAAGATCAAAGACCTGAGCAGGAGAGCAGAGCTGCACTGAAATTTCAACCAAACTCACAGGCAAGCAAGCAGAGTATAAACTAGGTCTAATTAAAACAGTACAACTGCAGACATAGGAATGTGTCTAGTTCTCTCCTATCAGATTTTCAATCTCTCTAACTACACACACACACACACACACACAAACACTTACACAAAGACCCATACACACAAGAACGCAGTCCTGTTGAACCTGCACAGTAGTGCGTATTCAGCAGCACAGCAAGACCTAGGCTAATTATATGTGCACAAGACTGTGTGATGACATGTATTCTGTGTGTGCGTCCGGTCACATCTGATGCATATGTTTCAGTGTGACCTGGCTCCGGCTCAGGGTCGTATTTCTGTCGAGCTAGATGTCCATCCCAGGACAGCTAGCAAGCGCTGCAGAATCAGATAGCCCTCATTTATTCAGGAGCACAGGCTCAGCCAGGCAGTGATGGAGGGATGGAGGGATGAAAGAGAAAGGAGGTGTAGAATGTCACTGTTTGTTTCTCAAGCCTGCTGGGGAAGCTGAAGAATAGAGGGAGGACCATTGAGGTGGAAGGATAGATTGGAGGTCTAAATAGAGAGAGGGATGGAGGGATGTAAATACGTTTGGATGGCAGATTTAGCTTAAGTTGAGCTAAAACAGGAACAGGTCCACAGGGCTGAAAGCTTCAAAGACTCAGAAACACATGAATTCATAATTCAGCATAATTACCAGCACTAGAGGTAAATCAATGTAGTACAGAAGTTGCATGGCACAGACACAGGGATGCAGCAGAACCACTGAGGAGCTGAGAAAAAGCAGGCTGGAGTGAGACAGGCTGGTCAGGGTGAGACAGGCTGGTCAGGGTGAGACAGGCAGGCCAGGGTGAGACAGCCAGGTCATGGTGAGATATACAGCCTCGCCATGCACAACTAGTCAGAGCCACAACACGGCTTTGACTATCAGGAAGAAAGAGAGGAAGGAGAGGAGATCTTACTTTACACAAGTTGTTTGTATTGCCATTAATCAGCTAAAGCCAACAACCTCACACACTCAAACACACATTAGTAACTGAAGTGATCTATCCAGGCCATCTGGCCCACTGTCCAGACCTGGGTCGACAGGGTGACAGAAGGCCCAAGACTGAGCTGTGCCCCCCCCCACCCCCCAAACACACACACATATGCACACACATACACACACTCCTACAAGCAGACAAATAGCATTAGTCACAAACACTGATTCTGCCTCATGGGGAGTGTTAGTGTTGTTCACCAACAGTATAAACTCTGCTCATAAACACGTGTGTGTGTGTGTGTTTAAGCACCCTCTCTCTCTCTAAAGAGACATTAATTACACAGTATAAAGGTCAAGTCAATTCATCGACAGGTGTGAAAGAGGAGGGAGACTGTAATGGAGAGAGGGTGCTGAAAAAGAGAGACAAAGTGTGTCTTTGCGTTGTGTGTGTGGGTGGGTGTGGATGTGTGTGTGTGTGTGTGTGAGAAAGAGAGAGAGAGAGAGAGAGAGAGAGAGAGAGAGAGAGAGAGAGAGAGAGAGAGAGAGAGAGAGAGATGTAAAAATAAAAGGAACATGTTCGAAGCAAAAGAGAGGACGGGAATTGCAGGAAGTAGAACATGATGGAGAGAAACTGATGAAGACTGCTAGCAAAGTTGCAAGACCAATAAAGAGAAATATATTATGTTAAAAGCTGAAGCTTTTAACATAATATTTACTGTGGCATGTTAGTGTAATAAACCAACTCCTTCAAGGTAAACAGGTATACCTTGTTAAAATTGACCTTTTAGTATGAACAATAATCAACTTATATTATGGTGCTATTAGACAGTGGGCAGATTTAGGATTAGAGTCTGTCTTTGAAACATGTGAAACAAAAATGTGTTTGGGGCAAATAAAAGGGGCAGGTGTTTGGGGCAAATCATTGAGGCAGGTATTCCTTGAGGGTTTAGGTTGGTTGAGGGGCAGTTCTATGGGCGTATGTGAAGCCCTCTGTGACATGCTTGCGTGTAAAAAGGGCTATACAAATAAATTTGATTTGATTTGATTTGGGGTAGATAGATGGTGGCAGGTGTTTGGGGAAGATAATAGGGGCCGGTCTTCAGGACGGGTTTTTGGAGCAGGTATTTGCAGTATAGTGAGTGAGAGGTGTTTAGTGACTCTACTTATACGACAGTGACACTACTGAGCAGTATAGATTTAAGCTGTCTCTGGGTATCGATCACTCTGAGATTTGCTAAGACTATGTTTCAGCTTCTGTCAGACAGATGAAGAGAAAGAGAGAGAGAGAGAGAGAGAGAGAGAGAGAGAGAGAGAGAGAGAGAGAGAGAGAGAGAGAGAGAGAGAAAGAGAGAGAACCTCTTGGTTTGGATATTTCCAACGATCAGAGTTGTGACTTGGACAGGGGTCCAGGCCTATTAACAAGGCATCATGGGTAAGGATTTGCTGGTGTTGAGGCGGGGGTAATTGGGCGTTAAAGCCCAGTAAATCTGTCAGCTAATGGGCTGCGGGGTGGAGCGGGGGGGGCGAGGGGGCCACAGCATCAGACGATATGACAGACTTTTCTAGGGGGACAGATTTGACTGTCGCGCCTGCTGCCAAAAACAGAGGAAGAGAAATGGGCAATTCCACAAACAATTCCAGCCCCTAAACCTTTCTGAGCACTGGAGCAGAGTGGAGAGGAAAGGTTCAACAGGCAGAGGACTGGGCCATTACCTACGCCTACACAATTATAGAATCAAAAAGTTCCAAATAGGGCTTTGCACCTCCTTCATAACATTAGAAAATTGTCATTTTCATCATCTTAGATATCTATCTCTCTTTCCTGAAATCTCCCCTAGTCTGACTCTCTTTTCCACTCACACACAACAAGGAAGCAGAGCACCCATAAAAGACATCATACCAGCATTTATGGGCTCATATAATATCAGTATTTTTTGGCGATGTTAAGACACCACATACTATCAGACCAAGGCCAGTGGTAGCACTGGCTTCTGGTAGGAGAATTATCTCTTCAAATCAACCAGAAAACTGATACAGTATTTTAAACTTGGGTTTATTGTTCACTTTACAAGACTGGCATGTACAATACGCTCCTCAATCAGACACATGCAGACATTACACCCACACAAATATACACACACACTTCTTACACAGACCACAGCCACCAGTAGTAGCTGTGATGGCTACATCTGGCTAACTGCTTACAGAGGGCCAGGGAGAGACCGTTGACGTCACCCAGCGGTCCAGCCCTAGCAGGAAGGTCACATGCTGACTTACGGCCACTTCCTGTGGATAGCATTGACACGCATTCACACACAGATACTCTTTCCTGTGTTCTTATACAACAAAGTTCAGAGTCTATTTTCCTCAGACCAGAAAATAAGTTACTCTGACAAGCTCACATGTAAACGCAGCACACACACAGAGAAACTAAAGATTTTTGCATCGACAAACACTCCAGATCGGCCGATAATGAAACTCCATTGACAGATGACCTACTAGACCAAAGGCATTCCTCTCCTTAACCAAACACACACTAACTCCCAAGTGTAGTTAAAAAAAGCTTAAATAAACTAAACTAAACAACACTGCATTCACATCCATTTAGTACATTTTAGACCCAGCTGAATGAAATGAGTACTGAATGCTGCTGCACCAAGGTCTCAATCTGCAACACTGCTAACTCCATGTGATAAAGCCCCTGGCATGGATAGTCAGTCCGTGTCATCAGGTTGGTGTGTGTGTGTGTGTTTGTGTGTGTGTGTGTGCGCCCGAGGCCATAGCCACAGCAGTCAGGGTCAACCAGTGTGCAGCTCCTTGCTTGGCCCTGTGACCCCTGCTGTAACAGCCAAGCCTGGAGATGCCAGAACATTCCTCATCTGAATAAACCAACAGATATGTCTCTCTTCTCCTATTGTTTCATATTCTATACTGTACATTTCTCCTCTCCTTTTCTTCTTTCCCTCTTTTTCACTCCTGTCCCCTCCCCTCTGCTCTTCTCCTCACCCTCCTCCTCCCCTCCCCTCTTTTGTCCCATCCCCTCCTCTCTCCTCTGCTCCTCTCCTCACCCTCCTCCTTCCCTCCTTTCTCCTGTTCCTTCTCCTTCCTTCCTTCCTCTTCCTCTCCTGTGAGAGAGAGAGAGAGAGAGAGAGAGAGAGAGAGAGAGAGAGAGTTTCTGAAACTCTAACCCTACTAAAACAGATTGTTACATTGCAATAGTGTGTTACTGTCACAGATATGATATCACCTATGAATTCAAATGATGACTAACATTAGCCTTGGTCAGAATTTAGAAGGAGCTGATTGACAACAGAGATCAGGAACAAGTTGGTAAAAAAGAGGCCAGACTGGGCTGACTCTTCCTTTCTAGTGGTATCTGACAGTCAAAGATGGACAGAGCCCTGGTTGAAAGAGGGAGAAAGAAAGAAAGAAAGAAAGAAAGAAAGAAAGAAAGAAAGAAAGAAAGAAAGAAAGAAAGAAAGAAAGAAAGAAAGAAAGAGGATGGAGGAAGAGAAAAAGGGAGAACACGATGGAGAAAAGAGAAAAAAGAGAGGGGGTTTGAAAGAAGAGCAAACAGAGAGTCTTGACAGGGTTAATGGTTGGGTGTGGGAGAATGGAATGTGTTTAGCCAGAATGACTGTAGGTACACTGTCAATGTGGCATGTAGGCTATGTGCCATTTCTTCTTGATTGCACCAAAATAAACAGACAGTATTTATCCTCGAAAATTCACTAAGAGGGTGGTATGTCTATGGCCAACCATGGTACCATTCAACTACTAACAGTATACAATGTACTATATTTGAGCTCAGCGTAGCAGTCGAGAGGGTGGAGAGAAAAAGAGGATGTTGATATTCCACACAGGAAAAAAGACAAAGGGGAGTTCTAGTCCAAGCCAAAGATTCAGGCTACATATAGCTAACCACACACAGACACACACACACACACACACACACACACACACACTGTCTGCACGCGCTCACAAGCAGATGGGTCTCTTCCCCTTCCGAAAAGTCTGCGTTGCCATGACAACAATACTCAGGACTCATTCGCCAATCCATGTGTGTGTGGGTGTGAGTGTGTATGCCATGTGTGTAAGAAAAAGAGATACAGAGATGTCCCCAGCAGAGATATTAATAATGCCAGCATGTCTGTGTGATTGTCCTGCTGACCACTGTATCGGCTGGGTAGCCCTGTGCCAGATCCAGCACCTCTTCAAGATGGAAGAGGGGTTTGACCCAGATGTGGGTCAGATTGTAGGAGGGTGAATCATCAGGACAGGAGAAGGAGACTATTCTACATTAATACAGAAATCTTTGACTGGAGTAGTGAATATCTATTCCACAGGTACACGTTCTGAGTCAGTGTAGTCAGGATATCAGTGGACCATTGTATATTTCCCCCCACAGCATGGTGAGAAGGAGACAGGAGGAGAGAGGGAGAAGACAAAGAGAAGAGAGGGAGGCAGGAGGAGAGAGGGAGAAGACAGAGAGAAGAGAGGGAGGCAGGAGGAGAGAGGGAGAAGACAGAGAGAAGAGAGGGAGGCAGGAGGAGAGAGGGAGAAGACAGAGAGAAGAGAGGGAGACAGGAGGAGAGAGGGAGAAGATAGAGAGAAGAGAGGGAGGCAGGAGGACAGAAGCACACAAGAAGAGATGACAGAGAAGGAGGTGAGTGAAGAAGACACAAGGTGGAAGTGATGACATCAGGGAGGCTTCAGTTTCCAGATGTGAGATTTCAGAACTTTGATCATTCCAGAACAGGCTGCCCATTCTGGAAGAATAGCAGATCCAGTAGGTCTACACTGCACACAGGCACCTTGATGATGAATAGTGATCCAGTAGGTCTACACTGCACACAGGCTCCTTGACGATGAATAGTGATCCAGTAGGTCTACACTAAACACAGGCACCTTGACGAATGGCAGACTACTTCTTTTAATATGGATGTTTGTTAAAAAAAGAAAAGAAAAAAAAGACAAATTGATTGTCTCTTGGAAGATGATGCTTTAGCCAATTTGGGGACATGGGCTAAACCTCTGAGCCAAAAGCCACACATTTGCTGTGATGATGTGCAGTGAAAGCAGCAAGGACGCCACTCGGTCCAAAGCCACCATGTTAAACCCTAGGACACGCTTCCATCTTGTTTTAGAAGGGCTTCGTGTATAAGGGCTCAGACGATGTTATGAGGTCATTCACGATAACCCAAATCACATTGTCACATCCAACTTGCTCACTGAAAAGGAAGACACTCTCTCTCTAGTTATTCCAGAAACCCGATCAGTGGTTCTGATTGGATGAGATCCCTCCCAAGGTCTTAAAGCACACCATCTGTTTTCCTGTAGACATGGGTGTCTGTATGTCTGTGTCTCCACCCAGCTGTAAACCCACCCAGTTCTCCTCCCAAAACATTGATAACAGGGCCGGACGTGAGTGTATAACCCTGCCAACACCTATACACTTATAGACAGCAGTGTTATCACACAATCATGTGATGGTAAACAGGGGTACTTTAAGCAAAAGGGCTTCCACCACAGTAGGGTATGCTAAGTTGTAGCCTTTGCTAGACAACAAATGTAGCATATTAAATAGTAGCCTACCCCTAATCCTAAAGAATCAAACGCCCGTGTTATTACCAAGGAATAACCATTTTACTGGGACGTTGCAAATCGTCTTTGAAGTCGACGTGTGTCTCCCCAAAAACTGAACAAACAAACCCGTGTTACTCTATCACCAATATACAAAATCAATCACTGCAACATAACGGTCTGCTGTCTGGGCAGTGGCAACATTTGGTTTAATGATGTTGCTCTACTTCAGCTTTCAACTCCATTCATTCTACATAGACTTACGCCACCACACCAGAGCACGCTAGAAATGTGAATAAGCATGCTGAATCATTGTTGTACATGCATAAGAAACATTTGTTTGAGTTAGTTTAAATATAACTCTAAACTTTTACTAAAACACCCCCTATAGGTTGTTTGGTCAATGAACAGAGTTCTATTGTATCAACTTTGGATGTATCGCAAGCGCCTTAAACACCATGTTTAGCAACAATGTGCCCACATTGCCAAGTTTGTCCAACAAGTACCGTAGGAATTGTTCCCCAGTCTGCATTAGACTACACAACTACACAGACCGATTATTTGTCAACTTTCAGCTCATGAGCACTCAAGGACGTTCAGGGAACAGACGGGATTTTCCTGCATGGAATTCTGCCGTGTTGTCTGTCATTTGACACCCTTGCCATCAAGCTGATTTCAAGTGAAACTAGCTGTCCGCTGCAGAGTACAATAGTATAAAGATCATTACGCACACGCACCTTGAAAATTGTGAGATTCCTGTCTTTTTATAAGGTCTCTGAAATCCGACTCGCTAGTATTCCTGTCTCAGACACAGTCGTCCCGTTTTGCTTTCTGGAGGAATTTTTGCCTGGGATTCGGAGGCATTGCTCGTGGAACAGAAGACTTGGAGTGAAAAGGGGCGGGACTCCTGTGTGAACAGAAGGCGGCGCTTCAGAGCATCCATCAACTGACAGCAGAAGTTGCTGAAAACGCTAATCAATAAATGTCCTCCTCACCTCCGACACTTAATTTTACATACATTACAAAGACAAAATCACGAAACGCACTTAATCGTTGTGATGCAGCTCATATCTTGTTTGCATCAGTGATAGGCATACTAATGTTGGACTGCCTTCCTTCTCATCTTATATTGTTAACCTGAACAGTCAGTGGTCGAGATACAATCAGCATTAACATAATGTAGCCTAGCTAAAAATATGTGAAAAGGCGAAATTTAAGGTAATAAGGACGGCGACAATGTTGTCAAAAAGTAATGCATGTCCAAGGTCAGACACACATTTCACACGATTCTTACATTCATTCGAATTCTTCTCAACATTGTCTTCCAATTGGAAAGTGTTATGAATAGTCGTATGAATAGTAGATGAGTGGGATTTTTTATATTTTCACAAGTATCTGTGCCAAATATACTTGCTTTATTTGAAACGTTTAGAATATGCCTCAAGTTCAGTGTTAAGTTGTTTTACCTCCTCTCCAGTCTCACATCTTAAATGAAAGGCACTGTTGTCTCAAACTAACACTCAGCATGGGGTGCCTGATACATAAAGAACTGCTAGATAGATTGATAGATGACAGGCATGGATGACTCTGTACACAACCACACACACACATACCCACACACACACTCTATCCACTCACAAGAGAACAGAGTGCCGGCTGCCTGCCAAAGTAACTCTGTCTTTCCTCATCTCTGGGAGCCTGTCCATCACTGCGGTCTTCTGTGAGTCAGCTACTAAGGTGTGTGTGTGTGTGAGAGAGACAGAGAGAGAGAGAGAGAGAGAGGGGGGGGGGAGAGATAGAGAGAGAATGGGGTGTGGGAGGTGCTGAGCAGTAAGTGAAACCAGAGGAATAGTCCATGCTGGACCACGACAGATATATTGTTTTGTATTTAAAGGCACAGTTCACTGCTTTCATCCTCAGACAAATCCTCAGGCAACCAGGAACTGACCAGTGATGTCTTGTCAGTGGAAAATTGGTTTATTGAACTATTACAGTAAGTTGTTTATCTGTCTCAACTACAAAAATGTGTTAATTTGTACTGGGATTTGTGAAACGTGTAGAAGGTGAGAAAAAAACCAAAAAACAGATATGATTATAGCAAGGTCAAAAACGCTATTAAACCATTTATTCAGAACAGTCAGAGGGGAGCAAATCTTGATGCAATAGAAAAACAACTACGTTTACGGAAGAAAAAACACCAGAAAATATCATCAAGAGTAAATCAATACAAGGTCCCACATCTCTCCATGAAAACCCATGTTCACAATTTAATGCAAAACCAATCGATTGCATATTTAAACTGCAGAAAGTGAAATGGCACAGTTCATTTCCTAGCCAGAGCTACAGAGTCTCTGAAGTAGCTACAGGTACTCATGCAACAGATGAAACCAAACTGAGTTTTCTGCACCTACACAGGACCAACACAGACAGATAGACAAACTTTCAGTTTGAAAGTTAACAATTCCAGGCCATTTGATGTTCATAAAAAAGTATCTTGTTTTATTGACATTTGTTGTTTGAATATAGCTATATTTGAACATTCAAGCTTGTTCCAGCTCCACCAGTACCCCGTCACAGTCTTTAGGGTGCAGGAACATGACTGGTTTCCCGTGAGCTCCTATCCTTGGTTCTGCTGAGAGAGTCCTGATCTTCTGGGCCTTCAGGTGCACAATGGCAGCATTTATGTCATCCACCTAGAACACAAGACAAAGAAAATGAATCATAATGCATCATTTGCCAGAACTATACTCATAAATCACTCATTGTATCACGTGCCACTTCATTAATTTACTTTTAAAGTGGAGTGAGCAACAAATTATTGAGTCATTTATTTCTGGACATTAATGGTTTATTAGTATACGATCAATAAAAAATAGTGAAAGTCGGGATGAAGGGAACATATAGCCTATCACCTCTATGCAAATGTGATGCATTCCTCCAGCTTTGTTCTTCTGAAGGAAGCCAGCAATGGGACTCTTCTCTCCTAGAGGGTGCAGCAGCTCCAGCTTGGTGTTCCCCAACTCCACAAACACGGTGTAGACGCCATGCTCAGGCAGGGGCACCTTGTCACTGACCCGAGCCCCAAGTACATCCCTGTACAGAGCAGTGGCTTTCTCCATGTCAGGAACAGCAATGGCTATGTGGTTCAATCTGCCTAGCTTCCATACTGACCCTGGGACTCCTTGGCAGAGTGGAGTGGTTGTTGAGTGGGTTCTCAGCAAAGGCAACGTGTGACGGGCACACTTTGAAAGACCTGTAACTGAAGATACACTGATTAATTTATTACAGATCATTTTTAGATATATATAATGATTATTATCACAGTTCTCAGAGCAGGCTATGACAGGCTTTGTTTGAGAATGGAGGGATTATGTTTGCTTGATAACATGGTTTAGTAACAACAGCCGCTAGTGGACGCTGTTGGCAGCTTTGGAGACCTTAGAGACGACTGTTATTATGGGCTCTTCGGGTTACTCAATTCAACTTAACTTGAATCAAGTTGAGCATATCTGCCAAGGATGCCAGTCAAATAAAGAGAACATTATAAAGCAAGAGGAACAACCGATGAGATAAGAGGTTGCAAACAAAGGTATTTGTGTAAATAGAGGTATTTGTGTGGCACTTCGAGGATGGCTCCTGTCAAAATAGCAGGAGAACGTCTGGTATTGTCACCTTAGGTACTTAACAAACGTTTATACTCGCCCGTTACATTGGCATAAGTATGGTTTCCAAAGAAAATATGTACAGATTACAGCTTAGAAGACAGAAGTGGATCTCTTACTTGCAACCTTCAACACGGACGCAGCCATATTTTCGAAGAAATGTGTGACGCGACCCGGAACTATATAGCAATGAAAAGTGTTTCCGGTGGGACATATTTACACCATACACATAGGTCTCCATGTGAGACAAAATGATGGCTAACGGGGATGTCGGCAACACGTTGCATGGGTGTACACAAATCTTAAGTATCAACACTGTCCATCCAGAACAATTTCTAAGGTAAGGTTGACATGTCGTAGGTTAGCTTCATGGCTACAGCGATGAGCAAGACTTGTGTGCATACTCGGGTATTTGGTGCTGGTAGCTTAGCTTGCTAATGCTCGCGAACGTTAGCTTACAGCCAGCAGACATTTTTGGTACTCAAAAGATCACTCGCCTTCTACCTTGTATGTCTACCATACTTGCGGCTTTAATGTGTGTGCTCTTGTCTCAACAGTGTTCAGGATGCTGCCGCAGCTGAGTTCACCTCTCTTACTAAGGCCCTGTATGACCTGCAGAAGAGTCAGGAGTCTGCGGACTGCCGAGGCAGCCCGCTGGACCAGCTCGTGGTGGAGAACTTCGACGAAGAACAGATATGGCAAGAGCTCGAACTTCAGAACTCTGCTGTGCTGAAGCACTTAGAGACTGCAGTCCAACAGGCTGTCTCTGATGACAGGCTGAGTATCGTAGAGGAAGAGGAGGGTGATGACGTGGAGGAAGATGCAGGAAGTTCCAAAGCACTGTTGGCTGACAATGCAGAGAATGTTACAGACGACGACTCAGATGTAAATTTTGACGTAGACACCTTGGAAAAAAAGGTTAAACAAAAGAAACAGCCTGCAAAAAAAGCATCCAAACAGTTGGGTGTTCCGTCTGAGGTGGACGACAGGTTTTTCAAGTTGTCAGAGATGGAGTCCTTCCTGGATGATATGGACAAGCGGGAGGGTAATGAGGGTGTGGGGGAAGAGGACGTTGATTACTTCCAGGACCTACCCTCTGGGGACGACGACGAGGAGGACCTGAACTTTGAAAACTTGGCCCCCAAGAAACACAACAAAAAGAGCATGGTATGTGTTCTTGTTGAGATTCAAATGTTATATTTTATGTTTTCATTTGAGTTGATATAAATCTGCTTCTAAAAAATATATGATATAAATTTTAGTGGGTCTTTTTAAATGCTTACTGTTATATTTGATTGCAGGTCAAAAGCTCCAGGAATCTGAAGTACAAGGATTTCTTTGACACGGTGGATGGTGCACCAGCCAAGACAGATGACATGTCAGAAGACGAGGACAGCATGGACGGCATGCCGGAGGGAGAGGAAGAAGAAGAGGATGATGACGATGATGATGATGAGGAGGAGGACGATGAGGACGAGTAAGGGCTCAGATTTTGTGGTAGTAAAATACAAGTGGCTAGATATCCTTTTCTTGTCCCTCCATATTTCCTCCGACATTGTCAGGTTTTGACCATCTAACATGTGGCTGTGCTTTTATAGGGACTTCGTAGAGGACGGGGAGGATGAAGAAGGGCGGCAGGCGAAGGAGGCGCTGAAGAAAGTGTCCTTCGATCTCCCAGAGGATGAGGAGGAGAGTGAGGGAGAGGACATGGAAGACATATTTGGAGGAAAGGCTCAAAAAGCAGAGAATCCGGAGCCCAAGTCATCCTTTGAGAAGAGACAAGAGAAGGTCGGTACAAGACATTGTTCCTGACAACCTACTCTTCTGTATCAAGATGGAGAGTCAGTAGTTTAATCCAATTGTCATTATCAAGTGTAACACCCCATCCTTCTCCCAGATGAGTGATAGGATTGATGAGCTGGAGAAGGCGGCTCTGGGAGACAAGCCCTGGCAGCTCACAGGAGAGGTATCGGCCCAGACCCGCCCAGAGAACAGCATGCTGGAGGAGAACGTGGAGTTCGACCAGGCCTCCAGGAGGGGTAGGGGGAGAAAATCCACAGTGTTCAACTGGTTCTTTGTATATATCAATTCAAGCCTAGGAGAGCCAAACAAATGAACTAGTGTGTGTAGATTTCTTCATATAAAGTTGACATTTTTGGCGTAGGTGTGCCTCACCTGTATCTGGGTTGGTTTATTTGTAAAAAAGAAACCTCAGGTGGCTGAGAGGTTAGGGAATTGGGCTAGTAATCAGAAGGTTGCTGGTTCAAATTCTGGCCATGCAAATGACGTAGTGTCCTTGGGCAAGGGGAATGTCCCTGTACTTGACTGTAAGTTGCTCTGGATAAAATTGTCCGCTAAATGACTAAATGTAAATAAGTGTCATCCATGTCCATCATGTTGGGTACCTGCTTGTTTCTTCATGTTGGGTACCTGCTTGTTTCTTCATGTTGGGTACCTGCTTGTTTCTTCATTTTGGGTACCTGCTTGTTTCTTCATGTTGGGTACCTGCTTGTTTCTTCATGTTGGGTACCTGCTTGTTTCTCTTTCAGCTCCCGCTGTCACAGAGGAGACCACACTACAGCTAGAAGACATCATTAAACAGAGAATCAAAGACAAGGCTAGTACAGACTCTTGACAATATGTTAACACATTGTTACTGTTATTATTGACACCCCGTCTAGAACTGAGAATTCACAAACTTCAAGACCAGAGTCTACTGAGAATCGAACCATGTGTTGTGATGCACAGTATCACCCTGTACCTGGTCCTCTGGTTTCCCTGTGGCTTCTCTCTAACGTCTGACGTCTGTCTCAGGTGTGGGATGACGTGGTTCGGAAGGAGAAGCCCAAGGAGGAGGTGTTTGAGTACAAGAAGAGACTGACTCTGGACCATGAGAAGAGCAAGCTGAGTCTGGCCCAGGTTTACGAGCAAGAGTACCTCAAGAAGACACAGGTGAGTCCAGTCGTGTCCAACAATGCAGTTATAATTAACGTGTTTGTCTTTTTGCCCCGACTATTCAAAGTTAATGATGATGACACTTTGCCATCAACCTTTTTCACCCCCCCCACCCCCACACTGAATTAGAAGCTTTACATTAACACTCCCCGTTACAGCAACACACACATGTCCCTATACCAGTGGTTCCCAACCCTGTTCCTCAGGGCACCCCTGGTCTGCCTGTTTTAGATGTTTCCCTGCTCCAACACACCTGATTCAGATGAATGGGTCGTTATCCAGCCGGCAGAAGCCTGTTCATGACCATTTATTTGAATCAGGTGTGGTCCTGAGAACCAGGGTTGAAGACCACTGCCCTATACCATGTTGTGGTTGGTGTTCCATCTCTGACATTGTTAGTTTCCTGTCCACAGACCAAGACAGAGGAGGAGGAGAACCCGGCCCATGTAGAGATCCAGAAACTGATGGACAGTCTGTTCCTGAAGCTGGACGCTCTCTCCAACTTCCACTTCACACCCAAGCCTGTGAGTTTTGAAAGGATCAATTGTGGTTTTGATTCACAAGGGATATGTAAATATCCAGTTGGATTAAATATTTGAATGGAAGGGCCTGTATAGATGGTGCACTGATTATTAGTGACTATAACTATTCTAAAGGTGTGATGAAAGTCAGGGTTATGAGATACTTAGCTGAGTGTCTAATATTGGGTGGAATTTTCTCCTCAAAGTGCTACATTACCTTGTATAGAATGGTGGTACTAATGTGTGTGTGTGTGTGTCCTTCAGCCTGTACCAGAGGTGAAGGTGGTGTCTAACATGCCATCCATCACTATGGAGGAGGTGGCTCCTGTCAGTGCCAGCGATGGCACCCTGTTGGCCCCTGAGGAAGTCAAGGTGGGTCACCATGAGCTCAAAATGATCCATGAAGAGATTAAACCTGTGTGTGTGTGTGTGTGTGTGTGTGTGTGTGGTGTTTAGTTGTATCACGTGTTGTATCAATGTTGTCCCTCTTCCTCAGGAGAAGAACAAGGCAGGAGACATGCTGGGAGACTCTGAAAAGACCTCCACAGACAAGAAACGAGAGAGACGCAAGAAGAAGGTGGTGAAGCGTCTGAAGATCAAGGACAAGGAGAGGAGACAGAAGCTGAAGGAGGCCAGCCAGTCTGGGGAGAACAGGAAGATCTCCAAGGCAGAGGTGGCTGAAAACCTGAAGAAACTCACCAAAGGTGGCAAAGCAACATTGCTGAAGGTGAGTGTTAATTTACAATGCATTTGTACAAATGGGTAATTTATAGAATAAAGGCTGATACATTTGGAGTAGTATTTGTAGTATACATACTGTTTGATGTTAATGTGTGCGCGTGTGCGTGCGTGTGTGTACAGGACGAGGGGAAGGACAAAGCCCTCCGGTCCTCCCAGGCCTTCTTCTCCCAGTTGCAGGACCAGGTGAAGAGCCAGATCAAAGGAGCCAAGGACCAGGCATCCAAGAAGAAGAAGCACAAGGAACTCTCAGCTTCTAAACTCAAACTGTAAACTCAAGCTGTTAAATAAAATCCATGTTTTCTTATACCGTCAATATTTCTTTGTACAGATTTTTTTAAAGAGAAAAGGCTGCAATATATTAAAAAACATTTCTGAATAATGTAATTGTCATTCAATAAATCAGATGTCTCGATTTTTGGTCTGTCATAAATGTATTATATCCTTTGTTTTTTAAATAAGTCTGATACTGATGTTGACTGTTAGATGCAATATGACGTTTTACCACTTGATGTCCTCGTTTACTTTCATATAAGTCGAGGCTTCCATCAAGGGGTTGTCGATGGAATGTGGCAAGCGGTCAATTAAATGAATATAACATAGACCTACGTGTGTTTAAGTAAATTAAGATTGTTTAATTATAGTGAAAGGGACACGAAAACAATTAAATTAGAGCATTACGGAATGAATCAATCTAAATTCATTGTAGGGGGCAGATCTGTTCCATTCCGACTATGGGCTCACGCACATTCTGCCGACATAAAATGAGTCTTGGTTGACCACTCCCCTTTATCAACATAGGTGACAATATCTTAATAGAACATATTGTAACTAAACAGATTTACCGGGGAATGTATATCAGAGTTGGCACTTTCGGCGAGGATCCTTCACTGCGACGCGATATTAAAGTGGCGTCTATTCGGCTTGGAAAGATTCGGGGTTCATTAGGGACCGTCAAGTCCACGCGCTTTTCTTTTCAATCCTTGAAAGGGCGACAGTCCGTCGGCCAGGATGAAACGGATAACGGGAAAGGCGAGGGATGAAACTTTAATAGAGATGAAGAGCGCCACGGACTCCCAAATTGAAGGTAAAGTAGGCGAGGTACAGACGAAGCTACTTTGCTTATGTGTTCTTGCATTGGAGGCATGTGGTCGGAACGTGGTTACAATGTGCTCAAAGCAATCTGGCTACTGTGTTGACGCAATTCAACTGGGATTCAAACAGACAATCCTCTTATCTTGTAATCGTATCTATCATACTATAAACCCAGTAACTTTTGAACATACAGTTAGCTTTGATAAATAGGTGATATTGAGAGTATGCAATTGCATGCATCAATGTTAATAACCTTACTTTTAGGAAAGAGTGATGTAACACGTGTGGGAAACTTTCTCCATCTTATTATAACCCCATGGAATGATTCGATTAAATACGCATATCATAGTCTAAACCAGGTGACGTCATGAGCACGATACCGGCCCAGTCAATGCAGTTTTTGACGAATTAATTGATACTCCCAGAATGTATTCTCGCTCCGTCTGCACTGCTTACTGGTACAATGTTGACACACTAAAATATTCACCCCCCACCCCACTACAATAGGCGTACCTGTAATAGCCTATTTGATTTATATTGCGTGTGTTCACTATTCATGATTACATGTGTTCCAGGTGTGATTCAAAGTCCTAATGATGGATGGCTCCAGTTGATACTGATACTGGCTAGTCGTCACTTCTCTGCCCACCGTCCATCTATTTACAGAAATGAGGCTATTCCACACGTTAGTCTCTCATCAATACACAGGAATGCTGCATGAAGCCTGCCAGCACTGGGTCTACAGCTAGGCCTCCCCTCTAAAGACAGCCCTGATTAGTACAGTGTAAATCACTTTGCTTGCTCTCCCTTGTTACTGCTAGGACTTTCCACAGCACATTAAATAGCATGAGTCTCAGCCTCCATCGGACACCCATCACATAAACTATTTTCAAACTCTTCTCACTTTTCAGAGAGAGGGAAAATGAAAATTAAGAAAGGGCCAGTCCTAAGCATTATGGGAGTCATAGAATTGCAATATCTCCAAACTTGATTATCCATGAGTTCCGCAAGGAAAATATTCCTGAGCCATGAACTCATTAAGAATTAATGATGGTACAGTCACCCCGACTTTTACCGCAGTAGTTGTAATATGGAGATACATGATCCCAGTTGGCAGTGCATGGAGATAAATTGGAGAACTTTACCATTAGACCTCTCTCTGACCACACCCTGGTCTCTACAGCAGTCTCATCATGACCCTCGACAAACCGTGACCAGCTTTCTACAGCTTCTGTGATGGATGTTTTTTTCAACTGTGGTCATTGTTTCAATACCCCTTTAGTAACATCTTTGTGTTTTCATAGCGAGATTGTTTGGGGTTAGAATCGAGGATCAATTATTCAAACGAGTTCAGCATTGTGAAACAAATAATCGTTTCTCACATACCACTAGATATGAGTATGTTGTTGTTGAGTAATTCTCACATGACTACAAATAACTAACATTTTAACTTGAAACAGAAAGCTTATCCAGATTACCTTTTTAGCAGGATGGAAGCTACAGTATGTAGAACAGCCTGAGGTAAATAACAGTAAATAACCAGAACCCTAACCCTAGCACTCTATCTCTCTGAGGAGAAGACCTGTTTTTCTTGTCCAGTGATAATGGTGACATTTAGTGAGGAGTAAACCAAGCAGGTTAATTTAATGACAATCTTTCCTTGGTTCCTTTGTGTCCCTTTCTGTTTAAATGTCTCGGTTAGTGCTTGTGTTAATGAGGGTTCCCTTGTTACTAAAGGCTGTCTGTGATGTTTACAGAGTAGCCTCTCCTTCCAGCAGCCTTGTCCAGGCTGTTATCAGCTCTGCCCAAACCGTCAGGCTTATGAAGGGGGTGGGGGGGTGGGAGGGAGGGAGGGGGTGTGCCGGGAAACAGTTTCTTTCCTCACCTCACCTCGTGTGTGTGTGTTTGTGTGTGTGGATTGCCTGGCTGACAGTCACCTAAGGACTTGGCTCAGCCTGCAGAGGGCTCAGTGCGGCCAGGAGAATAAGCGATCTTTCAAAGCCACTTAGGGGGTTTTCAATAATGACACATTTATGTCAGAATTGGTTACATTTCATGCTAGTTATCAACTAATACTACAATCACTTTAAGAACCTTTGTCTTCAACAGCAAAATGACTCAAACTAATTAACCTTTGTGCTGCCTTTGGATCACACTGACCCAACACCCCATCGTTGTGCTGCGACAACTTTACCCAATACAAAACCAAATAACCAAAGTATTTTCTTTTAACCTTTGTGCTGTGGGGGGTATGAGACAGCCCAACGATTAAAAGAATATGCTTCATTTTATTTTTGTATGAGGTAAAGTTGGCGCAACACGTGGGGGGGTTGTCAATGACTGAAGGGTCACAATGACCCAAAGATAACACAAGGGTTGAATACTATGTGGTTTGGATTTCTGTTGGTGGCTCAATACAGAGTGCTCCACCACAGAGTAGGCTATGACTTACAATCTGGACAATGACACTGAATAGGCTCTGAGTTGGAAGAGCTGTCAAAGTAGTGCTCACTAATGTGATGGTGAGAGGGGTGTAATCCTCCACCTTCACTCTGTGTCCCCTGGTAACATCAGCTATTCATTACGCTTAAGTGCCATCAACCTCAAGCTCCCTGGTCGGAGATTTACTGAGAGTGTGCGTGCAGTTCCCATTACCCCATTGGTCAACTTAGACACACAAACCAAGGCTAGCATGCACATCATGTCTTTTCATTTCAGCGCTTACTCCACATAAAGCGATTTAAATAAGAGTTTTCTCCCTGAGGAAGTTTGGACCTCCTTGTTTGGAGCTCTCTGTCTGGGTTGGCAAGGAGGTGAGGGGGGTGGGAGGGAGGGAGGGAGGGGGGGAGGGCGTTCAGCTTTGGCTCACTGTCTAGGGGAGGCCCGGCCGTTGCTATGGAAACTGGCTCTGTAATTGTAAGGTCTCTTTGATAGTTGGTCCATGCAGACAGGGAAGGGGAACGGCATCTGAATATAGACTGAGCTCTGCCTGGGACAACCCTGGGACAACCCTGCCGCAACCATGGGACAACGATGGGGAGGCCTCAGTAAGAGAGAGAGAGAGAGATAGAAGGAGCTAGAGAAAGAAGGATATAGAGAAAGAAAGTGAGAGAGAGAGGATAGGCAGAAAAAGAAGGAGGATACTTTCTGTGTGTGCATGAGTAGATAAAGTGTGAGCCGTCCTATCTAGCCGCTCCATGACCTGCCGAGTCCCGGGGAGCTGTGGAGCATTGCTGCTCAGGCTTCCGGACCTCGTCAAGACCCTGGGCTCCACTGGGACTGTGGTATCCTGGAGATAAGGAGATAAGGAGGAGGGCTCCAGTTTCTCAAGAGAAATAAACAGCTATTGTGTGTATGACGGAGGCGCTTCACACACACAGTTTATGAAATCAAGTGGTTTTGTGGAAGTTTGATTCTCTCTGTGGCAGGTAAGATGTCTTTCCACAGTGCTCTTGTGACAGTCAAGATGTCTACTTTCATTGTCAATTTCTTTATTCATTATGATATGCTTCATTTGTATAGGTTAGGATGGAGGCTCAGCCTTTCCTCAAGAAAAAAATGTGTCCGGCTGGAATGTTCTTATTTTAGTTTAGACTTCAGCTGTACTGAGAAGATAAAAATGTTAACAACGAAAGGTCATTCTGCGTCCAAGTCTAGTGATAACAGTGTGCTTGTACTGGATGGCTTCCAGTTCCACTTTAACCTTACAGCAGGACCTTGACCTCTGCTCCCAATCTGTCCCTCTCTGGTCAGGTCTCAGGTTGTAGGGGTCACATAGACCTGCAAGGTTGGACACAGATTGAGATTGATCCAAAACAATGTCTTTGACTGTGTCTTTTTAAATGGAGAATGGTTTTGTAGGTCAACGTTCAGGCCAATGCGTGGTCGGTAAAGCGAGTTATAATCTTGTCTGATCGTATTTGTGATTTCCATGAATGTGCACAACGTCAGCATTTCCTCAACCCAGTGGGGAAGAGGTCTGATTATTTGTAGTTCGACTCATTCTGATGTGAGCAGCGTGACTCGTTAAGTTAAACAATGATGCTATTTATAGTCCCGGCTGCCTTGTGGGTCCTTCATTATAGTAAGCAGAAACGTTTTTTTGGAAAATGCTGAAAGTTACAGTTATCAAATCAAATCAAATGTATTTGTATAGCCCTTTTAACACGCAAGCATGTCACAGAGGGCTTCACAAACGCCCATAGAACTGCCCATCAACCAACCTAAACCCTCAAGGTCAGTTCTCCTGCCTGACTGCAGTAACTCCACGTCAACAGGACTGAGGACTACGACCACGCGTGGTTCTGTTTGGTACCATTGTTTTCCTGTGCAGGGACATGTGATTGTTGTGTTTGAGGGCAGCAGGGCAGGTGGGGCGCTCTAACAGAATCAGACTTGGTTTCTCCCGACCAGAATGAACAGCTCTGTTTGGGACACGTGGGATTCTGGTCTCTGCTGTCTTGTGTGCACAGCTAAAACCACTCCCTATAACTCCCCAACTTGCCGTGTGTGTGTGTGTGTGTTTGTGTGTGTGTATCCTCTAAAGAAGGAGTATGCCATGCTGACTAACTCTCCCAAACCTTCCCTAACTCTCTGGGTGTGTGGGTGTATATGTGTCTCCTCTAAAGATGGTGTGGCTGTGTTGACTAACTATATCCCTAACTTTCTGTGTGTGTGTGTGTGTGTGTGTCTCCTCTGAAGATGGTGTGGCCGTGCTGACTTCGTTCAGGATGACCCCCCTCTCCTCAGGTACAGCCAGGTCTGAGGCTTCATGTGACCCCTGTCTGGCCAAACCCTTCCTGTCATCCTTCTCCCCTCCTTCTGTCCTCCCCTCGTCCCAAGCTCTCCTACTTTTGATTGACTTTTAGTCTCCCTTTTCTCCTCCTCCTTTTCTCCTCATTTGTCATATTCTCTTTCTCTTGTTTTCGTCTCTTCTCCTCTGCTGGTGTCATAGTGTGCTACTGCTGGTGTCATAGTGTGTTACTGCTGGTGTCATAGTGTGTTTCTGCTGATGTTATAGTGTGTTACTGCTGGTGTGTGTTACTGCTGATGTTATAGTGTGTTACTGCTGGCGTCATAGTGTGTTACTGCTGGTGTCACAGTGTGTTACTGCTGCTGTCATAGTGTGTACCTGAACTTGCTCAGTTGGGTATAGAATGCTGGCTGGCTTGTGTGGTGCTGCCTGGGCCTGGCCTGGGCTTGTTTGATCTTGCTGGAGTGTGCTGCTCTGAGCGAGTGCTGTGTGGTTTATCCACCATCATCTCCTCTATGAAGCAAGACCCTGGCGAGCCTGTGTCCTTCCAGCCCCCTCTCTACCCTCCTCCCACACACCTATCACCCATTGCCCCCCCCCCCCACCCCCACCTGTACTGCCTACACTTTACCCTGCTGTAGACTCGCTTGCTGTTGAAGAACTGTGCATTGTTCAATGAGCTTATTGTTCTCCATGTGGCACAGTGAAGGACATGATTAGCCTACATGTTCCTGCTGATTCACACTGTCATGTCAAGTACTGGAACTTACTGAAGTTGGTGTGTGTGTGTGTGTGTGTGTGTTTCTAATGTGCAACTGTACACAGGTCTCCTTTTTTTAACTGATAATGGATGAGTTTACTGTTCCTCCCTCATCATGGGGTTAACAGTGTCACCTAGGGCAGTATGGAGCTGGCTGACTGGCTGGCTGGAGGTGTGTTTACTGTAAGTGGGTGTTTCACTGACGTGTCTATCACAAGCACCTCTCCTCCAGCTGGGCTTCATGTAAATGTGTTCCAGTTTGGGACGAAGGTGGTGTTTTGGTGTTACGTCATCATCATCATCACAGAGAACTGTGTGTGTGTGTGTGTGTTAGCCCCACTGCAAGCCTGTGTTTTATATGTATCCTTTAATGGAGATGCTAACAGAAGGCTGTGTGTTCATCTGCATCCACGTGTGCGTGTGTGTGTGTTTATATTCATGTTTGTGTGTACCTCCATTCACATGTGTGTCTCTCTCAATTTGTGAGAGAGAGATTGAGGGGGGGGGGGGGGGGGTAGGGATCCTTGACGCTGCCTCGCCTGTGTTAACAGCTGGTCTGGTTACCAGGACGTTCATGGTCATTGGGCCCACTGGCCATGATATTTTGTTTGCTTTGCAGCAGCAGCAGCACAGTCAACATGACCTCACACAGAGAGGAAACCCCCTCAGCTAGCTTTGCTCTGCTAACGCAGCATTCCACCAGCCTGAGTCTCTCTGCCCTCCTCCGTACCCTGGAGCTGGCCAGCCGGCCCACACCTTCTGGACTCTCATTGGCTCACGGTGGTGTCCGTCACACCTCTGGATTTTAAACTATGCCCTTCATCCAATCCCAGGAGAGCTGTTGTTTCTTAAGGGTGAAGTGTGTCCAGTCAGGGGAGGCCTGGCTGCAGCCCCTCCCCCCTCTTCTGCATGTTCCCATCCTCCCCCACAGGAAGTGCTGCTTCCCAGAGCTCAGAAACAGGAGGAGAATTACTCTGAGCAGCCCCTCTGACACATGAGAACATTTCCACTGCCAGACTGGGGGAGAGAACTGCAAGAATGCTGTGTGTGTGTGTGTGTGTGTGTGGTGTGTCTCGCCATGTAAAAGACTGAGTTAGGTATGAATCTGAAATGACTGTATACTCCAGATTCAGTGATTAAACCTCAGAGAGTTTTATATAAAATGATGATTCTGTTATCCGTACTAACCCGTAATCTCTCTCTCTCTCTCTCTCTTGCTCTCTCTCCCAGTCTTAGTCATTTGGATAACAGTCATCCTCAGTGTGTGTTATTAACCCTGCGGGGGGGCGTGTCTGTTTTGCACCCAGATGAGAAAAGCGGTAACGGGATCAATACCATGGCTGACCGAGGGAACATGCTGCCTGGACACACAGAGGTAAGGAGCCCTAACATGCACACACACACACACACACACGTGTGTTTAAAACGTCTGCTTCAGGAATACATGTAACAACTTCATACACACACAGAGGCAAGAAACCCTAGACCAAAACACACACACATGAACACACACACAGAGCCAGAAGCAAGGACTCCCTCCACACACACAAACACACACACAGCAGGCCTGCACCTCCAGTCAGACCCCCTTCCCAGGCCGTTCCACAGCCCCGGACCCTGCACCTCTGCAGGCCAGACGTCCACACAGCATCCCTCATCTGACCTGCATGCTTATCAGCAGCACTGATTTCATCATGATGTCATTTCCTCTAGGAGTGTTCATCTGTATTCCTGTTTCACGACATAGACTTTGTCTTTGTTGACCCACTAGTGCCTGACTGGCTGGCCCTCAATGACATTTCAACAGCAACTAAAGCACAGAGCATGCAGCTTATTTAGCCTACGTGATAAGGTCTAGGGTTATCATGGGAGCCATGAATGAACCATTGCCCTCCAGGGTCTGTGTCAGTGTGCGGAGGGAGTGATTGTCTGGCGGAGGTTGAACTCTTGCTCCCTTCTCCACTGGGATCAATATGCAATACTGAGGCTTCTGTCGTGATAAGGAGAGCTGTAGGTACAGCAGGAGGTTGTTTTGCTCTGCGTGTGTTTGTGTGTGTGTGACATCAGACTCTTAACACTGCGCTGCACAGTAAGAAGATCGATGTGTCTCTTGCAAACTCCTGTCGTGGCAACATTTAGCTTTCCCTATGGTTACATCCAGACTGACAGTTACACTGCCTCTCTGTAACCAAATGAATTATTCATTCAACGGATTTACCCTTTTGTATTTAAAGCCTTGATGTATTTCATATGTTTATACTTTCTGTCACTTGATCATGTGAGTCATTTAGTGAAGTTGGTGTGTGTTTCTAAAAAGCAATTACCAATTGTACACTGGTCACTGATTAAAGATGAGTTTACTGTTCAGGAGAGATATTCACATGTACCTGGTCCAGGAGTGTTAGTACCAGAGGATGGTCTGGGCCAGAGGATGTGTTCTTACAGGACAGGTTAACAGTGTCACCTAGAGCAGTATAGAGCTGACTGACTGACTGACTGACTGACTGACTGACTGACTGACTGACTGACTGACTGACTGGAAGTGTGTTTACTGCTGTCTCACTGACACGTGTATCACAAGCACTTCTCCTCTACCCTGTATTTCATGTAAATGTTGAACAACATTTTGAGGCTTGTAATCAGCTTCCTACCCACTTCTTTCCTGTCTGAGAGTCCTGCTGGGGGAGCAGGTGCAGAGGGTCTCTCATTTACACCCATGGAGGGGGTCTGGAGGCTAGGAGCAGACTGACTGACTCACGGACTGACTGACCATTCTGGTCTGAAGGCTGGGTTATAGCTGGGTGGACTTTTTCTTTGTTTGGTGTTACACATCTGGCAACCTTTTTACCTGGCAACCCACTTCCTGTGATATAACCGTAGTTATTTTACAGGATATGACTACAGGCCTTTCCCCCCTCCTGTGCTCCACCCTGTGTTCCTCAACAACTTTTATTCTCTCTTCTCTCCTCTCTTCTTTGCTCCTCTCTTTGTTTGCTCCACTTGACTCCTCAGCCCATACTCTTCTTTTTTGTTTGGTTTCCACCTCTCCTTCTCTCCTCGTTGACCTTTCTTCATTTCTAGACTTCTCTGCTACAACCTCTTTCCTTTCCTTTCTTTCCCTCCTCTTTCCTTGTTTCTGTCCGAGGCCCCTTCCTCCCCCCTCAGCCCAGCCTCAACCTCAGGGAAGCTGCCAATAAAGATTTTAACTGGCAGAGTGCGGTGTGTAGCTCGCTGTGGGCACACACACAAGAGCACTGTCTTGCGGGGTCTAGGCTCTGTGTCGGTGCCACATCCAGAATGTGAAGTGGGGGGACACAGGAGAGAGAGTGTGGTGACTTCTGCTAACAATGTGGAAGCGGATGAGGAGGGTGGAAACAAACAAGTCCAAATAGCACAGATGTTGTTAGCTGCTAGCTAGGGGAACTCGAGCACCAGCCTGTGGCTGTTTGTTTCAGTTTCTACCTCCATAAAAGCAGAAACCAGATGCCAGGCTGTGGGCGTGTTATAGGGGTGTAGACAGCTACTCTGAGACCACGAAGCGACCATGAGAAAGGCAGACTAATGCCTCCCTCTGGCTCCCTGTGGGTCCTGGTCTGACACCCAGGCACCACAGGGATGAGACATGTTCCTCAACCCAGGCTAAGGTCACAGCCAGTCCCTAGTGGCTCGGTCAGTTGGGCAATGGGAGTTATGCTGCTCTTGCAAAATTTAAATCCAAACTTTGAATTCTTTCTGGTTTGTAATGTTCCATTTTGTACGATAGCTCTGTAATCATGGTATTGCTCTTTGAATTAAAGAGCTCGCTATGGTAGGAGTTCATATATAGATGGTGAACAGTAAGGCCAAAACAACATCATTTCAGACTCTGGTTCTGTACTGTAAGTCCAATTGTGCACCCTAGTCTTGGCTGAGTTTAGTATAATGACAGGCCTGGCCTTTACCAGTCACTGGAGGGAGTCCAAAGTCACTGCCCCGTGTTTGCTGGGGTTGCTTCAAAATAACTCTGATCTCGCCTCCGCTCGCTTTCTAAACACACAGATCTTTCAGACCAAATCAAACATTCATGTAACTTTTTTGTGATTGTGTGTTAGTGTTCGAGTGGTGTGTGTTTGCTTCCCAGCGCGTGTTTGTTGACGTGTGCTAGGGTTAGTGTGTGTGTGTATGTGCTAGTTGTGTTAGTAACATGGAATTGTGACTCCCCTGCAGACAGACAATCTGAATCAGAACAAAGACACAGTGTTCTTCAGGGACGGAGTCCGCAGGATCGACTTTGTCTTGTCCTACGTCGACGACAGGGACGGAGAGAAGAAGCAGGTGAGTCCACCGTCTCACTCGTGTCACAACTGATGGTGACCCACAACGCCGGCACTCATCCCCCTCTGACACTTCAAACACTGCATCACCCTGCTGGGCCTCGAACTGAGCTGTTCCTACACACGAGCGGGACATTGGATACTTTATCGGGTCTT
The DNA here is from genome assembly GCF_054491055.1 of Hypomesus nipponensis. Lineage (NCBI taxonomy): Eukaryota > Metazoa > Chordata > Actinopteri > Osmeriformes > Osmeridae > Hypomesus > Hypomesus nipponensis. The sequence continues at coordinate 13,397,982 of NC_140379.1, read as the reverse complement.
GAGATACTGCTCATGATTAACAAATGTGCTGTTGTGTACATGCTTATGTACTGTACGTCTGCCCATTCCAAGAACCAGCGACTAAATAGTTAACCCCCCGGAGGTCTAATTTAGCTAATACACCAACACACAAAGAGACAGACAGCCCTGTGAGTACACAGAGACCCAGGGCACACAGACTGGAGTGGAAATAAAATCACCCTGTGGACGCTGACAGAGTTCATATGAACATGATATAACCCAGGGACAGGCCTTAGCCAGGGCAGCTGCTGGTAGATAGAACAGTCTGCTGACCTGAAAGAGATCAAAATCATGCCAGGGCTAAACTGTAGTCTCTATAGAAATAGAGTGGCTTTCTGGGAAAGGGATGACTGCAACTGGGAACACCCCACCCACCCACCCCACCACCATAGAGCAGGCCCAACAGGCTACCTTCCTTCCTCTCTTTCTTTAAGAAACCTCTTGAAAGGAAACTACAGAATGTTCTCTGTGTAGATTGCAGTTGTGTGATTAGATCTGAGATTCTAAGCTCAAGCACAGCACGAAGACTCAGCTCTGTGTCATGTGATGCCAAGTCACGTATTCTAAGGTGACTCACGTTCAGGGCAGAGTAAGGGCGGCAGGGAGGAAGTGGTTGACAGGAAGTTGTCTTGAGATGCGCTATTGCATTAGTTTGGCTGATTCAGCTGATTTTGGCTTGATCACATTGCCAGGCTTTTCCACAGTTAACCTAGTTCCTGGGAACCATTGCAAAACCCACCTCAAAGGCCGTGACTGAACTGCAAGACCAACCATCAGTCTCAATGTATTGAAAGAACAATTTAAGAAACGACTCAAGGAACTCACAAAGATACAATAATGTGGGTCAGTGGGGGTACGAGAGTAGCTAGGTAAACATGTAAGGTGTTTGAAGGGATAGAAAACAAAAGGCCAGCGCTGCCACACAATCAAAGTGGAGTGTTGAGTGGAGCAAGCTCTCCCTGAGGCAGGGGAAGCCAGGGACCGTGACCTGGCCCCGGTGTAGCCAGCAGCACTGGTGACCTCCTCCCCTCCCCTCACCACCATGCCAGAGGAGAACAGAACACAGCTAGCAACACGGCACACAGGGAGGCGCTGGACACAGAACCACAACACTTCTGCTTTCATACTCAGTCTGCCACAATGTGAATGGCTGGAGATAGTTAACTGTAACAGGAGAAGGAAGGAAGATAGGATGGAAGAAGAGAGAGATACAGTGACAGATTGCCTGGACCCAGAGGGCAATGCATGTGTTTGCCTTGGGACTTAATTTACATTTAATCATTTAGCAGACGCTTTTATCCAAAGCGACTTACATGAAAGAGCAAAAGGAGTATAGGTCAATGATCATAAACAACGAGATAGCCAACAAGATAGCCAAAACATGAAGCATACATGCAAATTCACAATTTCAAACAATCCAATGGGAAGAACCACAAGAGCATGAAGTTAAACAAGTTGCAATTAAACAACATGATCCTCGAAAGTGCTAGAGTGTACCTGGAGGAAAGCCAATAATGCAATTCACAGCGAGTACAAGTTAAAAATGTTTGTGTGTGTGTGTGTGTGTGTGTGTGTGTAGGAAAGAAGGAAGCAGTTTGAGGCCAACCTCCTCAAGGCAGGGCTGGAGCTGGAGACTGAGGATAAATCGGTAAGCAACTCAACTTTAGTGTTCTGGCGCCCCCTAGTGGGGTTGCTGTGCAGGTACAGCCCTTTCCCCTAAAACACCTTTAAAGGGGAGGGCCACTCATCAGCTCTTCATCTTCGCAGTTACTAATCTAATCTCATTTAATTTGTATAGCCCTTTATACAAGGGCTTTGCTCATGGTCAAATACATCGAATGTGTGTCATCATAATCATACTGCAACTTGTGTCGGTTGGAACCGAAGAGATCCCGACCACAATCTTTCTCCCTCTCTTACTCCCACTCTCTCTCCCTCTCTTCCTTCCTCCCTCCCCCCATCTTTTCCTTTCTCCCTGTCCCTCCCCCTTCCCTCTCCCCCTCCCCAGGACTCTGATGATGGGAAGACGTACTTCCTGAAGGTCCACGCTCCGTGGGAGGTCCTGGCCACGTATGCAGACGTGCTGAAGATCAAGGTCCCCTTCAAGGTATCCCTGTTCACGTCCACGCCAGGGCTCTCCTGCACGGTGTACGGACAACATTCCTGTTCACGCCATAGAAAGTCACCATTTCAGTTCCTTTAGGATTTCATTTATTTCATTTAGCCCCTTTCATTTAGGAAATCAAATACCACAGTGGTCATCAACACAATGTACATTTTTCCATCCATGTTTAAATGTTTATTTCAGATGAATGTTGAACTTGTGACACCCCCCCACCCCCCCCCCCCCCAGGCCAGCGACATGATCCAGACCCAGGAAGTTCCCCTGGAGTGGCTGTCCCGCCCCTTCCGCCTGCCGGAGAGGGTGATGCGCCCCGAGCCAGACTACTTCACCTCGCCCTTCGACAAGGGCAAGATCGACTTCTTCCTCATCAACGACAAGGAGACCTTCTTCCCTCCCTCCACGAGGAACAGAATAGTGAGTACTGCGACAGCGTCCACGTGGAAGGTCAGAGGTCACGGGTGTTTTCCTCAACACTGAGGAACACTGTCTGCCCCTCTTCCACTTCCCTCTCTCTCTCTCTCTCTCTCTCTCTCTCTCTCTCTCTGTCCAATTCTTTTGTGTTGTCAACCAGTGATGTCACTTCCTGTCCAGGTGTACTACATCCTGGCCCGCTGTCCGTACTATAAGGAGGACCGTAAGGAGAAGGACAAGAAGGGGATCAAGCGGTTGCTTAGCAACGGGACTTACGCTGCCGCCTTCCCGCTTCATGATGTAATAAACAAACTCTTCTGACCTGAACTTTTTTTGGCAGACACTTATATAAACCACCTCACAATTTGTAAGTTGCAGTTTGTCATAAGTAAGTGAACAAACTATATTCTAGTCATCATCTGTGAAGTCTTCTGAATAAGAACAAGACAGTGGCATAAGCAGTCCCCTTCCTCCCATATACATAACAAAACTTCACAAAGCAATGTTTATGAACTGCTACCTTCCTTTCCCGTGTTCCCAGTGTCGATACTGGAAGAGGGCGAGGAACACGGAGTGTGAAAGTGAGAGATACAACCTATACAGACACTGGGCCGGGTTCCTCAGCTTCTACAAAGAGCAGCCTCTCAACCTCATCAGGTGACACAGCATCACAGGGGTCACCGGAGGGCTGGATCTGATCTGAGGTCAGATTGACAGAAGAAGTACTACCATGGGTTTGTTTAGCCATGCACTGAGTCAGTGTATGGCACCCATCAGAGAGCTGTGCTAATCTGCAGATCTATAGCAGGTGATTCAACTCAGGTGGGTCAGTGTCTGGGTGGAACCATAATCATGGTAGAACTTCTACTGTCTGGACCTGGACATTTCCAGATCTCCATCTAACCTCCATTGTATCTTAGTTATTCATCCAGTTTAAAAGAATGGATCATGTCTCAAGAGAAAGTGCCACTCTAAACCCACACTGCTGTTACCCATCTGTGCGGCCCACAGGAAGTACTATGGGGAGAAGATAGGTATCTACTTTGCGTGGCTGGGTTTCTACACGGAGATGCTGTTCTTTGCTGCGGTGATGGGCGTCATCTGCTTCACCTACGGAGTCCTGAGCTACGACGACAACATGTCCAGGTTAGAACCACCAGGGGGCAGAGTTGAGCAGCTTTTCAACCGCTAGGGATCATTTACCACAACAGACTGGCTTTCTCATTGTCTCACTTTCTCAAACACACACACAGCATAAAAAGACTATATATACACACAATCCAGTATTACTGGAGGTCTGTAAAAGTGTTTCTTTTTACTAGTTCTGTTCTTGTCGCCCCAGTAAAGAGATCTGTGATGCAGACATTGGAGGCAGTATAGTGATGTGTCCGCTCTGTGATAAGAAGTGCAGCTACTGGAAACTCAACTCTACCTGCCTGTCCTCCTGGGTGAGACCACATGGCCCACTGACCTCACAGGCGCTCAGCCCCTTTCCTCACCACCCTCATCCTTTTGTCTCACCCCTCCCTGTGGAAGCAGCACATCTCACCCTTGTATCTTCCCCCCGCCCCCATCACACTTTACTCTCACCCTCCTCCTCCCCCTCCCCTCTCCTATATTCCTCACCTCTTTCAAACTCCCTAGATGCGATCAAATTGTCAAATCAATGGGCAGATTGATTGGATGTTTTATTGAACAGTGGATCAATAGGAAGGATTCCCACTCCTGATATGATATTAATACAATTTCAACATCAATAATCATACAATATTCGGCATACCATTCGATTTTTTAGTGCTCTAAATGAATATCCCATGGATTTGCCTTCTCCATTTTCTCCATATTGCTCAGGACAACTCTGATAGAAGTCATTGTTGGAACCGGACCTGTCAGTCAAACAGCCCATAGAGACAGTGCATGCTGAGACTGCAGTGTGTCTCGCTCCCTGTTGCCAAGCCACAGCGTGTCACTTCCTCCGGGTTGCTAAGAAACTCACCCTGCTGTCTTCCTTGTTCTCTCTTCCAGCAATCCCATCTGTTTGACAACGAGGGAACGGTGTTCTTTGCCATCTTTATGGGGATCTGGGGTGAGTGTGTGTGTGTGTGTCTGCTTCCCTGTCTGGGACAGAGTTGAACCTGTTTAAGAGAGAGGAGGCAGCCTGCTCTGGGAGGCAGGCAGATGGCTGCTGGGGAGACTGCTGCACAGCACAGCCTGGAGCCTCCGCCTGGAGCCTCCGCCTGGAGCCTCCGCCTGGAGCCTCCGCCTGGAGCCTCCGCCTGGAGCCTCCGCCTGGAGCCTCCGCCTGGAGCCTCCGCCTGGAGCCTCCGCCTGGAGCCTCTGCCTGGTCCCCAGTGAAGCCCTGAAGCCTTCCCAGAGCAGCCCCACAGAGTATACTCTTTCATCAGTCTCCTCCAGGCTGTTAAATGAATGTAACTGCCCTGTTCTGATGCCCCCCTTGCCCTCCTCCTAAAGAGTGTGAGCCCAGCTCTGCAGGGAGGGTACTAAACTGTGTACTGTATCGTCCGTGTGTGTGGATTAGTGACCCTGTTCCTGGAGTTCTGGAAGCGACGACAGGCCCGGCTGGAGTATGAGTGGGACCTGGTGGATTTTGAGGAGGAGCAGCAACAGCTGATGATCCGGCCCGAGTTTGAGATCAAGTGCACCGGCCGCAGGCTCAACCGGATCACCCAGGTACCAGCAGTCTTCCTAACCAGGCCCAGGGCCTGAAGCTCACCCAGGTACCAGCAGTCTTCCTAACCAGGCCCAGGGCCTGTCGCTCACACAGGGGTCTAGTCTGCATGTGCTGTATGCCCTCAAGGACCACCCATATGCCCACTATCAAATAATGGCTTGGTATATAGTCAGTATGCTCACTCCTAAACAGTCCTAGACTACAGCAAAGCTCTCACACTGAATAGACTGTATAGAATAAACTGTTTATGTTCGACTGCTTTAATTTGATGGCATGTGAGGATCTTTAGATGCTACATTTGTGCAACAGTGGGTTTGGATTGCCTTTTAACTGAACTTCTTGTTTGGACAGGAAATGGAACCATATCTCCCTGCCACCAGCAAGTGTGCACGCTTCTGTCTGTCTGGAGCTACTGTCCTCTTCTGGGTAAACTAGTACAATACATGAGACATGGTGTGTGTGTGTTAGATATACCAGCAGTCCTCAGTGAGGTTCCCGGTACATTGTGTGTGTGTGTCCTCTCCAGATGTCTCTGATCGTGGCCTGCATCATCGGCGTGATCGCCTATCGTCTGGCGGTGTTTGCGGCCTTCGCCAGCATCATGAAGGACAGCCCCACCAGGAAGATCCAGCTGCTGGGCTCGCTCATCACGCCGCAGCTCGCCACCTCGGTCACCGCCTCCTGCATCAACTTCGTCATCATCATGATCCTCAACTTCTTCTACGAGAGGGTGGCCATCTGGATCACTGACCTCGGTGAGGCCATGTTCCTGCTGTTGTCGCTTCCATAAGAAGGGTTTATACAGGGCTTGTCCTTCTACTTGTAGTCCCACTGAATCTAATATCTTTGATCAGAAGTAGAAATGTTATGTGACTGATCTTCTCTCTCTCTCCGTACATCTCAGAGATTCCCAAGACCCACCTGGAGTACGAGAACAAGCTCACCATGAAGATGTTCTTCTTCCAGTTTGTCAACTACTACTCTTCCTGCTTCTATGTGGCCTTCTTCAAGGGCAAGTTTGTGGGTCACCCTGGCAACTACACCTACATGTTTGGGTGGAGCAAACTGCGGAACGAGGAGGTGAGATCTGACCCCAGCTCCACTCTCTGTAGGTTTAGCCCACACCTAGGTTAGAGGATGAGGTCAAAATTCCAAGTGGAGAAAATGTTCAATTTCATCATGGATTTCATTCAATCAAATGTCTTGGCTGTTGGCTCTGGAAGTTTTCCTAATGTCAATCTTCATTTGTTTGTGACCCCCAGTCTGATCAATGATAGTGAAATAAGTCTTGAAAGTTTGTCTCATACCTGTACTGCTGAGCGTAGAGTGCAGGAGGGAGTTTAGGTGACCTGTCTGTGTTCCCCAGTGTGACCCAGGAGGTTGCCTGATCGAGCTGACCACCCAGCTGGTCATCGTCATGGTAGGGAAGCAGCTGTGGGGGAACATCCAGGAAGCCCTGCTGCCGTGAGTCACCCCAGACCCCCTTCCTCCTCACTCCCCCTGTCTGTCTACTATGAAGATTAGACACGTTAAGCTTGGGCATTAACACTAGGGATCACAAGATCATAGATAGGCATGCAAAATACCCTTATTTCAGATGGGCTACTTTCTCCATAGTGTCTAACCCTTCCCTTCCTGTTCCTACCCCTATCCCTCCTCCTGTTCTCCCCTCCTCCTCCAGTCTGATGCGTAACTGGTGGGGCAGCAGGAAGGCCCGTAACCACCCTGAGCAGCAGTACAGCCGCTGGGAGCAGGACCATGACCTGCTGAACTTCACCCAGCTGGGCCTCTTCTACGAGTACCTGGAGATGGGTGAGGATGGTGCTCCCCCAAGTAGCAGAGGAGTCATGCTCTCACACACTTCCTTCCTACACTCCCTCCCTCTCTCCTTAACTCTGTACTTTCCTCCCTTCTCTCTCTCTCCCTCCGCCTCTCCCTACTCCCTCTCTCCCTCCTCCCCTTCAAACTTCTAGTCATCCAGTTTGGCTTCATCACCCTGTTCGTGGCCTCCTTCCCCCTGGCTCCTCTCCTGGCTCTGTGCAACAACATCCTGGAGGTGCGCGTGGACGCCTGGAAGTTCACCACCCAGTTCAGACGGCCTGTGGCGGCCAAGGCACGCAACATCGGAGCCTGGCAGGAGATCCTCAACGTGGTAGCCATCTTGTCTGTAGTCACCAACGTAAGTCGATGGCCGGCCATCTTGTCTGTAGTCATTCATTTGAGTGGGGGGTGGCCATCTTGTCTGTAGTCACTTATGTATTTGGAAGGAAGGACAGGACTGGTTGATGTCCCTCGTGCATTATAGTCTATGACCTCAGTGTTATAATCTCCTGTGCATATTGTGATTTCTCTCTTCTGTCTAATTCTTTCTCTCCATCCCCCCTCCAAAGGCCTTCATCATGGCCTTCACCTCAGACATGATTCCCCGGCTGGTCTACCTGTACGCCTACCATGACGGTCCGGAGGCATCTATGAGTGGCTACGTCAACAACAGTCTGTCAGTGTACAACATCTCCCAGATCCCCCTGTACAGCCAGCCAGAGGAGGGGGAGAGTCCGGCCTGGTACAACAACCAGACCATAACCACCTGCAGGTACACACACACACACACACACACACACACACTGACCCACACAGACCCAGTGCTGAGTGAGCCTCATATCAACACTTTCAGGCACACACAGAGAGCGGCACAATGTCCCCTTATTGTTGAGTTAATCAGTGTTTCGATCAGCAGCTGCTTTTAGGTACCTGCGTTCATTGGAAAAAGAAAATAAAAGGTGTTGACACATTGGTTTGGAGAGAAGATTGTGTGCGTTGACTGTGTTCTTGTGTGTGTTTGTTCAGGTATAGAGACTATCGCTACCCTCCCGGACACCCCAAGCAGTACGCACACACCATGCAGTTCTGGCACATTCTGGCCGCCAAGCTAGCCTTTATCATCATAATGGAGGTAAGACACACCAAGGTAAAGCCTAACATAATGTGCTGTGGGAGATTGTTTGGTATAGTGTGTGGTGACAAAGTGCCCTTAGTCGATCAATCAATAAGCAATTGTGCAGATAGGTTAGTAAATAAGTCTTGACCAATCCTGTTATACCTCCGTACACCCATTCTGTATCTCTTGTCTCCTTTCCTTTCCTCCCCCTTCCCTCCTCTCACTCCTTCACCTCTCCTCCCTCCTCTCACTCCTTCACCTCTCCTCCCTCCTCTCACCCCTCCCCCGCTCCTGTCCTCCTCTCCTCTCACTCCTCCACCTCACCTCCCTCCTCTTCACCCCAGCACGTGGTGTTTGTGGTGAAGTTCTTCGTGGCGTGGATGATCCCTGACGTGCCGTCGGAGGTGAAGGCCCGGATCAAGCGGGAGCGCTACCTGATCCAGGAGTACCTGCACAACTACGAGGTGGAGAAGCTGAAGATCCAGCTGAGCCAGAGCTTCATCGTCGACCCCCCGTCCCATCTCAGCTCCTCCTCAGACAAGTGTGAAGTGCTGTCCGAGTGCCTGTAGCCCCCCCCCCCCACCCCCACCCTTTGGAATCTTTCTGCGTCTCCCTGAATTCACCTTTGCTGACAATGCGTGATCACATGTAAAGGGCTTCCCTAATAAGGTTAACGGTATATATTCTCTTCAGTTTTTCTTATTTCGTTTTCATTTTTTTTACATTTAGTTTCTTCTGTGAAACGATTGTGAAGTAGTTGCCAAACTTGAATCCTATATTAGGACCTGCTTTGAGGCAGCATCCTCACTTCAGTTTCGATTAATTTGAGAATGATTCCTGGAGCTTTTTAAATGAGTGCAATCCTGAGGAGCAGTTGCTGATTGTGGCCCGCAGTAAGCCTGGTGAAGTACAGTATGTGCCAATTAGATAAGTCTGAAATAATCAGATGATGATGACTCAGTGGTTTGATAAAAAAGAGATTGTGTTCTCCATATCATAACTGCATCATAAATGATATAATCATTGAACGTATTATTTTAAATATACATTCAACAGAGACTGCCTTCAAAGAGCAAAATGCTTTGGCTTTCTTAGCATCTGCCATGCACTTTGACCTAGATAAACTAAATTTATGATAGAATGTAATATCTTAAATACGAAATCCCTTTATTGGCCTCCAAATGGTAGCTACAGCATGCAATGTGTTTGAATCGGGCTGTAGGTGGGCGACAGTAATGCAATGCGTGCAATGTTTAGAAAAATGTTGCTTTCAAAACTCTAAGTAAAGAAGCAGTGACTTCAGCCTGGGGAAAGAGACAACAATGGTGGAAGGATGTGCTGCTGTATGGACCTCTAGAGCCAAAGTGAGGGGTCATGTCAGTGGATCTTAAGCTGGGGTTGGGGGGGTGGCTGCAGGTGGTTATCAGTTTGGAAAAGGGATCCTGACTGAAATTGTTTGAGAACCAAGAAATACCGTTATCTCCCTCTGGGTTCTGCCATCGTGAATGTCTGCTACTTCAAAAGTGTTGAAGTGTAGACCCACTCACTGCCATAGTGAAAAGGATTTTTGCTAGCTGGTTTACACTCCAAGCCTTGACGGTCGTTAATGGGACCAAAATATACTTTTGACAATGTGGTGAATCGATATATACACTCACAGACATGTTGAAGGTAGGCATATACACTCGTACATATCTGTCCTGTCTTAGTCAGACCACTCATCCTAAACAAGCAACAGTCAATGTGTCTACTGCTAGTCTTTGAAGTTCACCGTTCTTACCAGGTGTATCTGTCAGTGGACTGTTAAGTCAAGACTTGAAGATAGGAGGACAATATGTTACTGTTTACTTTTCAACACAGAAACCTTATTGGATATTTTTCTAATTGCAGTTAAGACATGATTAGATTGCTGAAAAATTATAATAAATGTGTTCAAGATTCCTGCATTGCTGGTCGGCAGACAGGAAGTTAAATTTTCATGTGAGTGTGCATATCAAGGAATCTCCAGATTAAAGGCAGACTTGATTGTGGGAGTTGTGGTTTGTAAATTAGCTTGTTGTACATATTGTATTTGTAAAGTACGCTATATGAAGTTAATGCAACTATATAACATGAATACAATTCACCTTATAATTTATTGCTCAGAAACACAATCAGATTATCCACATGCTTAAGTCCACCACATATTTCAAATAAATGAATAAGCTTAGCAGGTCCAGTGCTTTAGCTAGCACACGGCTGGAATACGGCTTGTGACACTGCTACATGTGTTCTATCTCAGGTTAACCACCCTTCCAGTGTCTGATACACACACACCTCTCAGCCATATGCAGACACATGCTTGGGAGGGGAGAGGTTGTATCTGTGAGGAGGTAGATACAGGACCAACTGACCAAAGCCTTAAACATCTGTTTTTTCAGCAGTGTCTCATATATACTGCAATGTCACTTTCTTGTAACGTTTTTAAAAGCATGTTCGTCATATCGTTTCATGGTCACTAACGCTTTCTCTCTACTTGACATCCAATGTATGTGATGTGTATTGTCTTGCTTAAAGGTGCATGCATTGCTAGATTGTGCTTGTTTGTCTAGTCCCATTAAAGACAAATATTATTAACGTCAGCACTCAGATGGACAGAGAATGTTGTTTGAATATTACCAATAAATAAGGAAACATAACAGTTTTTTGTTCTTTTATGAATGAACACAGTACGTTTGAACACTGCTTCAACACTGATGGCCACCAGATGGTGGTCTAACCCTTCATATAAATTTTCATTTTTATCAGAGGAGCCTTTGGTATTGAGTCTGCTCTGTGTTTTATTATTTAAGTTGAGATTAATTTAATAAACTTTTTTTGTTATATGGTCTGTCCAGATATTGTTATGGACAAAATCATGCTATCCTGGTTCATTTTGATCACACAGGGATAACATTTTACACGGAAATGACGTGCCGTGTAGGCCTTCAGAATGGATTAATAGAAGGTGTAAAAACTGAAGTTAAATATTAACAATATTGTTTGTGTTTTGTGAGTGAGACAGAGAGAGAAAAAGAGGGAGAGAGAGACTGAGAAGGAGGAGGTTAAATACCTAAATTATTTATGGTTTCTGCGTTCACGAGAGCTCGTTCGTGGAGAATCCACTTCTCATCTGGTTTCCATAGCACCGCCCTCGGGAGGGTTTTACTCCAGCTTTGATGCCCATGTAGTCTAACCCAGTCTGCAGCCATGTTTTATTTAGCACATATAATTGAGAACATTCTTTAGATCAATGGCTTGAAAATCTACCAATCACAAAAATGGTTTCATCATTTAATTCATTAATTCAATTGCAAATAAATGATTTTTAAAGTATACCTATAGTCCTTATGATATACACACAGCAATGGGCAATTGTCTGAACTATGTCTATAATTTGTAATTTCTTGTTGGTGTTTAAATTCTCCTTGAGTTTAATATTGATTTAAATATGGACAATCGGTTCGCACCTACGCTCAGCTGTTAGGCACGAGGCTGTCGCTGACCTTGGTGCTGAACGGCCAGAGGTTCTCGCGACGTCAGAAAAGCTGGTGCTCTCCACGAGACGTGAGTGCTCAGCTCCACGATTTATTGAAGCAACTCCACAAACCGCTGGTCTCCGGTTCAAGCGGTTGTTTTTTGTTTGTCATTTTCTCGAGAAAAAAATTATCTGTTAATAGGCTACTAGTGTGTTTTTTTGTTTTAATCGCAGAGCATATCTGATAGTTTCCATTGCCATGGCAGAGCGTATTCTTACAGTACACGAGGAGAGCGATGGCTTTATACTTCTGAACAGGGAGTCAGAGCATATCTGATTTCTCTCGCACATCGGCTTGGCGTTTTTACCAACGTCGGCGTTAGTAAATTGTCGCTTTTTCATTCAAAACAAATCTGAGATTAATAACAGTGTTCGAAACACTCGTTCCTTCAACATAGCACCATAACATGATGTATAAACATTAGAAAATATATATTTAGGGGGAAAAAATCAAATTTGGATATGGAGTCCGTCAAGATGAGAGCTACCGCCGGCGTGAAGGAATTTGCGGGAAAGACTTTGGGGCATATGTACAGGTAAGAAAAAATGTTTAGCCTATATGTATGATATGTTCTTGAATGAAGGCTTTATTTGTTTTGTTCATTTATTTTTCTAAATATAATGTAGGCCAATTGGCGACCTGTTCTGAGTGTTTGTGACTTTATGTCTAGGACAGTGCCAAGCCTTAAGACTAGTTGCAAGGAAGGAATTGTGTAAATGTGTGTAGTGGGATTTTTCCAACGTTGTATGAAACCTGACTCTTGTGTAGTCTTTGTTGATTGCCGGATGCATCTTTACCAAATGATTAATATTAAAGGAATTCGTTCGATATAGGCTAAAGGCCGAGCCTATAGCCCACCTGTTTTTCACGTTCATTTGTTAGGCTCTCTTGCTCTAATATTTCACACGAGGTTCCAGTCGTGAGTCAGAACAGAAAACTATCTTGAATCAGCCTATTTAAATTGGAAAGACGCGGGATTTGACGTACCCTAATATGTAGGCATGTAGGCTATTCCACGTAATATCTAGGCAGGCTTTTCAATTTTGCTATTAAGGTAGGGTTTAATGCCAATGTTAAATTCTTCGTGGTTGCACATGTGCTGTCAATCAATTACAGAAGACCAAAATGCAAAACATTCCTTTTAAATTTTGATTTTTCGTTACATTTTTGTTTTTTTAATTATCCTTTGAAAATTGTATTCTTACCTTGTAGCCTAAAACACTAAATAAAGTAGTCCCTATACAGCCACTAATATTGGAAACTTCCAGTCGAATACAAAATTTATGTAATGATGAAAACAAAATGATTAAGTTGTTTCGGAAATTAAACAAATATATTTTTTCTGATAGATACGTTTTTTTAGAATATAAGATGTAGGCCTAATCTTATTAATAACAAATAATAAAAAATGTCGTCACTTTATATTAGGAATCAATGAGAGAGAACTTTAAGAATTAATGCCATGCTTTACCTGTGAGTGGTGGAATGGAATTGTCACATGTTATCGTGTGTTGAATGAAACATTACTAAAATATTTTCAGAAAATATTGACGTTATGGCAGGCTGTTGCAAATGGCCTGTTCCACAGACAGTGATTTCTTCACATCTTTTGAAAACATGATAGGCTTTTTAAGTTTATATAACACTTACATGTTAAGAAAACGTATCGAATAAATTCGAAAATGATCAACAACGTCTGAAATAATCATTGAAGACGAAAACCACTGCCCAATCCTTGCATGCAAATTAGGGTGAAGGTGAGCGCGTGGGTTGCTGCAATGCGGTAGGACATGGCGCATCTTCGCTTGTCTTCTGAATCTTCTACGCCTCTATCCCTTCTTTTACAGATATGATTAATATTTCGTAACTACATGTGTTCAGTCTATCCATTCACAGCTATATAGAACATGTATGTTCCGGTTTGAAGAGCTGTTTTGGTGATTGTAGGCTATGGTGAACCTGGGCCCATTCTAATATTAAAACTGAAATGATAAATCGTAGTTTTAAGTACGCCAGGGCATACAAACATTTAAAAGGAAAGACTTCACTCGTTGCTTGTCGTTAGTGGGCCAACATGTGGTCTGCCATACATCAAACTGCACCCATACTGATATGTAAAGGCTGTCTTTGACTAGGGAGAGCTGTTGTTTAAGAAGTAAGTTGTTGTAAAAGAATAGCGGATGACATTGTCAACCGTAATTCCATAATTTCAGGGTTATGGAGAAGCGGCAGAAAACCGGTGAGGTGATTGAACTGACCGAAGACGGCCGACCCTCTGAGGCCGCCGTGAAGAAGCCACCCCTGTGTGACTGCACGTGCTTTGGGCTGCCCCGCCGTTATATCATTGCCATCATGAGTGGACTCGGTTTCTGCATCTCGTTCGGTATCCGGTGTAATCTGGGCGTGGCCATTGTGGGCATGGTCAACAACAGCACGATACACCAGAATGGGAAGATCATCATCAAAGAGGTGTGTGCGCTGCAGGCCTATGCACGTCATCGACGTCTAGAGGATGTAGCAATCAATTCCCCTCCCCTTTCATTTCCTGATGATATTTTTATTTCTAAATGTATCCAGAGAAACCCTTAGAAGTTTTTCATCTGACACTGTGAGCCTATTTTCTCCCACAATAATTATACACGTCATATCGGCATCATTCATGGAAGCTACTACAGGCCCACCAGCCTAAGTCACAGCAAATAATACACTACCCTATTGATTATGTTTATTCTTAAAGCCAAATTATGGTTTATTATCAATATCAATGTATTTTCAGCACAATTTAATTTAATTATTTTTCATTTGATTTAACAGCCCTTTATCATTGGGATAACCTCGATTTTGTAATTTCACTGCATGCGCAATTGCTCAAATAAAGACTACAATCTTAAGAGTGTGAATCCCGTGCTTTGTAAATGATTTGTTAAGGGTTCTTATTTTTATTTGAAGAAAGCCAAGTTTAACTGGGACCCGGAAACAGTTGGGATGATCCACGGCTCGTTCTTTTGGGGGTACATAGTGACGCAGATTCCAGGAGGGTGGATCTGCTCGAGACTGGCAGCGAACAGGTAACGCCCCTCGAGATTTATTAATACTGTAATTTCCTATCTAGGGCCTATTCATTTGTCCTAATGTAAAACATATTATTGACATTGTGTATAATATATTATACACACGTGTTTATGAAACAAAGCACAATTATGTTTATTTTTATTGTTAACCTATTATACCCACGTTTTTCTGTGAGATATTGCCCAACATTTGCTTGTATTAAATGGTGCCAAAATTGCCAAGGCCTTTGATTTGAAACCCACTTCCTACCTCTGAAATGTTAATGTTATTTTTGAATTTAAGTAAATGATCTGCAATAGGCGGTTTGCAGGCTCTTCTGCAATATCCTGCACTGCCTTGGTAGACATGCAAATGCAAACAGGGAAGGAGCCTTCAACTCCTGCAAGGCCAAGGAGATTTAACCGTATAGCCCAGTTCCTCGGGGCATTGTGCCACCTGTTAATGAGGTCTCCTGGGGGAGCCGTGACTAATCTCATGGCCTCGCGGGCCATGGCGACCAGCCCGGGTCTCGGCGCCAAAGGCTTTTATTCATGCACGCTCATGTGCATGGGGTGGCTGGTGTACTTAAGATTCTCACTCTTGCAACGTATGGGTTCTGGCTGCTATAATAGCAGAAATGTGTGATATTTAAAATGAACAATAAATGCGTTATAGGCCTATATATTACGGATTGCATTTATTGTACCATATATATTGTGTCGATCACTGGTATAATAATGAAGGATGAAATATACTATCCCACCAAAATAAACCCTTCCATATCTGCCCAGTCTTTGGAAATTAATTTATAATTGTATTAGGCGGCATGCTTATTTTTTTTTTAATCTTGCGTGTTTATTGTCTGTTCATGTCCAATTGATTGACATTGAGAGATGTAATCGAATGAACCGTCTCGTGCCAGAGAAGTGCCTCAATCGGATTAGGGCTTGCTCCCCGCGTGCCGGTGGGTTGGTGTGTACAAGACGTGACAAAAATGAAAAAAGAACTACGTGCTCGCGGTATTCATTAGGGACCGTGCATGCGTTGGCTCAGCTGCGCTCCCAGCAACCATACAGCCTGCTGTCGGCACGCCCTGCCATCACCCTTTAATTTCACCAGCCGCTTTGACACAGAATAATAAGAGCAATGCATTTCGTTTTGGTGGTTTTAAAAACGACTTGCAGAAGGCCTTAATTCTTCTTGGAATAGGGAAATGATAGCCTACCAATGTAGGCGTGTATGGTTTTAACCATCCAAACAATGGACCGATAATTGTAAATAAATTATCACGTTTTGGAGGACAGAGTAGGATGGACCCTATTAAAATAAATGTCTGAAATGTTCTACGTTTAGCATGAGAAAAAGGCAAAGAATGTGTGAAGGATCACACTGCAAAATCGTTCTGGGAAAAAACTGTAGACCCAGAGATTCACTAAGCATATACTGGCCCTTTTCTAACAGCCATTTTAGAACGAAAGAACCACAAACAGCATTGGACAAAAGGGAGCCCAAAAAATCGAAATCATGTGAATATGGTGTTCTAACAGATGCTACCATGAGTGATTAATGTTGCTATTCTCTGCAGGGTTTTTGGTGCTGCCATCCTCCTCACTTCCACTCTCAACATGTTCATTCCCTCTGCTGCACGGTTCCACTACGGCTGTGTCATCTTCGTGAGGATATTGCAAGGTCTAGTGGAGGTGAGCCCCTTCTCTTAAGGGACACATTCCTCTTTTTGTGATCACTGCTTCTTGCTTTATTCCACTGCAACATAAAGCAATGTGCCAAGCTGAATAACAGACCCTACAATTTGAAACAATCCATGCTGCTTTTTCTTTCAGTGGTGTTCAAAACTGTTAGACAATGTTGTGGAGCCACATGGATTATTGTTAGGTTGCACAAACAGTCAAATCAAGGGCACCCAACATCAGAAGTAGCCTGTGGAAATGTGACACTGTTGTATTGATCTATAGCATGTGTAGGGTAGTCCTTGTGTCACTATAAACTACCATGTCCAGCAGTCATACCACTTGTGTAGCAAAATCGCTGGTCTGGACAGAATCTCACCCCATCGTGCTGACACAACACAGATCAGAAATCCTGCTGTAGTCTGTAGTGAAACACAAAACTCTCAGCACATCGCCTGACTTGTAGTAAAACACGATATGTTGACACACTTTAGTCAGCACTCCAAGAACAGTCCACAACCCGAACAGATATGATCACATTTGACATTATTTGAGAAGTGAAACACACAGGGGAATAACTAAGCACAGTAATGGATGACTTGGACTTGACATGACAGACATGTACTGTTATACAACCAGCTGCTTGTATTCAACAGTAGATGAGTACATTCAATTATTATATAAATGAATACATTCAATGAATGCATGATAGAAATAGGACTTTGAATAAGAAAGGTGTGCCTCCTGATTTCATGAAGACAAGTTGGTTGGTAACTTGATCAAACCGGACATGTGGGTGTTCTTGGCTGGAGTGGGTGCAGGCCCGTACCCTGGTCTGATGGACAGTGTGTGTTGTCACCAGCCTGCTCAGTGCTGATGTACGTACAGAGACCTGTGCTGTTGGCCGCGCGATCCATGCACACTGCAGTTTTCCAATAGCACACTCTGTTCCAATTAGTCACTGATGAACACTTAATGTGAGCAGCACTGTCTGTGCAGCGCACAGTTTGTCATGCCCAGAGCATTGACTTTCAATTATTAATGTTAATCAAAAAAGTAATCAACTGTGAATGTTGGTTTTTGTTTGTGCTCACATCTGAGATACAGACACGACAGTTGATGTCTGCTGGTTCATTGTCCATTGGGATTGTCAGTTTAATGTAATATGCAAACACGTATTTATTATAGCTTGGTAGGCTACATATGTTACCATTTTGGCCTTTTATTCTGTATCTCTAATAGGTGTTTGCGTTTGACAGAGATGAGATTCACCTTTAAACAGTGTACCATGTATGCAATGTATATAATAAGTGTATTATATACATTGGTTTGGTCAAATGTATTATCTAGTCTGTATGGATGTTTTGCTTACACACTATGGTGTGTGTGTGATGTGTGTGTGTTCAGGGTGTCACTTACCCAGCATGCCACGGCATATGGAGTAAGTGGGCTCCTCCACTGGAAAGGAGTCGTCTGGCAACCACTTCCTTCTGTGGTAAACAAGCTCCCCCAGTTCACACATTTATGTATAGACTTGATAGCTGCAGTCACCTTGTTCCAAACTTTTCTAATATTCTAATGCTCCTCTCCTCTCTTCTTCTCTCCTCCATTTACCTCCTTGCCCTTCTCTCCTCTCCTGTTCTCTCCAGGGTCGTATGCTGGAGCTGTCATAGCCATGCCTCTGGCTGGTATTCTGGTGCAGTACTCAGGATGGTCCTCTGTGTTTTATATCTATGGTAAGATATTGTGTGTGTGTGTGTGTGTGTGTGTATGAATCATCAGTGTGAATCGTCATCGGATCTTCTGAGTCTTTTGATACTGCTACAGACCTCCAGCCTCAGAGAAAGCCAAATGGATTTACCAATTCAGGATTGCTATCGATTTACTCTGCAATGTTTTGGTGTGTCTGTCCTCCAATAATGATTCTTCCCCCTGTGGATGGCATACTGGCCTCTAGGTCTGGTCTTCAGACTGTTTTGGAAAAACAGCATCAGACTGTCTCTGTTTTTTATTTTGCAATGATTGAGTTAAATTCTGAAGAGGCCCATATCAAACAGCCATTTTAGGGCTTGAGGAATTTACATTGCCAAAAGCACTTTCAAAATGAATTGACCTAAAACCCACGAGCAGATCTGAAGTAATTTTCTCCTTCCCTTTCTTTGTTATTCTATTGGCTGGCCGATCGATTCTACATTTCTTATTCTCATTATTCTGCTTACGTGTGTTTATGTGTGTGTGTGTGTGCGTGCGTAGGCTGCTTTGGGATCCTGTGGTACATGTTCTGGATCTTAGTGTCCTACGAGAGTCCGGCTGACCACCCCACCATCACAGACGAGGAGCGCTGCTACATCGAGGAGAGCATTGGAGAGAGTGCCAAACTCATGGGACCGTCCGAGGTCAGGACCATGCCCTCAAATAACCCTCAGTCAACCAATGACATAACCTTCACTTACCTTACTCGGATTTGTCAGTTCTGGGTTTGATGTTAAAGGGACAGTAGGGCAGAGTGAATGTTTCCAGCTCGCTCTGGAATTCATTATAATACGAAAGTGGGTAGGCTCCCCTGTCCTACTTTCAAAGTATCTATGTTTTGATCTGATCCCTTGAGGTCTCTCACTCTCTCTCAATTGCTGACTTGTTTTGTGAATTTCAGATTGACCACTACTGAACCACTGCTGTCAGCATTTAAACAAATCTTTCCATCTCTCGAATGCCAGTTCATCAATGATGGCATTTGTTTCCCTCTGCAGAAATTCAAGACCCCCTGGAAGAAGTTCTTCACCTCCATGCCTGTCTATGCAATTATTGTGGCCAACTTCTGCAGGAGCTGGACCTTCTACCTGCTGCTCATCAGCCAGCCGGCCTACTTTGAGGAGGTGTTTGGGTTTGAGATTAGCAAGGTGAGACAGCCCTGAGACAGCCCCCGGCTCCCAGCTCATCCATTCTGTTTGCTTCTGTTGCTTAAAGAGGAACTTTTGCCGCCAATCTTTAGTGCAGTATTGAATGTTGAATGAGCAGATTTGATTTATGTAGCATTGTGTCATTTGGTCTCTTCAACCTCAACACTAAAGGTTCATTTCTGTGTTTGTGTGTGTGTAGGTCGGCATGCTGTCTGCCCTGCCTCACCTGGTGATGACCATCATAGTGCCCATTGGTGGTCAGCTGGCTGACTATCTCCGCACAAGGAACATTCTGTCCACCACCACCGTAAGGAAGATCATGAACTGTGGAGGTGAGACATGCATTCAGTTAGCATATGTGTATCCAAAGCAACAAATCAGAGTACATATTCTGTTATAGAATAAGTGCAGCAGATATTCAAAAACTAGAAATGCACAGTTCCAACAGTATTACAGTGGTTGGATAGCTGTCCATCAGTTGACAGTATTTCACAACAGTAGCTGTGTGTTTCCATGTCTAGTCTGTGTCTGAGATACACTGTAATTAAATTTCCACCCTGACAACTGGAAATAGCCTTGGGTCATTGTATGTGTATGTGTGTGTGTGTGTGTCTAAAGGGTTTGGCATGGAGGCCACGTTGCTGTTAGTGGTAGGATATTCCCACAGTAAAGGTGTAGCCATCTCCTTCCTGGTCCTAGCTGTGGGCTTCAGTGGGTTTGCTATATCAGGTCAGTACCAATATAATATTGTATTTAATACTTTAGGTGCACCACATTTATACATATACAGATTTGAATCAAATTATATGAATTTGCATGTTGAATTGTCTCATATTATGTTTCATTTACATGTATTCATTTGGCAGACTCTTTTAGCCAACACAACCTACAAAAAGTGCATTTAGTGAGTGTAGGAGATGTGTGAACGATAAGGGGACTAATGCAAGAAGACCACCACTGCTCTCTGAGTAGCCAGTAGCAGACAAGGTCTAGCTCAGAGCCTGCTCACAGTGAACACTGGGCCAGCTTGGTACCGAGGGAACCAGGTCGATGCCTCACCCCTCCCCTGTTTCCTCCAGCTGGGGCCTGAGACGGAGGACCAATCTGGGGCTGGGCTTACTCTCTGCCTGCTTTGCTCCAGCTTTCTCCTGGAGTGTTTAATAATTCAGCGGACACCCCTGGAGAGTGGGGGAGGCTGGAGAGTGGGGGAGGCTGGAGAGTGGGGGAGGCTGGAGAGTGGGGGAGGCTGGAGAGTGGGGGAGGCTGGAGAGTGGGGGAGGCTGGAGAGTGGGGGAGGCTGGAGAGTGGGGGAGGCTGGAGAGTGGGGGAGGCTGGAGAGTGGGGGAGGCTGGAGAGTGGGGGAGGCTGGAGAGTGGGGGAGGCTGGAGAGTGGGGGAGGCTGGAGAGTGGGGGAGGCTGGAGAGTGGCCGGCTGACAGGGGAGCAGGCAGGCATGCAGGCAGGCTGGTAGAGAGACAGACAGACAGACAGGCAGCAAGCAGCAGGCAGGCAGATAAATAGACTGGAATACAGGAAGACAGGCCGGCTGATAGTCAGACAGACAGGTAGCCATGTTATGCAGCAGTCAGAGAGGACACTCTCTCACCTCTCAATCTTTCTCCCATCAGGGTTTAATGTCAATCACTTGGACATTGCTCCACGCTATGCCAGTATCCTAATGGGCATATCCAATGGGGTGGGCACATTGTCTGGCATGGTGTGTCCTCTGATTGTGGGTGCCATGACAAAGAACAAGGTAAACAAAGAGTTTTAGTATGCGATTAGTTGCTCATGTATAAAACCAGACCACATTCTGACTCTTAGCTCCCCTCTCCCCCATCTTTCCATCTTCCATTCCCCTCCCCCTCTCCTCTTTTCTTTCCCCCTCACTTCCCTCCCACCCCCACTTCTGCTTCCCTACCTCCTACCCTCCCTTCTCCTCCCACTCTGTTCACATGCTCCCCCCCCTCACCACCACCCTCAACCCGCTCCCCTCCTTCTTCCTCACCTGCTACCCTCCCCCTCCCCCGCTTCCCCCCGCCTTCTTCCCCCTTTCCCGGCAGACTCGAGAGGAGTGGCAGTACGTGTTCCTCATCGCCTCCATGGTGCACTACGGGGGGGTGATCTTCTACGGCCTGTTCGCCTCGGGGGACAAGCAGCCATGGGCCGACCCGGAGCTCACCAGCGACGAGAAGTGCGGCTTCATCGACGAAGACGAGCTGGCGGAGGAGACGGGTGACATCACCCAGAGCTACGGAGCCCTGGGAGGACCAGCCAAGACGTACGGAGCCACGACTCAGGTCAACGGGGGCTGGGCCGACAGCTGGGAGAAGAAGGAGGAGTATGTCCAGGAGGAGGCGAGTGTTGGAGGGTACGGGTACAAACAGGAGGACTACTCCTAGAGCAGAGGGCCACCCACTCACACTCCAGCCCATTGGTAGACTTATTTTGGAGTGTTTGCGAGTTTAGAATTCAGAGCAGAAACAAAAAAAAGAGATAACGATCCATTGTTGTATGTTTGCACAAATTCAAAAATCGTTATTTAAAAAGATCAACTTTAAAATAGAAATTTAATGTAAAACTGCTAAAGGGAACAAATACAAATACAATAGTGATGTAACACATATCAGATTGGCGAGTTGTAAATGTAATATGAATATAAATTATAGATATATTTATTTGGAGTGCAATCTTGTGTAACGGTGTGAACCATTCCCCCCTGAGTGAGCTACCAGTAGAAGCTTGCAGGGTTACCATAGTTACAGTTTGACATATTTCCTGGACAATCCTTTCCTGTACTCTCAGAAAACAAAAAGCGTGACTAAGATATGATGGGTTCTTTTGTGGTGTGGGAGAACCCCCTTAATCTCGTTTAACAATGTAAGGTTCCACCAGGAACATATAAGTTAGTTGTTTAGAGGGTTCCCCCACATACATGCCCTGAGAACCCTGTTAGAGCCGCTTGTTTTTGAGAGTGCGTCCTGACTCCAGTGCCATGGCCCCTCCTCCAGAGCCAGTGGTTGTCGTGGGGAACAGTCTGTCACTGCAGGTCATGTGACCCAGGACAGAGCTCACATCCAGGCCATGTGTCTCCCTAAAGCACTGGTCCGGATGTTTCCCTACCATTCCCGATATGTTTTTATTTTTCTTATCAGCGTTTGTAAATCTTAACATATATGGCTAGGTGCAGAGAAAAAGAAATAATAAGACGAGAAGAAGGATTTGATGACATTCATTACTTGCAATACTCAGCAGTAGTCATAATGTCCTTCTTCCATGGTCGTTGTGTCTAGACAGACCATTTAAAGTCAAGTGTTACCAATGCATTGTTGAAACCTTTTGTTTTTATACATGTATGTTTTTTCAGAGGTAACAAAAGATGAAACAGTGCAAAACGGTTCGAAAGTACAAAAAAAAATTGTTATACCCACAGTCGGGCTTAATGGAAGACATGTCAAACTCAAATGTGAACTAATGTGGCGAGGGATCAGTGTAGTATGTGTCTAAAAACAAGTCTAAATAGATTATATTGAAAAGAGAGATTATGTTAATACAGAGTTAATACAACATATAATAAAATGTCCATGCAGAGACTGGAATAAATACCAAATTTGATCGATGTTGCCAGTTGATGAAAACTTAGTGGTGAAGTGGTTGAATTGAATCAACTTTATGCCTCTTTTAAATTGTATTTGAATGCTTTTGAACATTGTGTAAAAAAAGTCCATGACATGACAGCTAATGCTGCCAGCATCACTTAAGAAATGTTTACCTTTCCAGAAAGCAGGTTGACCAATGAAAATTGCTGATCAAGTTAAACAAGATCAGCATAAAGAAAGTAACTAGTCAGTGTAACTTTCATGGACCTTGTATGAATATTCCAAAAGTGTGTCATTCCTTACTTTCTTACCTCTTTTGAGGTCATCTCTGATCTAACAGGATTGGGTGAATAAGTGAGCCTGCCTATGTTGCTCCAATCAATAACATCAGATCAGTGATGTCACAGCTGAACAGAGGAAGGAAGCTTTAAAAGTATTTGAATGGGGTCCAGTGTTTTAGAGTTTTGTTAGAAGCACAAGCAGACACAGGGACCCTAGCCTGTCCTCACACTAACTGTCAGTGGAAACCTCAATTGAGCACTTAACTATCTAAAGTAGATGTGTGTGTGTGTGTGTGTGCGCGTGAAAAAATGTATTTATGCATGGAACATGGAGTAGTTTGTGTATTTATTTTTCTTTCTTTAAAAAAATGTTTCTTTCACAGTCTTTTCGCTTTAAACTGTTACTGATGTGTCAATTTCTTTGCACAATTAACCAAAGGTGTAGAGTAGAGATGGGTATAAGCTTGGTGAGAGCGTCTATGCTAAGGATGCATTTGGGAGTTATCTGCAGGGCTGCTGGGAATGAGCTGGAGGCAGAGCTAAGCCAAGGAGAGATTTGGTTGTTAGCTAGGGGGGCTGAATTCTAAAAATTGACCTTCTGTGGAAATAGATGTTTTCCATCTGGACCTCCTCAGACAGAGTCATCCATACTTGGTGTACAAAGCAATAAAGCCATGGTAACAGTTAACCTCCATCATTTCAACATGTGAAACACTCACATTATGTAACTATAGTGGGGTTTTCTTTTCCCCCCCATTCTTTTGGAGTTGTGTTTTTGTGATATCAAATGTAGAAAATGACAAACACAAGTACTTGTTAAAAAAAAGAAAAGAAAATACATGAAAAATATAATAATATAAATATATATATATAAATATATAGTAATAGAGTCCAACGCAAACCTCCTTGTCATGCTGACCATGCAAGGAGTTTGTGCATAGACTGCTCACCAGATGAGAATGATAACTTGGGCTGTACTTTGAGGAGATGCCCTCCATATCTCTGTACGGTTCCACTCCTGTTGGT
Source organism: Hypomesus nipponensis (assembly GCF_054491055.1). Lineage (NCBI taxonomy): Eukaryota > Metazoa > Chordata > Actinopteri > Osmeriformes > Osmeridae > Hypomesus > Hypomesus nipponensis. The sequence continues at coordinate 13,373,694 of NC_140379.1, read as the reverse complement.
GTCTGCACATCTGTTCTTGTTCTGTACGGTTCCCTTTGCTTGTTAAGGAGGGTGTGCTGTTGTTCTCTTATCTTCTGTTCTCTCTCTCCTTCTCTCTGTCCCTTTCGCTAACCTTCTTAGTTTGATTGATGTGTGTTCTATCAGTGGCTGGACACTTCGTGCCCCCTCAACCATTGTGCCCTCCCCTTCTCCCGCTTCTCCTGTCACTCATCCATTGTTGCAATATTCAATGACGTAAAGATTGTCTGTAATAGGTGATCAAACATTTACCAAGCTGTCAGAAGTACAGTGCATCCTGAGTATCAGTACCATGTTCCTGTTTTGTACCTCTGAGTAAAGTTGCAGTGTGATTCAATGGCTTATTTTGCTGTGTCAGTTGAGAGGTCTGTTGATGTCAAAATGAAATGCTCTATATATATCCTTTTTTCATAAAAAAGACAAACAAACAGAGCACTTGTCTTGTTGTTGTTTGTGAGGAAGAATCACAGTCCCGTCTCTAACATTATTATTCATATATGCATATGTTTGTGATTACATAATCACATTTATTTTAAATATAATAGCAAGTTCCCTACAAATGAAATCCAACATTGGCTGTCTAACATGAAGCTGTCGATAGAGAAGAGAATGTGTTCTAGAGACTCCATATCACTCCTTCCTCCTCCGGCTCTCCTCTCTTTTCCCTCAACCTCCTGTCCACCCTTATTCCCTCTTTCCTCCCTCGCTATCCTTCTCTCCTCCATCCTCCTTCTCCGTCCGCCTATCCTCCTTTCACCTCGGATTGGGGGATCAATGCAGCCGGTCCCCAGCGCCCAGGCAGACCTATTGACAGTTCTAACCTCTTAATGGAGATGGGGAGGGTGGGGAAGCACTTACTGGGCTATTTGGAGAAGCTGCCTAATTCAGACGTAGTACCAAAGGACCCCTTACCCCGCCTCCCCCAGCCCCCCCCCCCTCTCTCCTCCCTACACACACACACACACACACACACAAACACACACACACACACACACTATACATCCACAGTGCTTTCCTATTGTAGAGACCACAGAGTGAACCTATAGATAAAGATATACTTTCTATTAGAAGACTAGAGACAGTATTTATTAGTATTACGTTATTTTAATATCATCTTATTGCCTGGAGTCAGTCTTCCAAAAATGACGCTATGTAGATTTTATTGGCTCTTGGAAACAGGTGTCAAGTACAACTCTAGTCTGGATAGATAGCACTCATGATCCTTTTAAATTCCACACAGACTGGCTTTGTAGCACATGACTTATGTTTTTGCAGATCATGTTTGACCTTCAGATCAGGGCTGAACCTGGTATGACAGGCTCTGTTGGAACTCTGCACATGGCTGTACAAGGATGTGGAGGAGCTTGGTCATAAAGTCAGGCCAATTGAATGAGCAAACCTGTCTACTCTTCACCTGATAATTAAAACCTCAGCACAGACAAGCACTCAGACAAGCACTCAGATGAATGTGTTACCTTTCATGACATGTCTTCCTCATCACTGGAAAACACACATGCAGGTTTTCCACTGCTGCAAATACCAGCCTTGTTCCATTCCCATTTAGTTTTTTAACCCTAACCTTTGTTTGAGCGAAACTTGGCAGCTTGTTAGCCCCCCTTCTCCCATTGATTAGATTGCAAAGTAGAAGGCGTATTCTAACTCTGAATTGTAAAAGGAAACCTATTCCAACAGTTTTCCACAGATGTCAACGCACATCTGGCCTCGCTTGCTGACTGTTGCCCTGGAGAGATCTGAACTGCTACCTTCAAATGAAATTTATCTGTGGCCCTGCTCGATACTGTTTTAACACCCGATGAGAGCTGGGTGAGGCCAGGAAGTGCTGTCAGAACACATCTATCTGGACCTGATTGATTTAAGAAATGTTGTGAACGTACATTTGTAAAGGATTGCACCCCTCTTATTGCATAGATGTGCAAGAGTGGAGTAGATATCCATCTGCATTTTTACCTAACTACATATCTATCTAGAATATATATCTATCTCTCTGCATTTCTGTCTGTCTGTCTGTCTGTCTGTCCAACAATACTGTAACAAAGCCTGAGATGATCTAATGAATCTATATTCTCTAACAATGGACATGGGTGAGGCTGCACCCGTGTGAAGAGAGCTTCCTGTTTCTTTGGCAAACAGGAAATGGTTTTGTTTTTCTTTCCATGGGTTTCATTCTTTACGAGACAGCAGGAATGAGAAAGAGTCTCACTGGGATCCCCAGGAGGATGGGATCTTCTGCCAGGTGATATTCCTGGTACACCAGGTTGCCACACCAACAGGGGTGTGCATGGAAACCTCCTGGTTGATTGATGTGGACCGTCTGTATCTGTAGAGGTTAAACAAGCTTAGAGGACAGGAGGGAGAGAAGAGAGGGAAGAGAGGGAGGAGAGGGAGGAATGTAGAGAGGAGGGATCGGAAGGGAGTGTGTGTTGGCGCAGACATGCAGCGATTACACCCCTAGTCTTTTCCTCAGCCCATTGCTTTTGTTAATTTGACAGGCTCAATAAACGTGTCACCAGCCCCCTTCAATGATATGCTCTCACAGCCAACCAGCCAGAACGGTCATGGTTCTCATCCCACGGCAAGTGAGTGCCGTGACCCGTGACTCTGTTCACCCATCAATTCATATTCTAACTTGGCTTCCATTTCCTGCTTTGCCCAGCCTGAACATAAGGGAATATGAGACGAAAATAATGATTTGTGTGTGTGTGTGTGTGTGTGTATGTGCATATGCTCAGCGTCTTCTGGATGAATGCTCCTCTCAGGATGGGGGGCAGGTGTTGCAGGGTTCCCAGGGGAACCAGGGGGAAGGGGGAGGGGTTGGATGGAAGGACCAAATCTATTTTTGATGACTGATGGAGCATTGGGGCACAACCAGGGTCCACAAGAGCACCATAAACCCGCTTGGTCTCCACTCACAGCTTCCTGCTCTGGGCAGGGAAGCAGGCCTGAGGCTTAGGGCTAAAGGGCTTCGGAGGGCTTGCAATCATCATCCCTGTCCAACACACACCTCTTGAGAACACCCAAAACTTTCCTTATGTCTGTCCCTACGGTCTCACATGGCAAATGAGACCACAAGACTAACTGGAGGAAACCATAGTGATAACTAAGGGAGGGAATGAGTCACTGAAAGTGTATATGAGTGAGTGAATGAGTGTATTTGCTCTGTTTACACCAGACTGCCACCCCAGCTGACCACATCGGGTGGGTCATTAATTATTACTGAGGCTTCATTACACTGGGGCAATAACACAGTCAAGGCTTCAGGCACACTGTCTCATTTGATCTGATTGCCGTGGCTGTCTGGATATCGAGGCTTTAACAATAGAATCAGTCCTGGAACAATAACAATAAAATCACTTTAGTTGTAAGAGATCCTGGTGGCCGTTACCTTCTGTCGTCTCCTGAGGAGGAAATATGACTCCTCTCAGGCTCATCTTGCCCCCCCCTTTCCTCCCCCTTTCCCCTCTTCCCCTCCTCCATCTTCTCCCCCCGGTTTTCGCCCTCCACCTCCTGTCTCTCCTCCTCCTTCCCCTCGATGCCGTGCGGTGGTGTAGTCAAGGTTTATTCAAAGGTTCACACAAAAAACGTTTTTTCCATGAACACTGAGCACATGTGTTATTAGAGTACTGTTACACCCCGCCCCCCCCAACTCCCACCTCGAAATGAAGCCGTAGTAATTGTAGGGCAGCATGCTTGTATATCAGAGGAACCACACCTGATTGGCTGCTGCAGAACACAAGGACCCACCTCCTGCAACTGGCAACGTGACAGGGGAGCGGATGGAGCGGATTGGTGGAGCAGGCTGACTTGCATCATCCCAGATGTTAGTTGTGAACCCCCCCTCCCCTCCCCTTCCCAACCCAACACATACACCCCTCATTCTGCATCAGAAGAAGACCCCCCTCCCCTCCTCAACCAGTGATGTGCGTCACAGCTTTGCTGTCATGGGGAAGTCACTGAGGCGTGGCCCACTAACGAAAGAGACTCTGCTTCCTGTTTCTCTGTCTTCACGGATACGCACGCACACATGGATGTGCATGACAAACACACACAGGTCAGACGCACTTTCTAATATGAATTCATAAAGAGTGTAAGGACACAGGTTGATATACACACACATACACAGAACAGCATACATAAAACACACAAACAAACCTGTTCCCCCTGACACACACACATTACACCCACACACACACCACTTCACCTGATACACACGCACACAGGCCACTGTGGCCAGGTGTCTGTCTCTCTGAGTTTGGAGCTTTCTTGCACCTGTTTGGTCGACCGTTTCTGTGAACACTGCAGAGGTTTTTCTCCTTCTGCCATCCTGCTGTCAGCCAAGCTGCCATCAAAGGACACGTCCACCCCGGAGGAGGGGGAGCTCTCAAGAGGATGGGTTTTAGGAAGGATGAATATCGAGCACTCTGACCTAGAAAGTGATGTGAAGGACTTTGTGTCTGTGATGGTGAAACAGAGGCTTTTATTATCCCGTGAGGGACACAGCACTAAAGTCTCTCCTGGTGATCAGAGAGCATGGAGAGGGGGAAACCATCTCTTGGTCTCTTTCTCGTTCTCTCCTTCTCTCTGATTCTCTCTCTCTTCTCACTCATTCTTTGACTCTCTCTCTCCTTCTATCTCTCCTCTCTCTCTCTGTTTTCTCTCTCTCTTCTCACAGAGAAGGATTGCACGGTTAGAGACAGATAAACCTTCTCTATGGAAACAACTCTCATTCCACCTGGAGATTGACCATGGCTTACCGTACAATTCATTCCATTGCTTCTTAAGGCTCCAAACAAGACCATCACCAATCATCCAGTGGACAAAGACGTGATTAGTAAGAATACATAACAGGCATGAATATTTACATTTCCATGGCACTAAAAGAACAGCATATGTTAAGCAGGTATATGCTTAACAAATGTGTCTAGCTCACTGCTCCTCACTCGTCTCCCCCATGACAGATTTTTCAGCACTAGACAGCTCTGCAGTTGCCCTTGTAAGCATGAGGTAGACAGAGAGAGAAGAGGGCTATGTGTGTGTGTGTGTGTGTGTGTGTGGTTGTGTGTGACTGTGTGGGGTTTGTTGTTTATGTTGAATTAACAGATAGCAGGCATGTGTGTTTCTGTGTGGTAGGGTGGTCCATGCCAAGTGTTTCTCATTTTGTGCAGCCTCTCAAAAAACCCTCTACAAGATGGGGGCTTGCAAGGGGTAGATGTGGAGACCACTGTGTGTGTGTGTGTGAGGGGGGGTCTCTACCTAAAGTATAGGCGTTAGGACTCCTTTTGTTCTCTTGGCTGTCAGTGCAGGTTGCCTGTGGAGACACAGAAACATTGAAAATCTCATTACAAAGTGAGAAAAGAGAGAAAGTGGGGAGGGGGTGAAGTGAGGGGGGCGACAACGCTGGGGTTGTAGCATGTTAAATTCATACACACTGATGTGAGTCTTACTAATTCAGACATCCCATCGTAAAGTGTACACCAGGGCAGGAACACACGGATGTGCACTCATGAAAACACACACACACACTTCTTTTTATTCTTCATTGATTTCCTGTTGTTGCTTCTCCTCTTCCACTGATTTCATTAGGCACAGTGAGGACATGAAATCCCTAAATGAGAGAGATTTGAGATGAGGAGAGAAGTAGAGCAGGAAAGGAAGAGAAGGTAAAACGGTTGCGCAGACACTATGATTCACCACCGTCTTGATGGAGAGATCTGAGGGAAGGAGAGAAGGAGAGAGGGGATGAAACAGAGACACTATCACTGGCCGCCATCTTGTTCAGGGTCACATCTGAAGAGACCCACTGTAGAGTCATGAATCATGTTGTCATTACCCCAGTGAGAGCTAATAGACATATTGTGTGGTCACTATTGTGATTTAACTGTCTAATGGCAGGGTGGTTCAACGCTGACTGTGGTTAGAATGAGTGCGAGCAGTGGTTATCCCATGAATGGAGATGTGACGACCCTGTAATTTAACTGATTGCGAGATTATAGCTGCTTCTTCCCTGAGTGGTAATCACCTGACACACACACACACACACATCTCTCTCTGTGTCTCCTAGTTTCCAGTGAATCTTTGTTGTCTGGTTCCTAACAGACACATGCAAAGAAGATCTATTTAATTTGGTATGTAAAATTGTTGTTTAAGACCAGTTCCATTGAGATAAAAATGTAGTGGATACATTGGTTCATCTTTCATCTGCAACAGTCTTGCACTCATCTAAGTCTCAAGATCTGCTTGATCTCTGCTTCCTTTACTCACATCCTCAGCCGCCATCTTGCTTTTCGCTGCTTTGCAGCACAAAGTCTTTCTAATTACTGTTAGGCTATGTCGTGATGGATCATCAGGGGGACTGCGTCTTTAAGGGAGGATCGTGCAAGAGCAGACACCTTTGGATGAGTGGGAGGGGGAACTCACAGACAATAAACACCTACAGGAGCGCAAACACACAGGGCTCTGCCCTTGACATTTACTGCAGGCTGCAGGGAGAAGTGTGTGTGGCTCTGACTCTCTCCCACACAAAGACCTGAGCAGGATAGCTAGCTGTGACGTCCAGGAGACAGAGGCGCTCCATGCAGACGCTAGATAAGGTTATTGTCAGAGGACTGTCTGTCAAGGAGGGAGCAGAGTCACAATAAAGACACAATGAGAGGTGGATTGAAATGATGAGATAACATAACTACTGACACTTTCATTCTTTTATTGCATTCACTGCATATCTGGTTTATCTGCAATCTCTATTGCCGCACGACATCCACTCGGTCTCGGCCTCTCTCCCTCTTTGTCTCTTTATTCCTCTCACATGCTGTCTTTCTATCTCTCTCTCTCTTCCTCGCTCTGTTTCCCTCTCTCTTCCTCTCCATCTCTCTCTTCCTCTCCCTCTCTCTTCCTCTCCCTCTCTCTCTTCCTCTCTCTCTTCTTCTCTCTCACGCACTTCCTCGCTCTCCAAAGCTTTCTCTCTTTTTATTTGTCACTGCATGGTGACTCAGACATTGCAGATATCCTAGATCTAAAAGATAAATCAAGTGAGTCACACTGCAACCAGACATTATCTGTCTTTCTCCCTCTCCCTGTCAGAACACACATACAGACACACAAATACAAATACACACACAGACACACACACATAGACACACAGCCTAAGTGGGATACTCACTGCCTACCTTCTACTCCAACTGGATGCAGACAGGGAGCTGCCATTCGTACACATAGACATCTTTCCAAGGCTTGCTCCTTCACACCCAGACAGCTGAATAAACAAAGAAGCCAAACCAACAAACAGGTTTTAAAGCCGCTAGCTCTTTTCACAGCATCCTGACCATCCACGTGTGAGTGGTTGACTGTACGCACAGGATGAAGCTGTCAATCAACAGAGAGAGAGAGAGAGAGAACTAGTGAGAGACTAAATGTGTTCCTCTCTCTCCCTGTCCATCTCTCTCTGTCTTTCTCTCTCCACGCCCGCCCGCTCTCACAAATTGAAAGTCAGCCCTTCCGCCTGCCGTGTCAACAGTGAAGAAACACACTTTCTACTCCAAACTCTCGTTTCTCCTGAGCATCAGCCAGTCACTCAAGCAGAGGCCTTGAGACTGTGGATCAAGGTGCCCTGGTAGGCCTGACGCTGTAGTGGCACGCACCCTGCGGAGCGAAGGGAGCAGCCTGACAGGCAGCTTGGCGCTCCACGCTCCTCTCTAATTGCTTTGATTTGTTCGCCCAGTTCAGGGAGATAACGAGAGCACTGGGACAGGTGATGTGGTTTTAACAGCCACAAGTACACAAGCTGTGGGTCATGTCTGGCTTCTCCAATCCTTTCCTCTCTTCCTCTCAGGTCAGCTTCTCCTGACATGACCGGGAAGGAAGAGATTGGTGCTCTCTCCATCTTGATTGTACAGGGTGCTCTTTCAGAGCAGATTTCCATTCCCTGGAATTACGGGGAGGGAAGGAGGAGAAGGAGAGTAAAGGAGGGAAGAAAGAGGGAAAGGAGGGAAGAGGATGAGAGGAAAGGAGGGATGGGTTGATGTGGAGAAGCCTGGTTCGTCAGCGAGATCCAAGATACCGCCCTGCAGCTTTTTAGAATCAACATCGAGGGAGGGAGGGAGGGAGGGAGGGAGGGAGGGAGGGAGGGAGGGAGGGAGGGAGGGAGGGAGGGAGGGAGGGAGGGAGGGAGGGAGGGAGGGAGGGAGGGAGGGAGGGAGGGAGGGAGGGAGGGAGGGAGGGAGGGAGGGAGGGAGGGAGGGAGGGAGGGAGGAAACAGGTACAGGAAGTGGAGATGGACCGATGTGTGGTCGTGGAGAGAACACTCGGCCAGTCTGTGGGATTCCCAAGATCCTACCCTGCTGGGCGTGGCTCCACACCACCAAGTCACATGACCCCTGGAGTCTAGCCAGCCAATCAACGCTCTGGGAGCCAGGAGCACTGAGGGGAAGACACAGGAGGCCAGAGACAACAGATGGAGTGGTTGTGGTATGAGAGACAGAGAAAGAACACATTACTGAGATAGTGAGGGAGTGAGAAGGAGGGAAGGGTAAGAGACAGACAGGGAAGGTTGGAAAATAAAAAGAGGAGAAAACAGGCAATTCATAGATGACCAGTAATTCTGCAGGATTCACCAGAAGTATGTTACAGAGAGCCAATGGGCGTGGCACTGCATTAACGGAAAGACAATAGGCAGAGGAAAATTCTCTCTCTCATTGGCTACGCTGAAGAAGGCAGTGTGATGTCACAGACATACACCCATTTCTCTGTGACAGTGTGGGTACACATGTCTGTGTAAGCGCCTGTGTGTGTGTCTGTGTGCATGTGTGTGTTTGTGTGTCTGTTTGTGTGTGCATGTGTGGTGTCATACAGACTTGTGTGTTTGTCCTTGGCAATATTTCTCTTTTTCTAAACACCTTTTGTGGATCTTTCTAAAGGGGATATGGGTTTCCATGGAGACCGGGACACTTAGGAACAAGCGAGAACTCTGGTCGTGAGGAGATACTCTGGTACTGTGAGTCTGGGGTGAGGAACAAGGGAGAGAAAGGGAGAGGGGGAAAAGAGAGAGAAGGTGGGTGGGTGGGAGGGGGGAGAGAATGAGCAGAGATATCCTTGAGTCTTTCCGTACAGTGTACATGTATAGAAACACAGTATCTGCATGTCGTGGACAGCCCGTACTGGTCTGAGTCATTAGATGAGAGCAGCAGTCTAATCTCTCACCTGACGACAGGGTTAAGAGACTGCAGGCTGATAACACAGCCATCAGAAGCACTCCGTCACATGATAATGACATTATCCTGACACTCCATTACATCCACGCTTTCACTGTAATCTTGTTAAAGGCCCAGTGACAGAGAGAGCGACGCTCGCACACACACATACAAGCACACACTGACAATGCACGAGGACCCACACACACAGAAATGTCTGAATGAATGGAGATGGATAAAATGGATGAGGAGGAGGAGGAGGAAGACCAAAATGATACTTTTGTAAGGTAACCTTGCTGCTAGAGAGGAACTGGAAAACAGAAATAAAATGGAAAACAGTCATTGTTTCCAGCGACTGTTTCAGTCCTATGTAGCCTAGCTTGTCATGCACCTTCACTCCTCTTCTTTGCCCTCCCCTCTCCCCAATACCCCATGTGGTGAGCATGGAGCTGCTTTTTCTAAAGAAGTTAATAGTCATAGAGCCCCCTGGTGGATGTTTGAAACAACAACAGGGTTGCAATTTTGAACCTCATTTACATGTAGTCATTTAACAGACGCTATTGTCCAGAGCGACTTACAGTAAATACAGGGACATTCTCCCCGAGGCAAGTAGGGTGAAGTGCCTTGCCCAAGGACACAACGTAATTTCTCACGGCCGGGAATCGAACCAACAACCTTCTGATTATTAGCCTGACTCCCTAACCTCTAAGCCATCTGAACCAAGAGCAGCTGTATACCTCCAGTGTATATTAGAAAACATCAATGAATAATAACAATAACACAATGTATTATAACAATGACTTCATGCACAATAACTATATAAATATCAATCAGCAGAATACATTACAACACAGATGTGGGTACAATAATTTGGTTTCCTTATTTTGTCACACTGGAATGTTTTTAGAGTGATTCCCAGTACGGGGTTTTTCCAGTCTGGCTATACAGTATGGCTCAGTGCTGTATGACAAAGCAGACACCTAGTGTAATTACTGATGTTGGCTAGCCTACGGCACTGACCTGCTAGCCTGCCACACAGCTACTGCAGCTCAGCTTTCATTACTCTGCTGCCTCTGACACACACACCATTAGGCACCCTTATGAATGAGCCACAATCGCAAGCTAGGGTGCCTTGTTCTCCTTGCTTCCCTCACTCCCTCCCTCAATCCTTCCCGCCTCCCTCCCCCCTTCCACCTCTTCATCCCTCCCTCCCTCGCTGACTGCACTCCCTCCCCTCCTCGCTCCTTGCCTCCCTCTCTAACCAGGAAGTGTATTACAAACAGATTAAGTTCATATAAGACCATGGGCCACAAGGAGCATGAATATCATACTTACTACAATAGAAACTACTTGCTGACACAAGTCTCCCATGTGTCTAGTGTGTTTGGAGTATGAACCTCAAATGTCTACATAAATATAACTCTCTATTACTCTTCTAAAGAGGATTCAATTACACACTGAAGCCTGATGTGACTAGATAATGGAACACTGGTCTTCCCCTAATCAGAACCCATCTGACAGGTCACACGTCCTCATGGCCCAAGGGAACAATTTGGGTGTTGCATAGCACATGGTTCCTGCTTTTCTGTCACTCCCCTGCTCCCTCCCCATCTCCTCCCTTTCCCTCCCACCAGCACCTTATTTGGGGGGCGGTTGTCGCGGGGGACACACTAATGGTTTAGGTTGTCTAGGCAACGTGTGATGCCATCTGTCAGGGTCTGGCTCGCTGATCCTTGTCGTGTAGCAGAGACACATGGGTCCAGGAGTGTGCTTTAGAACTATACTCTCTGCTTCTCTAACAGCTTCTAGAAAAACACACACATGCACACACACACATGATGCACACAAACACAACACAAACAGTGGTCTGGATAAAGACAGCCAGGCTCCAGAAAATTTAAAACAATAAGAGCCGCCAGTCTCATCAGTCATACCGATTGCATGCATACCTCTTGTGAAATAATCAAGAGCATAAAAAACTGTACTAAAATGTGAACAAAATGATTCCCCTTACAGTGTCTAATCACAATTTACAGTAACGGTGCAGTTCTATACAGGATGTAAACAGTGAGCAATGCTTGTAAAAGGGATGCTGGTTTTGTTTAAAAATCTAAGCTGGGGTCCAGATGCCATGCAACGATTAATTAACTCTGTAGGTTTTTCTGAGTCACTGTTAAATTGGTTTAACATGCTGTAAGACAACAGCATGATGTTCACTACCCAAACAAACATTGATTCCTGAGGTCAAACGATGAAACCTCCAACCTGTCAATCATGTGCTTAATCACATAGAAACAGACTGGGATAAAGTTTATTTCGATTTTAATTCATTTTCCCACAAAGTAAAAACAATTTTACACAAAAATGTTTTGGATATGGGATATCAAAACACACAAACATGCATTAGCATGTATACACTGTATGGTGACATGATGGGATGAATGTTAACCAGTGCAAATTAGAAAAAGGGGCTTGGAGAAAGGGGGTGTGTTTGAGAAGGTGTAGAGGGAGACTGGGGGCGTGTCTGGAAGGCACTGTGGACATGGGGATCTAATCCCTGGGGAAGGAAAGAGGGGGAGGGGGGGTCAACTCCACCTGGGACTATAGCACCAGACATGCACACTGGCATGAGGATTAGAATGTCATCGCCTCAGCGACCACTAGATTGATAGCATCCCCCTTTAACTCCAACCCTTGCTCCCCTCTGAATCCCTTCCTCTCTGGGCCAAAAATGTGCAATTATACCTCCCCACCTCCCCCCCATTACTCCCCCGCACAAGCCTGAGCACCAATAAACAGGACATTAACGAGTGTTGAGCAGGGGCCGGGGCCTGGAGGGCTCCTTTACCAGGCGAGGTCATCAGGAAGGAAGCTGAGAGGAGGGTGACGCGGTAACGCTGCATGCTGGGCTGCAAAGATGATTCAGAGTGGTGGAACTGTTGCCATTAAAACTACGGCTGTGTCGCCGTATGAGAATGAGAATGGCCGTCTATTCTAGTCCGTCAGTTGAGGGTGCTCAGTCACTGGTCCGGTTGACCATGTGAAACAGCGCCATCTGTTGATACAGGTAAAAAATCACAACCCAGACTCATGTTTTCAAGCATTCAGATAGTGAAAGTCTTTAAGCACAAGCTCTATTTCAAATCGAGTTCTTATCAACATGAAAAATATTTGCTGCAGTAGTTTATGGGCTGTTTATGATGTTTTGCACCTGGTTTCCCCTACATCCTATAATGAGTAGTCTAATCGCTGCGGCTGGTCGTCCCATGTTGAGATTATAAAACATTTCCGCTTTGAAAACTCAACATCACAGTTTCCTCAGTCCCAGCAAGTTGCCCCCCGTAAATTCATAGGAAACTATCTCTAACATTGACTCACTTTCGAGATGATTTAGGTGAGCGGTTTTTAAAGTAGGCTAGGAAGGTTCCTGTAGTCTACTTTAAAGCAACTGTTCAGATACTGCCTTGCTTTAGAAAGCGTTTTTATATTTCCTCTACCGTTTTGTTCATTCTAGTTGTGACAGGCAACTAAGAAGGCGTGAAACACTTACACAATTTGACGACTTTGCTAAATAGCCAGTGGACAACCGAGAACCAATACTGGTCCAGCGGTATGCGGAGCATCATGTAAGATGACACCATAGGCTTTGAAAGGCGCAGGGATGTTCCTTTGACATGTGGAATTTACCTATAGTAGCCTATAGCTAGTCATTATTGTGCAGTCATCATTTCCCATAGTGGACCAAGGGGACGAGAGTAACGTCGCTGGGGATGGTCGATCTTGAGCCTTTTCATACAGGGTCTGTGTTGGGCAATTCTGGATGTACTTTCTAAAGTATTCAACTTCGCTTTTGACTTTAAAAACAATTGTGTAAGTATTGATTAATTATTGTTTTAATTAAGACATAATCATTTTGTAGATGATTAGGCTGTTATTACAATAAGTATTTACAAAACGACATTAGCCAATTTCTTTTCTGAGCGTTTGTCTTGAGTGTTTCAGTAGTATAAACTTTGTAATTTGTTCCGACTTAATCTCTACTCATTACTCATGTGGCCTCATCAGTTTAAATTGTTAGATTGTTAACTTTGCGAGATAGATTGTTGTTACCAATCATATGATAATTCAGAATCATAATTCTGAGTTCTGAATGATTTAAAAAAGCAAACTCTAATCCAAATTGCCATATGGTAACCTCTAGAAATTGAAGTGATTACAACTGGATGTGATTGAATCTGAAAAACAATGCAAAGATTGAAATGGGTGTTTAGGTCAAAGATGGATCTCTCTCCAAAACCTAGCTATGTTAGTTTGGGCCAACTACAAGTTTTCACATGGGAGCTCCAGAGGCCCAACATTAGGCCACAAGAACATCAGGTCTATGTGTTTTACTGCTTTGGGGTGCATGCCAAGACTCAAATCAATGAACAGATTGTGCTGTGGCCACTATTTATTATTTTAAAACGTCATCTTAAATCTGTTCAGGATAAGGTATAGAATTCTTTCACTAGGATTTCAGTTGCCAAGCATTTTTGATTTTCGTGTTACTGTTTCGAGCCAGTGCAGCTGTACAATGCAAGGCCTCCATGTTGGGGGTGTATAAACAGAGGGGAGCGATGGACCCTACCATCCTCTTGGCCTTTGGCTCGCTGTTTTATTTAGTCTGGAACCACAAGAGGGAACACCATGTGTAGTGGAGCTAAGACTGCTGCCCGCTGCTCACCAGGACCAAATACTAGACTTCCATCTCAGGGAATTCACTTTTAGGTCCAGCGGTTCTGGAGAAATTTGGGTTCTGTATAGAATGGTCTAAGGTTCAAAAGCCACCTGTTGCACATGCATGGGGTCAATGTCTAGCAAACCAAAAAAAACCCTCTCCTCCTTTCCCAACCACCTTCAATTCATGAAACCCTTTCTGTATTTAGTGTTCATGAAACCCCTTCTGTATATAGTGTTCATTAAATCCCTTCTGTATATAGTGTTGTATTACTTCAGATAAGCTGTTTCAACTTGGAAGGTGATACCAGTAAAGACTGATCTTGGTTTCACTGAAGGTTTAGATTGCTGCTGCTGTTGGGTGGGCTGTTGGCCATCAATATGACCTCACATAAGTCATTTTTTTGTGAATAGTTTATTCAGACAGTTTTGTAAACTAATAGTTAAGCCTGAAGCATGCAGGGAACAAGTGAAGATGCAGTATTGGATTACTCTGTGTCTGTATGAAAGAATCCAGCTGGTTTTCTGGTCTGGGATTGACTTACAAAGTCATCACAGCTTGATTTTCACTACAATACAGTTGTCAGGTAAACTTGTGACAGTCTTCTAGTTCAGTTACAAAGCACTATAGCCCACCCAGGCAACTCCAGGACAAGGAAACTTGAAAAGAGGGTCTGTGTTGTAGCGTACAGGAGAGAGAATTCTGTCAGCTAGTTGAGAAGTTGATTGTTTACTAGCTGTATGGGGCTGCAGATCGGTCCTCTGGAGAGCTCAGGGTCGGGCACAGTCAGGCCACGGGCAGCTAACCCATCAGTCATCCTGTCAGCTTCGGTAGTCCAGGTATTTGCATGAACGGTTTTTACCCTGCAGAAAGCTCATGTTTGCGCAATACCTAATGTCATTTCGCTCAACCGAAAGGGAGGTTCTCGTCTGAAGATGTTCCCTGTCATTAAGATACACACCAGGCAGCCCAAGGAGGGGACGATTAGAGGCTGCAGAATTTCGTCGAAGCATATCGAGGGGAACATTGTAGGTAGGGCAAAGTAAATGAGCTGGAATACCCAGCACAAGCAGGTATGGGCCTGTGTATGTGTGTGTACAGTAGGCAGTGTATGTATGTATGGTTGTGTTAGTACAGCAACACCTATTATTACCACATTTTTATAGTTTTACTCTGTGATAAGGATGCCTGATAAGAAAGTCGTGTCAGCAGCAAAATGAAACCAAAATGATGTCCTAAGAGTCAAAATAGTAACTACTAGGTCCAGGTGTAACACCTGGTTGGCCCTAATATGTGTGTGTCTGTGTGTGTAAGTGTGTCTGTTCATGCATGTGTATGTGTGTGTGTGTGTTAGTGTGCGCAAGAATAAAGGAGGCTTTTGTTGAAAAGGGAGGCCAACCAGTGACCTTTGTCTCCATTTCCCAGCAGAATCCGTCCTCTAGTGGAGGTGTGAATGTGGCACCTGTGTGTTTAGTTTGAGTCTCAGACTCCCATGGCCCTGCCGGTCAGCATCTCGACAGCCCCCACCCAAGACCCCTGTCTCCTGGCTGAGTCTGGTTAGTTCAGCAGCTGCAGTAGTTTAGCAGCTCCCCAGTCCATCCCCTCCTCTAGGCCGTCTGCACATCATTGCTGGAACTACACAGAAGCAGATCTAACTATACTCCCAGGGCCCACAGAATCTGAAAACGGTTTTATTGGATTGTTTTAATATGACAATACTACATTTCTGCCAAGTGCATCATGCCCTGGTTTCCTTCCATACATTATTTTATTGACCCTCATTTATTCAGGCAAACAACCCTATTATAAGAACACATTCTTAACATCATTTTAAATGATGGATACGTATCAAATATGTTGTATGTCACCAAGGCCTGCAGCATGGCCCGGAACAGTGTCTAGCATGGCCCAGAGCAGCGTCTAGCATGGCCCAGAGCAGCGTCTAGCATGGCCCAGAGCAGTGTCTAGCATGGCCCAGAATAGTGTCTAGCATGGCCCAGAGCAGTGTCTAGCATGGCCCAGAGCAGCGTCTAGCATGGCCCAGAGTAGTGTCTAGCATGGCCCAGAGCAGCGTCTAGCATGGCCCAGAGCAGTGTCTAGCATGGCCCAGAGCAGCGTCTAGCATGGCCCAGAGCAGCGTCTAGCATGGCCCAGAGTAGTGTCTAGCATGGCCCGGAGTAGTGTCTAGCATGGCCCAGAGCAGTGTCTAGCATGGCCCAGAGTAGTGTCTAGCATGGCCCAGAGCAGCGTCTAGCATGGCCCAGAGCAGCGTCTAGCATGGCCCAGAGCAGCGTCTAGCATGGCCCAGAGTAGTGTCTAGCATGGCCCGGAGTAGTGTCTAGCATGGCCCAGAGTAGTGTCTAGCATGGCCCAGAGTAGTGTCTAGCATGGCCCAGAGCAGCGTCTAGCATGGCCCAGAGTAGTGTCTAGCATGGCCCAGAGCAGCATCTAGCATGGCCCAGAGCAGCGTCTAGCATGGCCCAGAGCAGCGTCTAGCATGGCCCAGAGTAGTGTCTAGCATGGCCCAGAGCAGTGTCTAGCATGGCCCAGAGCAGCGTCTAGCATGGCCCAGAGCAGCGTCTAGCATGGCCCAGAGTAGTGTCTAGCATGGCCCAGAGCAGTGTCTAGCATGGCCCAGAGTAGTGTCTAGCATGGCCCAGAGCAGTGTCTAGCATGGCCCAGAGCAGCGTCTAGCATGGCCTTTCAAGCAGGACACAGTCAGGACAGGGGGACAAGACAGCTGTCGTCGGTCTGACCACCTGTCTGAGTCTTCCCTCGTACAAGTGTCATCCAGGTGTGGCCCTTAGCTCTACAGCCCTGCCTGGATGGGAGATGACATCATCACACTTCCTGTGTGAAGGAGCCATAGTTTCTCGACAGAAAGAGCAACTCCCAAAATGTTGATCTATCAACTGATATCTATCCTTTTGTTGTTCTGCATTCATATCTGGCATGTATTCTTATCTGATCTGTTCATCCAGTGCAGGTGTTGTTTTTTTGCAGAGGATCAGATTAACAGTGAAGCTGGTGTTGTCCTAGAACCGCAGAGTCCTGAGTCTGGAAGGGTTAGGCAGTCTGGGAGGCTTACTGGCAGGTAAAAACACAAGCCACATTGGTTTGTGGGTGTCAATCAGCAGATATACCAGGGAAATCAAAACACAAAGCTTAACAGAAACATCCCAGGATTTGAAAGTACCGAGGCTAACAGCATCGAGACTGACAAACAACCTGACTTCACAATACACATAACACATGCAACCCTTCCCATTCATGCTCTACCAACAGGTTCTGAGTGTCTAAACCATTGTGGAGGAGAGGAGGGAACAGTCAGTCATGATGAATCCAGAGTGCCCCCAGAGTGCCCCCCAGGCCCTCCCCAGCCCTGAGAGCCCCCGCCACCAAACAGGCCTGGGGATGCTCTGTCCCCTGAGCCCCAAACACCGCCCTGGGCCTGGTCTGGCAAGCCCTCAGGAGTACAGCCAATGGCTGCCCTGCCGCCACGAGTCCAGCCTACTGCCCATGAAAGAGGATCTGGCCATCTGGCTCAACTGCATTTTGGGTAATGTAGTATTTCAACAAAGAAGAAACTGTGCTTTAAACGACTCGTGTCTTGTACAATAGAGGAGCAGGGGTGCATATATAAAAACTTAATTCTGGCTATTTTTGCTGTTGATAATTTGTTCTCACACACCTGTGTTCAGATTTCACCCCGCAAATGCTCAAATGAGGTGTTTATTCGTTATGTATTTAATTTGACTCCTACATATTTTATTCGTTTCTAGATACAGGATGTTATTTATAAAACACCACTCACAGTCCTTCCTACTGCTTTGAGCAGGATATTGGATCATAAAGAAGGAGCTACAGCACTGTGAAAGATAAAGCCCTGACCCTAATCCCTGTCATGGCACTGCATGCCCTGTCACTGAGAGGAACCCTGTTCACATTCCAGCTGAAGGGCTGTTTCTTCACAACAGTCTGAAAGGAGGATGTAAAGAGACCAAACGTGTCACAGCGTGCCAGTGTATGACTAGACAGTTAAACACACAAACACACACACACAAAGACAGGCGTCTGCTGTGTCAACAATGTGAAGACACGCATAAGTAATTTGTAATTCTTAGAATCAAAAGCGTGCGTGATACCTTTGACGTTTGATTTATGTAGTAGATGTAACAGGACAAAGACATTAAATTAAGTGGCTTTGAAATACTTTTTCATTTTTATACTTCAAAAATCCCTTTCATATGTTTATGGAACTTTTGTTGAATAAGTAGCTCTGTCCGCTTCCAGAAAACCACCAGTGTAGTCCCGGACATTGGTTCATTTCTAGATGTTCGGACTTCCATGCAAATCTGAGGTTGGAATTTCACCTGTGACATGTAAGAGTTGGGGTAAGGGTCAGGGCTACGTTGGCGTAGGGGTCAGGGTTGTGGTTGTGGTTGTGGTCAGACTAGGGTCAGGGTTGTGGTTGTGGTTGTGGTCAGACTAGGGTCATGGTTGTGGTTGTGGTAACAGTCTCTCTCCTGTCTTCAGGTGAAGACCTGACTGCACACAGTCTGATGGACCGGCTGGACAACGGGGTTCTGCTCTGTGAGCTGGCCCAGGAACTGCAAGACAGGATGATATTAGCCAGCAATGAGAAGGTACCACACAGAGAGAGAGAAAGAGAGAGAGAGAGAGAGAGAGAGAGAGAGAGAGAGAGAGAGAGAGAGAGAGAGAGAGAGAGAGAGAGAGTGGATTGGCTCTGGTATAACCAGACAACAAAGGGTGAGATTCTCTGTTGCTGAAAAATGTACCTGGGTCTTCTTTTTACTCTGACCAACTGGGTCCATTTGAACTGAGTTTACAGACAACATGATTTTCCCACAACCACTTTCTAAAATTAAGTGTATGTGTGTATTTGTGTGTCTGTGTGTGTGTATCTGTGCGTGTATGTGTATGTGTTTTACCCAGCCCTTCATCCGCAGAGTTATCCACTGGCGTGCTGATGCTTCTTCCGGATCCTTCTTTGCCCGTGACAACACCGCTAACTTCCTGTATTGGTGTCGAAAGATTGGCGTGGACAAGGCTTATCTGTTTGAGTCTGAGGATTTGGGTGAGTGTTCTCTCTCTCTCTCTCTCTCTCTCTCTCTCTCTCTCTCTCTCTCTCTCTCTCTCTCTCTCTCTCTCTCTCTCTCACTCTCTCTCGCCGTCATACTGTAGGGGAGGGGCTGCTGAAGGTGAAATTAGAACAGCCTTCAAGGTAGATCAATCGCTCCCACGGTCCAGAGACTGGACTGTAGAGAGTCAGGATGAAAGCCTGAACTACAGCCTCCTCTAAAGAGAGCCTCTGGATCATGTTTCAGTCCTCTGCCGTTGGGTCCCTGCAGGATCCCAGGCGCAGGACACCAGAGACAGTCAGCACGCTGACCTGCTTCTGTCACACACTGGATGCTAGCCCTACCTGTACTGTCACAGACTGGATGCTAGCCCTACCTGTACAGTCACATGGGCGTGTGTGAGGGTGCTTGGCGTCGGTCACTACACATGCTTTTATGTGAACATTTACTGTTGTATGTATTAACAATTGTTTCCCTACTTTCTCTCTCTTTCCTCCTTGTGCTGCACCCTTCATGTAACGGACAGTGTGGGGAGGGAGACATAGAACATGCCAAAGACTAAAGGTCAAAGGTTGACTAACATTCTGCTCAGCAATTTTCTCTCTTGGGGATCAGTGGTTTAAGTATAAACAGAATCTCTCATTTATGCACTGAATTGGGATTGATTCCCTTTACTGAATCCTCTACTGAATCAGGATTGATTCACTTCTATGAATTATCTGCTGTATCTCCAAGAACTTCACAGAGGACAGGCAAGTGAAAACAAGGCACTCAAGGTTCTTGTCCTCCACTGATCCACTTCAAACACTGCGTGTTGTGTCTCCCAGCATGCTGTGTCTATCTCTTCTGTGTTTCCTCTCCGTCTACTATGGAATCAGTTGCATTTGATCTGGTGATACATTTGGATTTGCAACCCTCATCTGTGGTCACAATTCATGTTGTCATAAACAAACCCCAAACATATTTGAGTGTATTTTTCATAATCTCCATGAGAAAGATGCGTTTCTTTATAACAAGCCAATATTTAACTTGATCAACTCTAAGATCTAAGCCTTTGAAGGTTTGATTACAGACTGTGTGTTGTACCATGCTAAGTTGTGCGGCCTTGTGTTGTGCTGTGTTGTGTGGTCCTGTACTATGCTGTGCTGTTGTCCCTCTGACAGTCTGATCCACGGTTCTAGAATCATTCAAAGTTGTCCTTCCTGTCTCCAACGTGTTGTGGTTTATCTCTCAAGGCATCTGTCATCTCCTGTTACAAATGAATAACCCCTATTGTTATATTGTGTGTCTGTGTGTGTGTATGGCTGTGTGCATATGTTTGTGTGTGTGTTCAGTACTCCACAAACAACCTCGGGAGGTCTGCGTCTGCCTGATGGAGCTGGGGAGGATTGGGGTCAGGTGAGTTACAATGACCAGGTGAAAAGAGGGCAAAAACGCTCTTTCTGCCTCTTGTCTTTCTCTCTTACTGTTTCTTTCTCACCTTTCTCTTTCTCTCTTACTCTCCTTCTCTCTCTCTCTCTCTCTCTCTCTCTCTCTCTCTCTGTCTCTCTCTCTCTCTCTCTTTCTCTTTCTCTCTCTCTCTCTCTCTCTCTCTCTCTCTCTCTCTCTCTCTCTCTCTCTCTCTCTCTCTCTCTCTCTCTCTCTCTCTCTCTCTCTCTCTCTCTCTCTCTAAGGTATGGAGTAGAGCCCCCAGGGTTGGTGAAGCTGGAGAGAGAGATCGAGAGGGAGGAGGAGGCCAGGTCTCTAACCCCGTCATCCCCTCTCCCCTTCCCCTTCTTCCCTCCTCCACCTCTCCCTCTCTCCCCACCTCTCACCCCTGACCCCACCACCCCAGTCTCAGAGACCCCTCCCCGGCCTTCGTCCCCCACGGCGGTCACAGCTGCCTCTCCCCCCTCCACGCCTACGCCCCCCACCACCTCCTCGTCCACCCAGACCTCCCTCTCAGGCAGCCACAC
Source organism: Hypomesus nipponensis (assembly GCF_054491055.1). Taxonomy (NCBI): domain Eukaryota; kingdom Metazoa; phylum Chordata; class Actinopteri; order Osmeriformes; family Osmeridae; genus Hypomesus; species Hypomesus nipponensis. The sequence continues at coordinate 13,352,702 of NC_140379.1, read as the reverse complement.
GAGCACCTCCTCCGTCTCCACCCAGACTCCCCTCTCCGCCTTCTCCAGCACCCACGTCCCCCCCTCCCCCTCCACAGCCACACTGCTGCCCCCCCCGAACCTCACTGCCACCTCTGCCTCCACCCCCCCTGACAAACCACTGCCTCCACCCTCACCGCCTCCCCCTGCCTCCCCTCCGTCACCCTTGCCACTGCCCTCGCCCTCTCATACTCACCCCAGCAAGTCCTCTGGCAAGAAGGTCTCCACAGGAACTGGAAACCTGCTCGATGACATTGTAAGTACCTAAACCATAGCCTTGAAGTCTTACTGACTTTGTCAGTCCTAATGCTGTCGACGGGCAGAGTACCATTGACTTTCTTAGTACGACTTACTGTAATAAGACTTAGTCAAGACAATAGTGAGGAAAGAGGCTACCTAAGAGGCTTTGGTGGTTCTAGGTGAGGAATATCATTGAGGACCCTCCTTGTAGCTGCGCTGCCAGATTCCCTGTGGAGAAGCAGCCTAAAGGACGCTACCGTCTGGGGGAGAAGGTCCTGTATGTACGGGTACGTCCACACACACGTTCACCCACTCTCCTCCACCATCTAACACCGTCTTCCATCCTTCTCCATCCTCCCAGGACTGACCTCCAATACAAAAGCATGTTGATCAGTTGATATTTCTGATGATACTCACAGACTGTGTTTGAATCATAAGTCGTTGACAACATCATTAGAGCGGTTAGGGCTTTTCACAAGTAAATATAAAACAACGTAAAACAACTAAATATTGAGAACCAGCTTCCCATGGAGAAGAATGATATGTTGGAGTGTTGATTGGCATGGAGCTGTGAGTGTGTGTCTGATGTATGACGCGGGGCTGTGTGGGAAATGTGAGTGTGTGTAAGTGTGTCTGTGTGTGTGAGTGTGTCTGTGTGTGAGTGTGTCTGTGTGTGTGTGTGAGTGTGTCTGTGTGTGTGAATGTGCGAGTTCTGGGTATGTTTGCTTTCGTTTGTATGCTTGTGTGTGTGTGTGTGCACCATATGAGGCTCTGTGTGGAAGGAGTGAGGATCTGTAGAAGGACGCCTCAACGCCTCATGGGAGCCAAGGTTGCTTGGCAACCGGTAGACTGAGTTCACACCTTCCAAAGGAAATGAAAAAAGGATCTCAGTCATACTGACGACACGCCCTGGTTTGTATTAGCTGATTTGGCATAATATGGCCTGAGTTGACACTGGTATGATCACAAAAACAATGTTGTATGTAACACACCTACACAATTGTCAGCACACATTTGGTGTGTGTATTCATGGTTGGTGTATGTGTGTGTATGACATGTTAGTGTCCTCGCTCCGCAGTGACCAGTAAGTCACACTAGGCACGGCTGTTTCTCTCGCTGGCTCATCGGTTGCCAACACAAAGCCATATAACGCTCAGTTAAGCCCATTGAAACCCAGCGACTCTCACTCTGCCAGCCCAGCAGTCTGAGTGACGAGCCTGATGGAGCTGTCTGTGGCAGTCTGCTGCTGGAGGTTCACTTACAACAGCATTCCTGCTCCTGCTCCCCGAGCAGCCTGCAGCAGGGTTTACTGCTGTTTGGACATAATGGCTGACTGGAGGGAACACCTGTTTCTGTGCTCCTCTCTCCTGTCTGGCGGCGGAGAACAAGCCCCGACGCCACATCAAAGGAAGAGGCCTCCATAAAGCAGAGCGGATGGGCTGTGCTGATGGTTCACAGCCAGACTGATTCAGGAGGGGAGTACACTACAGTATGCTGACTGAAAAACAGAGGGGGAAATGGCATGGCCCGGAGGGTTCTTTAATCTGATCATAAACAATCTTCTACTCTAAGTCCCTCAGCAACAGCATGTGTGTCTGTTCAGTGTGGGTTATATGCAGTGTGTATATGTTGTGTTTGGACCGTATGCAGTGTTCAGTGGTTTTACCCAAATCAATAATGTAATAGACGGCCAATAAGGTAATTATTTTGCATTATTGACGATAGCTGTTTTATGGTTTTGGTCATTATTACATTATTGGCTGCTACACACTCCTCGGTGATGTAAAAGATCCACTAAAGAACTACAGCCCCTATCGGTCCTGAATGCGTTGTGTGTGTTTCAAGAGGGAGGCTTGGTAAATAGCCATCAGAGATAAGCCTGTAAGATAACCTTTACAGCCATCCCTGCCACAGTAGGTTGTTTGTACGGCCAAGTGTGTGTAAGTATGTGTGTGTGTGTATAAGTGTGTGTGCTCGTCTTTTTAAAGAGCCACAGTCTATTGATCATAGAAGGCAAGTCATTAGTGGTGTGATTTAATCAGACTGCAGCTCGTTAAACAGTGCCCTGGTGCGACAGCCTCCCTCCCTCCCTGCCCTCCATCCATCCATCCATCCCCTTCTTCTCGTCCTCGCTCCACCCCCTCCCTCGCTTTCTCCCCTCTTCTCGTTTTGAGGTTTTTCAATCAGGGCCCCCACAGCCTCCTCTTCTATTGAAGGAGAAGGGCTTTCTGCTTTCTTCTCCAGGCATAATGAAGAGCTTGGCTGTATAGCAGGAATGATCTCTGCCTCAATAGAAGGCTGGCCATTACAGCCTCTGTGAGAATCAGCTCCCTGCCTCTGCTATCCATTACCATCAACTCACACTGGAATATATGATGAAAAGACAACATCTCACCATTTAGCATTCATTGTGGATGTGAGATAATAGATATTTTGTGTATATATGATCCTTTTTTTCAACCAAACCTTTGAAAAATACTAACATATGATTATTAGAACTGTTGCTACTATCTCATCCTAGGTTTTGTCTTGATTTTGTCTTTTGCTAATCCTTGCCGTTTTTAACAAGACATCGGGCAAAATATATTTTACGACAGCAATTTTTTCAGCTTTTCCTGTTCTGTTCATACAATGACACATTTGTCTGGATGAATGGAGTGTCATTTACCTCATCCATCAAACCTTGGTAAACAAACAAACCGGTCCACGTTCCGTCCCTCGGTGGAGATGGCTGAAGCCTGACTCCTACTGGCGGACAGGACAAATGCAGGTCCACATCATGTGTGTCCTCATGAATCTTTCATAGAGGCAGGAGGGGAGAGAATCAATGAAGCTGCCTGGAAGCTCCCGAGGGAGACTAGCAGTCAGCGTATGGGCCGTAGACAAGATGTGTGTGTGTGTGTGTGTGTGTGTAAGTGTGAAGGGAAGAGGGACGTCTGGGATGAGGAATCTAATTATAGCAAGAGGAGCTAGATTTTAAATGTCAAAGATGCACAGTGTGTGGAGAGCTGATGATATGGATCAAATAGAACAGAGAGCCATGGGCTTTTCCACTGCATTGCACTGTACTGCTGGGATTCATGTTTAGCATTTGGAATGTGCAGTTACCTCCCCTGTTTTGTAGTGACAGCTGTAAGGTTGCTGTGAGGAAACCTCAGCTCCTGTGTGTCTGTGTCCCCGCCCCTCCCTCTTTCCCCCTCACCTCTTGTGTTTGTTTGGCATGTCAGACTTGACCCCCCTGTCAGCCTGAACATTTTAATCTCCTAGCCGACAGCTGAGCCATATCCCTTTTGAGAGGGTCTTGGGTAATTGAGATAACCAACCATGGGGTGTGTGTGTGTGTGTTCCAATCTCCATTAGTACGCGTGGCGGGGGGATAGAGGGGCGGAGAGATGAGGTGTACAGGTGCTTGTAGGATCAGACTTGTAATGACTCAGTAATGAAGGTTTTATGGGCGATAAGGACAGGGGGGGCGTGGCAGTGTGACAGGAGGACGGATGGTCTGGCGCTGGTCTCTAGGGAGAGATGCTCCCTGGAGGGAACAGCCCGTCTTTCTCTCCTCTCACTCGGTTCCTTTTTTGCCGTCCTTTTTAATATCAGAGCCGTTGCCATAGCAGCCCAAGGTTTTCAGGCCAGGCGTCAGCAGAACACCTGCTATCTCTCACTGTCTCCTCCAAACACTCGACACATTGGAACACTTAACACGGATGTTGTTGTTTTCACAGCCTTCAGAATAAGTTCTGAATATCTGCAATCAATTTTTTAGTGTGTGTGTGTGTGTGTGTTAACCCTGGGTGTGAGCTCAGCTGGCAGTACAAGGCAGGGGTTTCTTGAGTCTTAATGAGATTTTGACAAAGCTGTCTCAGAGATCATTTGCCTTTCATGGCCTTGGTTATAAAGGCTGAGAGAGAGTGCGTAAATATTTGATTAGGAAGGGGGCGGGGGGTATGGAGGGGGGTCGTTTCCTTGCTTCAGGGAGGCAGGAGGTAGCAGCCATACAGTGTGCACGTGTGCACGTGTGTAGGTGTGTACAGTATGTGCATGTGTGTATGTGTGTGTTGGATGGTAGTCCTCTAATCAACACTCAGGTTGGGTCTGGTATCATCCCTATGAGGTCGAAGGTTGTGTGTTTGTGTCTGTAAGTCTCTCTGCACACCAGCATCTGCATCACCAGGTCCCAGGTGCTAAAGGGAGTTTCTCTGTCTGTGACCTCGTCTGTCAGATGCTGAACGAACGTCATGTGATGGTGCGTGTTGGAGGGGGCTGGGAGACCTTCAAGGGTTACCTGCAGAAGCACGACCCCTGCCGTGCCCACGGCCTCATACGAACCGAGGTCAAAGCTGGTCGAGCCAAGGCGAAAGTCAAAACCCCCAACATGAAGGACGACTCCCCTGACAGCTACATGGTGGTCGGAGCCCACCGGAGCAAAAAGGGATTCAAATGGTCATGATTCAAACATGGAGCTTCTTGGTGGGATTCAAACATCTACATGGAGATACTGAGTGAGATTCAAACATTTACACAGAGATACTGGGTGGGATTTGTTAAGTTTACCATTACGACAAGGTCCACAAACTTGGGGGATGAATCAGACTCACCCCAAAGATTACTAACACAGGTTCAATAGTGACATGGTGTCAAAGCTGGTTAACAGCACACATCCAGGCAACTGCAGGTCAGCTTGGATGGAAACCTTATTTGTAGATTAGGTTGAAAGATTATTTGGTCATAAGTATACCCCAGAATGGTGATGAATTAGTGTGTGTCAGGTGCGAAAAGGGCAATATGTATGCTGTTACTTATGACTGTGGTCAATGGTCTATCTTTTACGACTTTAAGATTTTGATAAGATATTAACTGTTTTTCCATAACATGGTAGAGTAAAAATACATGTATGAAGTGTATAGTCTAGAAGCAGGATGGTTGAAGGGATCTAGTTAAAGCATGTGTAGCCTGCCAGGCCTAACTTTATCCCCATTAGATCTATCTGTCTCTTTCCAAATATTAGATTTTACAAAAAGATATTTTTATATAATGTAGGACCTTGAGAATATACAGTTGTTCTTGGAATAAACAAGTTGAGTAATCCTAAATGTGTTCAAATATATTTGAATTGATTATCATGAAATAAATTATGATTCCTTCTCTTTTATTTTGAAATGCTTGTCTTTTCTTCTACCAGGGGTGAAGTGGGGGGGTACTATCAAACTGTCATCCTTCCACAGGATGGAAAAATCAAAATGGTCTACACTGGAAAACTAAACCCCACAGTACTGGTTTCTTCCTCTAGGTGGCATTGTGTGTCAAGCAATATAAAGCCATTGACAATGTCTCTGCAATCCTTCTGTTCATGACTGAGATACTGCAGGCTTAGCACCCAGTGTTCAGGTCAAGGCTAAGCACACACTGATTATGGGTAGGAGGTGGACATGGAGTGGACCACACATTCATACTGTGTCAGCAAATACCACACCAGGATTTGTTCTTCACAAGGCCAACATCCGTCATGAATTGTTAATCAAGCAAACTTGAATGATAATGAAGCATTGAGCTCCTACTATAACATTATTATGTTTGTTGTGGAGGTACAATGATAGAGACAGTGACACAGTAATAGTCAACATCCCAGTAGAATAGTAATTACATTTTATTTCATTAAAATAAATTAGATTTAAAAATGGACACGTCTTAATACATTGAAAGAAAAGAAACTGTTATGATCTCATGCGAGACTATAATGTCTTTTTAACGCTTTCCCTACTCTCTCCACTCTCCACAGATGTAATAACCAGTAGAAATGACTAGTAGAAAAACACAGCAGTGCTACTTGGAGAAGTGCCACTTGGAAACTGTGGCGTTGGTTGACAGCATGTCTCGTTGCCCAGGCAGCACTCTGTCCCTGGTTTGCCTCTGGAGATCTCCCATTTAGACTGTCTCTGTCGCTTGTGCATTGTTCTACATTGTGCTTCCCTCTTCACTCTCTCTCTCTCTACATGCCTTTTGATAGTTCAGCAGTGTTGCTATGCTACAGTTGACAGATAGTACACTATCACATGATCATGTTATCATCCAATTGAATGAGGGGAACAAAGCAGTAGTGCCAGTTCATTGGCCAGTGGTATTACTTTCCTAAGCAAACCTGGGATGAACGGGAGTGCTTCTGGTGCTCTCAAGCTAGTTTATTATTCCCATTCATCCTAGGCAGCCAGAACAGGTGCACCTGGGCTGTTTGAGAAATATTGTATTTCAAGATACTTTCTTCCCATGTTTGCTTTTTGGAGAGGACACAGTCAGAAGAAACACTGGTGAATTGTAGAAGTGTTTGACACACGCACAGTGCTTCTACAGTGTACAGTTGTGCTTTTGTCATGAATAATGTCTCAAACCCCCCTCACATGATGTCTTCAACCACATAGAATACTGCACTGATTCTAAATCAATGTCGGAAGTACACACAAACAACTCTTCAACCCCTCATCAATTCACCTTTAAACACTTTTGAGGAACTCGTGTAAATGACAACAGCACTGTACCAAGCAATGTACAATCCTCCTCTGTACAGAACACATGTGATCCATGGACCCACCCCTTCTCATACTCCTGTTTCTAACTCCCACTCTAACTGTTCATGAAGTACTGTAAAACTCCAGTGCGCCTAGACCCTGTCAGTTACTGGCCTGTCCCACTGCACTCCTTAGAGGTGTCAAGAGACCATAAAACCAATCCTCAGTCACAGAGGCCAGAGGACAATCAATGAAAAAATCATAAAACCGTCTCCTTAATTGTTTCCCTCACTTGGTAGATGGTGGTGGTCGATCCAATAGGACTGATCCAGACCAATGTGATTAAATTGGTCCCCTCTTACAGCTATGACCAGGGCTGAGTAGGAGGTGAGATCTACTTCAATCTCAACGGAGAGTGTTTGCATCAAGTCCCTATCATATCTCTGTTGACGGAAACATAATAATGAATCAGGACTCACCTTCTTCATCCCATCATCCTTTTATTTACTGTGCTGAATTGGATGGGTGGGACATTCTTCAACTCTTTTTATTTTTTACCGGAAGTTTAAATCTAGCATTCCTTTTCATTCAAATGAACCCTTGAACAAGCTGTGCTTCTTAATGACTTGAATGGCCAGGATGCACACGCATCCTCATTGACGCATGTGCTTTACTCAGCTGATACAAACCCCGCAACCACAGTATGTGGTCCCAAAACCTTCATGTTAGCCCCCAAAACAAATGGAAAACACATTCTTATTCAAGAGCTACTTTATACAAACAATGACCTGAATCTACGTCTAGATGCGTTTGTACATACAGAATCTGCAGATCCGCCGTGATAGAGAACAGAAGGGTTTGCTCACCAGAGCTTGGCCGGTCATTGGATTCTTCTGTGTGTTTTGTCGACTTCCACCACGTCCTCACCTGCTGTTTCTGTGTTGAGCTCTTAGTCCACAGGTGAAGAAGCAGGGTTCTGCTGGTCCTTCTTAAGGATGTTGTTCAGTGTCTCACTGTTGTGGTCTAAACAACGGACAGTTTATGCCAGCATAATGTTTCTGTTTTTTCATTTTTTTCATTGTGAACAATAACAAACACGTACACACCACCTGACTACACGAGACACGGTCACAGGAAGTTCCTGTCCTGTTGTCTGGTTTGTTTGTTTGTTCTGTCTTATTTGTTCTGTCTTGAGTATAATGCTCCTCTCTTGAAGCTTCTGGAATGTGTGTGTTTGTGTGTGTTTGTGTGTGTGTGTGAGTGGATGTTTGTGTGTGAATTTTTGTGTGTGTAAAAGAGAGCACCATATTAAGACAACTCCTCTTGAAAGAAAGCAGTCACCTTCAGGCCACCACACAGTCAGTAAATACAGTCCAAGGTTGTAAAAATATGTGGCCTGGATTGTGCTGTAAGAGCCTGTACCCCAGCCAGCCTCATGTGTCTGTGCTTTCAATGGTCCTCCAACTACCTCAGCAAAGGTACATGAAGATGGGATGGGATCTGTCTTGATTTCTTTTCTCCCGCCCCTGCTCACTGAGCTGGAGGGGACAAGAGGACGTCGTGGGACGGTGGTGGTGGTGATTGGGGGGAGGAATGGTGTTGGTAGTGATGTAACAAAGACAATGTTGGGGGGGGGGGGTGGTGGCCTCTTCTTCTTCTTGTGGGTTCCGTGGGCTGGGCCAGTTTCCCCGGTCTGATCAGACGGTCCCGTTCTCCTGCCGCGGCTTGTGCACGGTGGTGCGTGAGGGGGTGCTGAGGGAGGGGGCCAGGGTACAGAGGAAGCCGGCCAGCAGGGTGAGGCCCAGACCCCCCCAGGCGCAGAACATGGACCAGCCGTAGCCGTGGCTGATGTCCTCGGGGAGGCCGTACATGTAGCGCGGGTAACGCGACAGCTCGAAGTTGATGCCCGCCACGCACGTGCACAGAGAGATGATGCAGCACGTCCCTGTGAGGAGACAAGGAGACGGGTGGAGGAGCTGCTGCCACTACCCAATCAGTCCCCCCTACCCACTACACTCTCCTGGGAGTAAGGGGTGCTTTCTGTTTAGCTGCATACACGTCACTATGGGCCAGGACAGAAAAGAACCCCCGTTGCTTCCAAGAGGATGAATCAGGGTAGGGAGAGGCACCACTGGCTGCTCTGTGGGTAATGTTATTCCTCAGAGAGAGGATCTGGTTGGCTCGTCAGTCTGCCTGAGTTAGATGTCCTCAAGACTGCACAGTGTTCTTCCTGTAAACACTGCATTCCATTGTGCACCCTTAGCTCACCGCACGTCTTACAGTAAATCTGTGTGTGTAGGTGTGCGTGAGTCACAATGAAACCTGATAGGAACCTTGTTCTTCTTTTTTATCTTTTACACGCACATACACACACACACAAACACACACTGTGGCGTGCTCTTACCTCCCATGAGGAACAGTAGTCCAGCTACATACTGCATGAGGTCATGCTGCTGACAGCATCCCAGCACACCTATGATCCAACCAAAGAGGATGATGGACACAGCCATGCCCACGAAGCCTGCCGTCATCCTGCGTAGGTCTGCACACACGCACACACACACACACACACACACATAATGTTCATGTAACGTGTGTTGTATGTAGATGTGTGTGTGTGTGTGTGTGTGTGTGAGAGAGAGAGAGAGAGAGAGAGAGAGAGAGAGAGAGAGAGAGAGAGAGAGAGAGAGAGAGAGGGAGGGAGGTCCCAGTAGACTTACGGAGCGCGTGCCATTCATCCTGGCGTATGGTCTTGGTGATGTTGACGGGGAGATTACGAGGGAGGATGGACGAGGAGTAGTGGTACTTGACGGGGGTGCAGCGCTGTATCAACCCTGAGAGACAGAGAAAACATAACACAAACAATACATAAACACAGGGTTATCTATCTAAATCATGGTATCAAATCAAACTTTATTTGTCTATTTCTTCACAAGCAATGTCATAAAGATCAGCACCAGTAACCATATGAGCAACCCTGACCACACTGATGAAACAAGTAAAATCTCTGGAAGAAAGAGGAAGAAACCTTGAAATGTCTGTCCATGCAGGACTTAAAGAGACTGCTGTACAAGTTACATTTGCTGTGTGGACAGGAGCTATCTGCAATTATGCAAATCCCTTTGTGTGTACCAGATAAACACTTCACCGAAAAGATGATAACAGACCAGTCGAGCAATCAGCCACAAACTCACTATCAGACTGTGATTCATTCTTTAAAAAAGTCCATCCTTTGTCTCTGTGAATGACGTTGGTGTGTCATCTGTCTTGGCTAACTGCTGTATGTGTGAGACAGCCCCTCTCAGAGGACAAGCAGTCATAGTGATCAGTCTGTAATCACTGTTCTCTGTGGAGGGTGGCTATATGAACTCCAAATAGACCTCACCCAGATACAACACCACAGGGGGGGTCTCTGGATTCAGTGATAACATAATAACGTTGGTGGGGAGAGATCCTCCATACCTTCTCCTAGACACGGTTTGAACCCCAGAATTAAACCGCACAGATTTAAATCCAATCAGAATATGCTCCTGAGTTCAGGAAATTGAAGAGAAATCCAAAGAAAAGCAAGCCAATGCAGGTCACGGGACAGAGTTACATTCCAAAATAGGTGACAAACATATACACTGCCCGTATTTTGGCTGGATAGGACCACAAAACATCACAGTTTCCGTGAACATCCCATCTACCCCTCCTGCATGCCTGTATGGGACCTGACCCCAAATCTACCTCTACTGTCTGCCCCATATCTACCCCTCCTCTATGCCAGTGGCGACCCAGAGCTGTAACAGTACATTCAGGTGGAAGGTGCTTCGAGGAATGCCGATGGAAACATACTTGGAGCACACACTCCATATATCTCCTGTTATCCTGAACAGCAGGGCTGTGCGGGCCTAATGAAACGCCATGGTGTATGACACACCATCAGGGACTGTGATGCCTATTCATGCCACACTCACCCCCACCTCCGAGCGCCAGCTGCAATCTGCTCCAATAGATAACAACCTTACAGAACGCTCAACTCAGCGGGTTTGTTTACATTGTGATGGACGCAGTAGCAGTGGACTGACGAAGGGTAGACAGATTACCATCTTTTAGTAAATGCAGTAAGTGTGCACCTGCGCATTGTTTTATTTTGTTGGGTTGAGAGCTCGTAAGAAAGCTATGGTTGAACACCCATAACATGACAGACTGACGATACGTTGGTCTGAGTTGTGAGGTTATCTGGTGACCAAAACAAACAGGGAAACCAAAGCTTGACTGTGGTTGACTGTTATTTGTTCATTCACAGCTGAGTGATTCGAAGAAGATTGTTTGTGTACAGTCATCGGGAATTGCTGTAAACCCCTTTGTTAGAATTGCATAGTAAACAAATCTGCTATGCTTTCTAATATGCTGTAGCAAGATTGTTTGTTCATGGTCTGAAATGATATGAATAATACTGCTTTGCTGTGTCTCAAGTCTGGGGAGGATACCGCACACAGTGGTCCATCCATGTTCCGTGATCTCCCCCGCAGCTCAAAATTCCCACGAACCCGGATGTGTATTAATAATTTAGCTACTCTTTGCTCTTCTCTCGGTCTCTCCGGAGGCACTATAGTGCTATTAACCACGAAATTTCTGTATCATATCATTATGCAAAACACCTACACTTTTCAAAACCAACAGAACCAAATAGATCCTTAGATAATATGTTACCGTAACGTCCCATCAAACAAGAGCACCATCCTCTCTAATTGTTAAATCTGAATCTTTAGGACGGACGCCCCATAATTCAGCACCACGGACAGCGATACACGCAAGATGCCAGAGGCGTAAAAAGCGTCCACATCCCAATAACTTGTGCCTGTTCAGTGGAGGCCTTATTTACATTACAGCAAATATCCATGAGTAAATAACAGTCTTTGAGTTTTTAGTTATTAGCCTATAGATAGTTCGAAGGAGCCAAAGCCTCTTGCATCGGTTCTTGTCTTATGACTTGCAAATGTAGAACTCTGGTAACATTTTAGGTTATTATTTCCGAACGTTGGGTAATGATAGGGAAACAACAAAGGCTGGTTGTGTATCTTACCTGAGTTCACCAGTTAGCGTCATCACGGCCTGCTATGGGCTTGTGAGCCAGACACATTCTTCCCCTACCTTTATAAATGAGGTCCTCTGTCTCCAGGTCGAATCCCTCACGATGACACTTTCTCCAAAGCCCAGAGATGGTGGAGTTGAACTGGCGGCTGCAGTGGGACTCCATCGCGGAGGCAGCGGCCAGAAAGTGCCGTTTTTCCCTGACGAGAGGAAGCGCTTCAGCACTAGGGCCGTTACCTTTCCATTCTATGCCATTTGGAGGCATTTGCAGGGGGAGGTTGTGATTGGAGATGTAGATGTAACCGGGATCGTTTCGCTTGTTTGCGTAGTTTTTACACCTTTCCCGATGTCTCCGTGCGTCTGTCTCGTACCAGTAGTCGGTGCATATCGCCATGGCAAGCAAACCCAAAGCACAGAACGCTAAGAACAGCCCCGTGCTGGTTAAAATTTTCATGGCGGCCATCTTTCCCGTTCGATGGAGAGCCCAGACAGTCGCGAGAAGGTTCCTCGGCCGCCGTGGTGGTACCCCGTGTCTAAAATCACTACAGCGCTCACAGCCTCGCGGATCCGCGGGAAACAGTGGACATGACGGACGCCCCGTTTCTCTCGGGCTAGATGCTGTCTATTGTTGTGGTGCACCCCCGCAGTAGTGTTGTTTTCCCCACCATCTGTTATGGTACTGGAGAGGGGAGAGGAGAGGGGATGGATGGCGACCGACGCTTGCAAAGAGTGGGGAGGGATGCAGTTGCTCTCTCTCTCCTCTCGGGTATCAGCGGGATGGTGAGCGCCAGCGTCCAACAGCTCGCTCAATTACAATGAATATCTGAGGCTATTCAGCAACAAATACCTATTTATTTTAATAAATAGAATTTATTAAATTGAATAGTATAGATACAACAGTACATTATATTGCCTACAAAAGCATAAATTACCACAGTAGGTTACATTGAAACAATAATCACAAAATCAAAACCCTTTTGAAAATTAAACCTTCCTTAGACAAACATTAAATACATATTTATTCAACAAGCACATACACAAAGACAAGGACATAGATAGGTTGGCAATGACAATTAAACAGTATCCAAAAATAACAAACAGAATCCAGTAAATAAACAAACTAAAGAATAGCACAACTCCAACCACTTCATATCTAGCCCAAAATATATTCAATGTGCAATGTTAAAAAAAAAAAATGCTTGAAGCATTCCTCAGACATCCTTCAGTAGAGAACTCTGTAGCCTTGAACATCTTATTCAGCACATACGCAAACACCTCAACTAAAACATGAACAGAAACAGCACAGACAAATCCAACACAATGAATCAAACATGAAGTTGTAATGCTATCCTACTGTCACATTTCAGTGAGCTTGATGAGGTCCAATAGGGACGTGTACACAGTAAAGGTCATAGGTCAGCTGATTTGGGCGGATAAAGTCCTCAAACAGCAGGCAGACCACGAAGGAACAGAACCCACAGGGGAGTCGTTATGGCAACTGCATGTGCCAAACAGACTGTGTATAAACTAGGCGAGTGTGAACACACAATCGATGAGCACCCCTACGCCACCCCAGATCCTTTCTCTCACATGACATTTAGGGCTCACACTGTTCCTGCAAATGTGCTTAGAGTCAAGCAATGAAAGCAGGGAACTGAAGGAGCAGGAAATTCACAATGACACTACTGACAAATAATTGAGGATGTACAATGGTAAAATGAACTAAATTACCATAGTACTCCTACAGCATGGTATGGATAGCAGATTCTTTTTAGATGTGATTAATAAATGACACCTTACATTTAAAACGTTTAGAAAAAAAACACTAAAGACCAACTTTGCTTTTAAGAAATGTTTTATTAAATTATTTTCAAAATCACATCCTTTTATAATTTACAAACCAAGCCGATCACAATGTAACATTTATGAGAGTCACGACATGGGAAATAGACATAAGAGGGATGTGTAAGGTAGTGTTCAAAAAGTGTTTGACTACAAACACTCGTGTAACAAATAATCCCTCAAACAAAATCTATGTGTTTGGCATCAATTAATAATTTACAAACCAAGCCGATCACACTGTAACCTTTATGAGAGTCACAACATGGGCAATAGACATAAGAGGAATGTGTAAGGTAGTATACAAAAAGTGTTTGCCCACAAATAATCGTGTAACAATTCCTCAAACAAATCAATGTTTTTGGCATCGATTAAAGAGCCAGTCTGAGTAACAGACATGTAACATTTTCTGATATGGTTCAATAAATAGAATAGCAACATAAGCAGACAGAGGCTCACTGGAGACAGTGAAACGGTCCATAGTACAAAGCAAGAATGAACACAAAATACCCAACACACAGGCTGCTCATTTGACATTGTTTGTGTTTGACTAAATACCTTTATGTGATCATGTGTATACTGCATGTTTGTGCAAAGCAAAACATCAATGATTGTCTGACTGCAAGATTGCCATAAGCTTACAATAAATGTATCATCCCATGTGAAGACTCTCCCCATCCCTCTTCCTTGCTGTTCCACTCTGAATCATGTTTTAAGTGTCCACATAAAAGGGAGTGGATGACTGACATGGTACTGTCAGCCTTTCGTCCGTCTGTCCGTTCATATCTGAGGTCCAGACTGAAGCAGGAACTCCTGATCAAAGGCATTGCTCAAAGTGCATTTCTGATTGATCTCCTTTGTTCCTCTGACAACGCTGATAATGCTAGTGGTAGAGATGGTGATACAGGTGGAATATCTTTGTGGTCTGGTTTACCTCCATGGGGGCGAGGCAGGGGTTCTCAGGGGTTGGGTTCTGGGTTAGGAGGAGGAGAGGGAGAGAACAGCAGCTAGTCTGGAGTGTTAGCTTGTAGACATCAACTCAGTTCCTGGATACAGTCATCCTAGTTCTATGATAAACACATCAGTGACATCATCATCCGCAGAACCCTCTCTGTCTCTCTCTGGGGAGCGGGCCTGGCAGTGGGCGGGGCACGAGGCTCCTCCCCCAGGGTCAGTCCACGATGGCGGACATCAAGGCCATGACAGCGATGCCACAGCACAGGAGCAGGATTTGCACAACAGATTGTCTAGGAAAACAGAGACACACAGATTTTAAACGGCCCTGTGGGTCAAAAAGCAGTAGAGTGATATGAGCAGTGATGTCAGCAGTGTTGTGACATGGGCTGGCTGGCTGCTTACCGTAAGTTGTTCTCCTGAAGCAGGTCGGGCACAACGTTCACCAGGGCAATGTACAGGAAGCCCCCCGAGGTGAAGGGCAGGATCCACGATGTGGTGTTCTCTACACAGTAGGAGAAAACCCCCATTATACCAGAACCATTAAACCTTTAAACGTTGACCAGAATGCGTAGGTCCAAACTCACAATCTGATGCTGCTGTGATATACTTCTCCTAACGCATTTATTATGGTTCATATACGTCATATATTTGTATATGGGGGAGTAAGGTCATTTCTGTTGAAGACAGACTCTGAATTAAATCACGTATTAAAATGTTATTATTTATTGAAGCAAACATGTAATGTTTTGTTTGCCCTCTTGTGATGAACAGTATTGCTGTATTATACATAAGGGCTCTATCAGAATCTGACTTAAATAATACACTATTGTCACTATCCAATGTTTTCCTTGGGTGGGATATCACACCATTTCTACCCTTATAGGATCTAGAGTACTAGATTTAGGGTTACATTCTGGGTTCCACCCAGAACAATGCTGTTTGACTGTGCAGATGAGCTGTGGTACCTGTGCCCCTGGGGGACTGGGCACAGAGGGCGAAACAGGCCCCCAGCACCCCTCCCAGGGCGGTGGAAAGCTGCATGCGGGCAGCGCTCCAGCGGTCGAAGCCCGCACGCAGCAGGATGGCAAAGTCCCCCACCTACAGACAGGACGACAGGTTAGAGCAACACGACACTTCCGATGGACCAGGTGGGACTCGAACCACTGACGCTAGCCTTGCTTCACGCCTGGACTGACACTAAACGCATGCCTGTAATAAATTGGTAAAACTAGCAAATATATTTATGACATAAATCAATGCCAGCTGGTTTCAATCAACCAGAATTAGTCACTAGCATTTCTGCCAGTAACGCGTATCGGTGTCAACATGTGTCACATCAACATGTTATATAAAGGATGTATCATGTTGCAATGAAAGATTTCTGCAAACGAGTCTAATGCCGAGTGCTGAGTCAGTGAAGGTACCTCGTGGGGAATCTCGTGGAGCAGGATGGCAAAGGTGGTGAGGAAGCCAACCTGGTGGAAGACAGACCAGGTTACAGAAGTGGTACGTCCAGAAGGCAGAGCTAGCAGGTGTGTGACTTACAAGCACACGTACAGTAACTACACACAGTGCAACATTGTTTGTTCCAATCCTAGCTGGAAGGATTGAGTGCATCTTTCATTTCCTGCAGTGGAGTGGCAAGAAACCATGTCTTTAGACATCTTTGCAGATGGGGGGACTATTGCAGCTAGATAGAATTATACTTGTCAATAGAAGAGAATGGGAGGCCTCTGTGTGTGCGTGTGTGTTTCTTCGATATATCAGACTTCCTCTCTGGCATGCTGCTACTTGTCTCGTGCTGCTAGCCTTATGCCTCTCCAGCTGGATATCCTCTCTCCCAGCACCACAGTGCTGTGGTCATGCTGCAGCTACACGACCACTGCTATGCTAACTCTCCACCTCCCACAAGCTATACCCCTATCTCCTGATGCCCAATTGTAAAAGCACCATGATAATAAGACCATTAACTGCACATCTGAAGGCAGGGTTGAGTGTGAGAGCAGAGCCAGTGTGCATGGCATGGTGAGCCAAGCAGAGAATCGTGTTCGTTTGGTGGCTAAAGGAGGTGCTAAGGTAGCTAGTCTGCCAAGGGATTGGAACTTCTGCCAAACATAATAGTCACAGGATGGGCACACTCCTAGCCAAATCCTAAACAGCACCAGCTACCAATATTTCTAGTCCGTTCTAAATCCAGCAAATGCAAATAAGGTAGCGCATTTAATTAGAACTGTTAATTAACAACAACAACAAATTATTGCTATTGAGCTTTCTTTTTAATACCTTTATCTTTATTGTGTGGAAATACAGTTACCATAAGCATTTAGTATCACATCCACTGCTTTTGTCTACATAAGGTTTAATCCATGTGTTATCTTTGGGTCATTGTGACCCTTCAGTCATTGTGACCCCCCTCACGCGTTGTGCAAACTTGACCTCATACAAAAATAAAGTGATCGTTAATCGTCGGGCTGCCTCACCCCCCCCCCCCCCCCACCCGCCCCCACCCCCAGGGAGGAGCTTCTGAGGGAGGGCTAACTCACCTTCCTGCTGACCAGAAAGCTTCCTGCCACAGCCAGACCGTGGGTGAAGTTGTCTATACAGTTGGCCAGGAGGTTTAAGTATCCACTTGTCTGTAAAAACCCACACATACACACGTGTGCAAACACAAAAACCCACAGCACAGTCAGCACAGACACAAACAAGCTTTTCAGTGTGCTGTCTACATTAGTGTAACTACAATGCCATCAAGATGACATGTTAACAGGATCCATGCCAGGCTGTCTACAGTAAACAGGACCATTATCAGCTTAAACAAAAGGTTTAACCACGTTAAAACGTTTCGCTAACAAGGTTGTGAACTGTAAGCTTGCTGGCCTGAAGAACAGGCACTCATGGCTGCTGACCTTGATGTTGTCAGGTCTGTCCTGCTGGCTGGTCTTGGGCCTGGAGGAAGAGGGCCACGTGTCGGAGCAGTGGCCGTTCTTGAGTGACTGCCCGGCTTCTCCGCTGGTCTCCACGCTGTGGGAGGACTGGTCCAGGGGACAACGGGTTACTACTGACCACAACGCCTGTCCAACATGCTAGGGGAGCTTTTGAAGGTTTGAAAATCACCCTTTATGTACCACTAAGTATGTTATAAAAATGTATATCTTTATAGATCTAGATGTTTTTGCAGAAAAGCCATCCCACTTTAAGAAAAAATCTGAATGGAGACAAACAAATGTGTTTTTGTGTATTTAATACCATTCTTAGCTTACTTCTGATGTTCGTTGTTGAGACTCACTGTCATCACAAAGGTCCTATGCCCAACTCTTTCTCCCATGCTAAGTGGTTTCTCTAACCACTTAGCATGGGTCAGAGAACATTTGCATATTTTGACTACAAAAACTAAATATTCCCTAAAGGGCTATTTTGTTTTTACGAGAAGAGACAACTTCCCTTTCCCTCACTGCAAAAGCCTAATAGTCAAATGAAGAAAAGAGGAAAGCATGCTGCTTTAGTCTGGAAATCTGGCCTCTATTTCTGGTGACAGCTGACTAAGGAAGTCATAAAATCTGATGTTTGTCAGGAATTTAAATACCAATCTCCTATAGATAGACAGGCAGTTGAGTGGGAACACATGGCCAGGTGAATTTGTTAATCAGATTTACAAGTTCAAGTGAGGCACCGACATTTAAACATGGATATAAGCAGCGACTTTCTGAATGCTGAAGCCATCTATCCACCCCTGTGTCTGTACACACATTCCTCTGGCTCTTCACTGTGTGTGTGTGTGTGTGTGTGTGTGTGTGTGCGTATGTGCGTGTGTGTGTGTGTGTGTGTGTGTACACAGTCCTGTGGTCTGCCTGAAGAGGCTGCACCAGCTGCTTCCTCCCCTGTCCTAAAAATAGCTCATGTGAATCAGCCTAGATGTGGACCCCAGTCTTCCCCAGCAGGAGGAGGAGGAGAGGATACTGGGAGCAGAGGACACTTCATCACCTCCATCAGGTGCACAAACACACACACACACACACACCCAAAGGTGGGCACAAACAGAAATTTGCAGACAGGTGCAGGGGTGTGTGCCAAACACACCACGGCTTGAACAACCTAGTCTTTCAGGGCCTCCACTGCCTACCACTGAGGGAACGGCACACTGTCATAGGAGACATTTACCCAACGCAACAAGCCCCTCCACACAACTACAGAGTGGAGAGCTTCTGAAACATGAAGCAGCCTCTCCTGATACTCAGCCCTAATACCCTCCATCAAACCCCTCTCTGGCGCTAGGCTACACAGCAGGAAAGACTGAGGGAGACAGCAGTGCCACAATTCCCTCCACAGGGCTGTGTGTGTGTGTGACATTAGTCTGACTCACCATCTGAAAATAAAAATCCCCAAAAGTCCAGGAGATTTCCATATGAGCAATCCACCCACACAAGACATTGACCCATCTTTAGACTGATCTTGTGATGGAGCCAATGACATGGTTGGTCATTTGTTCAAATGCTACATTGGAGTATTTCAGGCCCGTTTGTAGACGTTCTATTCTGACGGACACAGCAACAGCTGGGAGACGGACCGGAAGATATTCGGATAGGGTCAGTATGCCGATCAATACCATTGCATGCGACGTCACTGGGCTGTGAATGAAAGTGTACAACAGAAACAGCCTGAGGGCCTCTTCAGTCATAACACCACCATTCAAGACCCTCCACTGTGTGTTGGCTCTGTCTGAATCAGGTCACATAGTACAAAAAAGACCAGCCTCAAAGAAGATGTAATCTCCCAGACTAACAGGCTAACGGCTACTGTAGGTTGCACTTCAGCACCATACAGGGAGAGTCTACTGCTACTGCTGGAGTGAGACTATAGGGATATTGCAGAGCTACCACATGCATTACTAAGTCTACTGCCCCAGAGCTACAGTGTACAGTAGACCGCTGCTCCTGCTGTAGCCCCACCTCGTGGGCGAGCCGAGTCACTACTGAAATCTGACACAGACACAAACCCACAAAACACATTCACCAAACTGGGCCTAGAACTGCACATCACAAAAAAGGGGAAAAAGAGCTTGAGAGAGAGCTTGAGAGAGAGCGAGTGCGAGAGAGAGAACTGCAGGCAAACTGCACTACGGCCAGAAGGGGAGGACTGAGGACACATGTAGTTTTATATCCTGCCTGTTGTGCCTGCAGTGTTCCTCTGTCCACAACCATCAACAACAGTCACATTTCACACTTGTTTTACACACCAGCACGTGGATTTCATGGGTCGGATGCTATGTCGAGTCATTTATTGAAAATTCCAGAGACTAAAGATCAGAAGATTAGAGATGAAGAGGGGCAGAGTATTTAAATTATGTATGTGTCGGCTTTAGTTAGCCCTTAGTCAGCTTTGCCTTTTTTTCTACGATAAATCCAAGTTCTTTTACCTGTTCCTCCTGGCTGCCCTGGTCTGGGAACATCTTCTCCAGGAGCAGGAAAGAGAGAAGCCCCAGGATCACCCACAGGCCCTGGCTTTGGTAGTGATGGCGCCTCCCTCCTGGACAAGGAAGAGGAGAGACTTGAGAAGAGAACATGAGGGGGGGGGGGGGGGGGGGGTGTTGGTAGGGGTGTGTGTGTGTGAAAGGGGAATCCTTATTGCATTCCTAGTCCCGCCTCCCGAGTTCAGACGCTAAATCGGCGGAGGATCCACATGTACTGAGAAGGAGGCACGGCAAGGACAAGGCAGTGTGAAAGCCTCTGCCACAGAGAGGGGGGCCTCGTACAAAGAGAACAATACCATAGACCTAATTGGAACTCTATCTCTGGCACATCAACCCCCTGCTTCTGACCCTGTCAGCAGAGTTGGCATTGTGGTAAACAACACTGAGACAAAATGTCACCCTGGGGGAATAACTGCACCAAGGGATAATAAAGAGAGAGAGAGATACAAAGAGAGATAAAGAGAAAAATTAAGGAGTGTAAGAGACAAGGAGGGAGAAAGAGACAAAAAGAGAGAGACTAAAAGAGAGAGACTGAGGAGAGATACAGAGGATGGCTGTCCCACCTGAGCTGCAGGAGTGGGCCCAGGCCTCAGGAAGCAGGTGGAGGAATACGTCTCCAAGGAGTCCACCGATGGCAAAGCTCAGGAGCTGTTTTAGCTTCCGACAGCCAGCTGGAGACACAAAACAGAGGCAGTAGAACTCAGGAGGCAGTAGAACTCAGGAGGCAGTAGAACTCAGGAGGCAGTAGAACTCAGGAGGCAGTAGAACTCAGGAGGCAGTAGAACTCAGGAGGCAGTAGAACTCAGGAGGCAGTAGAACTCAGGAGGCAGTAGAACTCCGGAGGAAGTAGAACTCCGGAGGCAGTAGAACTCCGGAGGCAGTAGAACTCCGGAGGCAGTAGAACTCCGGAGGCAGTAGAACACAGGAGGCAATAGAACACAGGAGGCAATAGAACACAGGAGGCAGTAGAACACAGGAGGCAGTAGAACACAGGAGGCAGTAGAACACAGTAGAAACTGACAGCTTTAAACGCTAAACATTTTATTTTCTTCTTTTACTTATTTATTGTTGTTGAACAGTGACTGATCTACTCTGTAACCTTGTTATTTGTAATGTATCTTCCTGCTAAAACCCGATTTGGCTGCCAATGACCCGTCTCCTCTTTCAGTCTGCAATATTGAAATATGGGAGTGAGGACACACCCTGATCTATACAAGTGACCTTTTCAAAGTCCTTATTATTACAGAATTCTGCCACTGAAACTCCACCAGTAGAAGGTCTACACACCACTAATGGCTGCAAACCCCCAGCTCTGGTCACGCCTGCTCTGGAAAACACACACTGGTATGCTGTTCACCAGGATGGGGTGTCAGCCACTATGGAGTTTCCAACAAGAATCTTTAAGTTCTAAAATAAAATCCTTAAAGTTAAATTAAAAATGATTTGAAAGTGTAGATTAAAACAGAAGTGTTCCATGTTAACTGTTTATCTGTTATGGCCCAGTATGCTCTCAAATGCATTTCTACTAACCCCAAAATAGGAGAGATTAAAATACATTAGGTAAACTGGATGTAGACTACACAGCACAAGCATACAATGTGTAAATTAAGTAAATATAAAAGTTGCACTGCAGACTGTTTTTGTCGACATGTCAACAAAGAAATCAGTGGTGACATCTCAGCACACTCAGGCCTATATCTTGCCCTTCTAAATACCTGCCCTTTAAAAAACAGTGAGATTTATTTTGGCTTGCTTAATGCAAAAATAAAGCAGAAATCAGATATGGCACCTTAACAAATGGCAAAGGAGCTCAAAAGCAAGTTGGTTAGGCTATAGCATAATTTGCATATAATGCTCAGTGTTTGCTTGTGTCCCCAAGCTAAAGTTTGAATGTCAAACTTTGAACCTTTCCTCACCTTCTGTCTTGAGGGCAGCTCCGGCCTCAAGGGGGATGACGAGCAGGGGGAAGATCCCACTGAGGCCCACGGCCACAGACCCCACCAGGGAGCAGAACCACACGTCGGCCCTCTCACTGGAGAACAGCTCTGCTAGGGCATGGAAGCCGAGCAGGTCTTCTGCCAGCCAAGGACCAGATCCGGCCGCAGTGGCGGTGGCCTGAGCCATGGTGGTCTGGGACATCTTCTGGCTGCTGGACGTTCTTCTGGAGGCCACTACCACCAGCAGGGTGGCCCCTGTGAGCAGTGCAGCTAATGCCCAACCGGGCCCTCTACCTTCTGCATTCATCCGTCCCACGGCCCAAAGACCACTTGCAAACAGCGAGGAAGATGCTGTAGAGATGAAAATACACTTATGATAATAATAATTACAGCCCCGAGTTAAAGAGTCTATACTTTTGCCCTAAGATGAAAGCTTCAGCTTGGATGGCATGTGCGGCTGAAAGCTCATGAGTTGATATCTCTTTCGTGAGTTTGAGTTTTACAATGTATTGAATACGTTTTAATTAAGGTGAGCGTATATGGGATATTCATGGGTGAGGTGATTTTGTATCAGATCCATGGTGGCCAAATAGTTGGATAGCTAGCGAGCCAACAGCTATGCACAAACTATGCAATGCAAAAACGGATACCTAATCATTAGTTACCTAGCTGTACAGTAGCATAACTAGATTATGAATTTCCAGATTCACAGACCACTGCAAAGACAAGGGGCTAAAGTTAGCCTAGCTAACCTATGCTCGTCTGGGCGTTACGCCTAGAAAGATGTGGTCGTGGCGAATCAGACAGTTCACCCAGCCAGGACTGCTGACCTGTAAACAAAAGTTAGCGATCTGCTAAATAACGCTAAAGAACAGTTAAACGCATGCAGGATCAACAAACTTTTCCTTAACAAACTCAAAAATTAAGTAATGCGACAAAAAACGAAGACAATAGTGTACTTTGATTGTAACTACCTTGCTGCAAACTTGGCTGATTTCGCACCAGTCTGTCCCTGCCATCCAGCTAGTGAGGCAGGCTAGAGCTGTAGATACACGCAGCTGATGCGGCAGCTGCAGGGATCTGCTTTGAGTACGTTCACTTTTTTTTACAAGCTACGGTGGCTTAACAGTTCTAGCTGCCACGGATTTTACCGAGCAGCCACGTCTCATAATCCGGAAGTATATCTATTTTTCTCCGTTTGTTTATGACATCATGTCCCAAGGAAGGAATCCTGAATGGAAACGATTTATTAAAGCCCGCCATAACGTTTAGCCCAAAAAAGGAGTTTACCAATACAGTCGAACTTTTTGTTCAACATAACAGTTTATCACAATTTCACACACCAAAACAGTGATGTTGTCCTCAGAGCCCCCCGAAATCAAAGCATAATTTGTTAAAATAAAATAGTTTGCTCATTCCCATCGGTTCAAGGGAATAGAGGACGAAGGAACCAAGACTGGGTTTGGAAAGCTGAGACCAGAGACCAGTCTGCTCCAGGCTCAGCTACTGTGCCTCTATTTGGCCCTGCCTCTGAAGTTACTCAAGTTGAGTGAGTGTTGACCACCAGGTGGTGTATGTGATAGTGGAATGTGACCATGTAGGTTAAACAATGAGTAGGTTAAGGTCCTTTAACCAGTGTTTCTCAACTGGTGGGTCGCGAACCAAAAGTGGGTCGCCAGCTGGTGTGGAGCATTGTTGAAATTACCGAACTTCCGACGGTGCTGTTTTATGTTAAACGGTGCTCAAGTTTCACTGTGAGACACCGAGTAGACACGGAGGACGTCGTGTATGCCACCTACCAGCCAAACAGACCTCCCCCCACAAGGTCGTGACTTATTGACCAGTTGAGAAACACTCTAAACTGTGGGTTGCTGGCTATTGTTTTACAAAGTCCTCAATGTGGACACAATTATCACTGCATGTTTAACACAGATGCTACTAAAAAGCTTGGTCCTGGGTGATGACCTGTCTATAAGTCAGGCTACTGTTAGTCCAACTGTAAAATCTGTTGGTTGAAGTTCTCCCATGAGTGCAGCAATCACGGAAGACTTTCTCTTGGTCAGTCATTCCTTGACTCTCAACCACCTCAGCTGTCGCCCACCTCTGACAACTCAATTAATATAAACAAGATCTATTACCTGCCAACTATATCCTATCCTATTAACTTATAATTGAAATGGTGCAATAGACGCGAGGGACATATAAACTTGTGGAGTAAACATAGACACACGTCTACACAGTGACATGAGTCATTCTTGTCTTGACTTGAGCAACACATATAGAAAGAGGAACTTGAGTTGGTGGGACGAAAGCTTTTCAAAGAAGAAAACGTGTGTGTGTGTGTGTGTGTGTGCGTGTGGGTGTGTGTGAGTGTGTGTGTGTGTGTGTGTGTGTGTGTGCATGTGTTTTGGTGTGCGTGTGAAGGCAGAGACTGTCCTGCTGAAATACACCTCTGTTGTAAACTACCACAACAAATTATTTTGGTGACGCTAAATAACTGACTTCCTTCACAACTTGATATCTGTGGTTGTTTTTGTGCGATGTGATAAACATAACACACATACACATATATATATATTTTTATATATATATATATGTGTGTGTACACAGTATTTATGCATGAATATTTGTGTTTGTATGTGTGTGGGGGAGTGGGTATTTAATTAATTTGCCATGTGAGTCAACCTTGTCTATTAATATCCACCATGAGCCTGGCTTGATGGCTGTGCTACTGGAGTCCAGTAATGTTGAGAGGAAAATGAGGAATGAGGAATAAGAAGTGAGAGACTGGATGTCCCCTCTCACACGCCAGCTAGGGGCCAATCCATTTAATTGCGAAAGAGAAGGATGGCCACTGAAACCTCTTCCGAGAGCCAGAGAGGAAACTAAGGTTGATTATTTTCACTCGGGCTGTGTTCTAAAACAAAGTTTACCAACAGCCATATGTTTTAATAGACATTAAATCATTTGGGAATTCTAAGATCTTGAATCTGTGACACGAGTTCTCTGGTTAATGAGGGGATGGTGCCTTATTAACACTACAATCCACCAAAACCTCTCTTGCCTGCATTCTAGTTTGGATTGTCATTGAAAGGTCATATTTCAGGGGTGATACAGGCTCACTGTGATTGTGCTAATACTGCTAACTTTTAATGGATATCAAATACAATTTTTAAACTTCTTTGTGAAACACTTTTAATTTTATGTATTACCTATCTCAGGTAAACTACTAGAACAATCACATTGTTCTAGATCATTTACTTCCATGTCTGACCGAGGTCAAATTAAAACTGCAACCCTTTTTTGGCTTTGCTATTTGATGCAGAGTCACTTTCTTGTTTTAATAGGGAAGAAAGAGAAGGAGAAGGAGAAAAAAATGTTGAGTACTAGCTTAAATTTGTAAAATTAAGGAAGTTTTTAGTTCCCCTGTTAATTCAGAGTCACAGAAAGCCCTGATTTTAGTAGTTGGCAACTTGCTTCCACTACACAGAGTCAATGAGGTTGTCTGGATTCAGAAGAAAGCAGGCTCCTTAACTGCCAGATGCCAACTGCCAGATACCTGTACTGTAGTGATGGACACCACGGTAAGGACCAGGGCAATGTTGTAGAGTCGGTTGTGAGAAGGGCTGGAGGCATTTCCTGTTCTAACTGATCATTGTTGGGTGTGAAGTTAGTTGTTAGGTAACACTTTAAGATGCATACTTGTATTTTTTGAACATTCTTCATGTAAGCATGTTAGTTGTTAGGTTGCATCTGTACCCTAAGTAATTAGTTTTAGTTTCACAGTTTTTATCTGTGAATATGTTTCTAATTCCATTGTTTCTGACTAAACTGTAAATTGAACTGAACTCTACACTGAAGAAAACAGAATACATATTTATATGTAATACAGTTATACATGTATATATATATATATATATATATATATATATATATATATATATATATATATATATATATATATATATATATATATATATATATATATATATATATATACATTTACTGTGTATGTATCATTTAACTTAACTATGTATACATATGTATTTTTTCTTCTTCTAGAGTCTTTACAAACAGCATATCATATTAATTTTTATGTTTTATTATTATATAATCATTATTGACCATGGGCTAAGGAAATGCTAATTCATTTCGACTTTCCACAGATGAAGGACCGTAATAAAAGGTCATTGATTGTATCGATAAGCCCTACAGTATCCTACTGGATGGATAGCACCACTACATATTTAAGTATAAAAATGTCATTGTGTTGTCACAAGTTGCCTGAATGGGATAGGTCTGTGTGTATAATCAGATCAACTAAGCATGTGTTTTAGGCTGGGAAATGTTTTGGGCTTGTTTGTGTTTTAGGCTGTAAAATGTTTCAAAACTTTAAACCTTGATAGGATGCAATTTCTCAAGTTTGCTTTGTCAGAGCAGGCATATGTGGACAGAGGACTGTAGTAATTCTGGTCAAACAGATAGCTGTGCTGCTGGGGAAGAGTGCAACATTTCCTGTTGCAACGCCCTGTATCCTGTTTTCCACCAGTGCCCATGCATGTCCTTTGCTTGTGAGAGGTTTTGTGCTTCCTCGTGACAGCCTTGTTGTGAGAGGTATATAAGCCCTGCTTTGAGAGGTACATAATCCTGCTTTGAGAGGTACATAACCCTGCTGTGACAGGTCTCGGAACCCTGCAGTGAGAGGTCTCTAAACCCTGCAGTGAGAGGTCTCTAAACCCTGCAGTGAGAGGTCTCTAAACCCTGCAGTGAGAGGTCTCTAAACCCTGCAGTGAGAGGTCTCTAAACCCTGCAGTGAGAGGTCTATAAACCCTGCAGTGAGAGGTCTATAAACCTTGAAGTGAGAGGTCTATAAACCCTGCAGTGAGAGGTCTATAAACCCTGCAGTGAGAGGTCTATAAACCCTGCAGTGAGAGGTCTATAAACCCTGCAGTGAGAGGTCTATAAACCCTGCAGTGAGAGGTCTCTAAACCCTGCAGTGAGAGGTCTATAAACCCTGCAGTGAGAGGTCTATAAACCCTGCAGTGAGAGGTCTATAAACCCTGCAGTGAGAGGTCTATAATCCCTGCAGTGAGAGGTCTATAATCCCTGCAGTGAGAGGTCTATAAACCCTGCAGTGAGAGGTCTATAAACCCTGCAGTGAGAGGTTTATAAACCCTGCAGTGAGATGTCTCTAAACCCTGCAGTGAGAGGTCTACAAACCTTGCAGTGAGAGGTCTATAAACCCTGCAGTGAGAGGTCTCTAAACCCTGCAGTGAGAGGTCTACAAACCCTGCATTGAGAGTTCTGTAAACCCTGCAGTGAGAGGTCTATAATCCCTGCAGTGAGAAGTCTATAAGCTCTTGTGAATATGTCTGCAATCAGGCACACAAAGCTGTGAAGGACTCAATCAACCCTTCCATGCAGCAACTCAGTGACCTACACATTTTAAAAGCATTTTGCCATACAAAAATAAGTACAATGTAGGTCAGCGGTATTAGTCTAAGCAAACTTCATGCAGATTTGAGTCCATAGGTCCAGAACCATTGAACACTCTTATACAAGCCAGTAACCTTTAGAAGCATTCTATTGAGCACTGTGTTTCTTTTTTGTGACACTTACAGAAAGAACATTGGTCAAAACCAGACACATGAATCTGTGTCAGGCATATGAAATATCATATTCAACACATGACAGGATCTGGTGGGATGTTTTGTCCGGTATAATGTTTCTAAATGGTCACTTGGATCCAAGCTCAACATCACATGACAACTTGAGGCCTGTAGTTGAAATCGTTCAGAGGCACCCTATAAGGAACTGAATCTAAAAGAGAATTTCCCAGTTCCTCTTTAACAAAGCATGTCATTGTACGTGTGTGTGAGTCTATGTGTGAGTGTGTGTAGTGTGAGTGTGTGCAGGAGTGTGTATGATTGCTTGCTCGTTTTTTGTTAAGGTTGATGATTAAAGACTGTCAGATAGAAATATCAAATTTCCTTTTCGACTCTTTCATGAAGAATTGTAATTTTGTGTTAAATTGATGAGCAGAATAAAAATAAAATAATTGCTAACGGAAAATATGACTCAACTTATGTTGAACTGAACACAAACAGTATAATTGACATCAAAATAAGATCTTCTTCTGACCTCATCCATGAGGTCTTCTTCTGACCTCATCCATGTTTATATTGTATGTCAACCTACCCCAGGTTTTTTTCCATTGTGTAAAATAGCCCCTTTTATGTATTGAGCCATTCATATAAACCCAGAAGTGAAAGTATTTTTTCATGTATTTGTCAGTGGGGAGCAGCACAATGCTGACACTATGGGCTTCATCTTCATGTTCTAGGAACCAAGATCCAAACATGTGACCCGCTTTAAAGAGGTGGGTTGTGGTACGTATGATAAGACAGCTCTGTAGCTCTGCATGCACACTACATGTCAGCTCATGGTACATTTGATTCATTATGTGATTCAATACCAGTAATGTACAAATCCACAGATACTGAAGAACAAAAGCAACCAAAAGAAGTGTGCACAATGGATACAAATGAAATAGTCATGGTAATGTGCTGGGACTGATGTGACATGCACAGTGTAATAAGACACTCGGAAAATATTATAAAACACATGAGTTTTGCTCAGATATCTGTGAGAATATCTGAGGCTGAGGCCGGGGCCTGGGCCTCGGGCTGAGGCCAGGGCTGGGGCTGTGTGGTTTCAGAAGACAGAAGCACCCAGACCAAGCAGAGGACTCAGCATGTATAGCCTCAGCACAGCATGCTATGCGAGAAACTGAAAGGATGTTCCAAAAAATCTGTTAAACTGTACTAATAAAAACTTTAAATCCAATTTAGAATACCAGTAGCATGCAGATATAAAACCACGACCAATAAGAAATGACACTTTAAAATGGTTGTAGTTCTGTGCTCTTTGCTTTTAAAACCCCCAAAAAACTGTCAAATTGCATTTCATTTTTGACAGTTGAAATGTGTTAAAGCAATAATCAAGCAATGGATCTGGGGGTCTTTACTGAATAAAAGGGCAGGTTTTACCTACTTTAGCCTATATCAATATGTAAGGCTATATTAAGGTTGGCCTAACTTTTAGGACAACAATTTCCACAGGGGTTTGGGGGTCTCCTTAGTAAATACATGTATTTCTAAAATGTCTTTATGTCTTTAACTATATTTAATAATCGGAAATGTTGCCAGAAAAAAATCTCATGATCTTACAATGAGTGGGTTTCTAGGGTTCAGTTTAACGGTGTGACATCTTTGTACAAATCTGGAAAAGCATCATCGTTCAGTTAACCTCAACATGGTTTTAGTTTTGCTGCGAATAGTATCCACAGCACAGTCTTTATCTGCCTGGTGCACGCTCTTCCTCTGCCAAAAACACACCTTCCTCAGAGATCAGACTAGACTACCACTACTTCCCAATATTTTCTGTTGTCTGAAGGAAGCTATTGAAAGCATCATGATTTGTCTTTGTATTTGTCTGTCTGGTGTTATAGCAGGCAACAAAGATTAAGAGGAACGATTATGAGTAACACCAACCCTCCTGTCAAACCTTTGTCTTCTTGATTCTCCTACCTCAGAACCAAGGGTTAGGGGGTCTGTGTCTACACCAGGCCTAGGGTTTCTCCTCTTCCTGACAGTGGCAATCTCCATTATCTGTAGGGTTACACAAGACAAGTGAAGAGATCTAACCCCCAACCTAATCTAATCTCCCTGGCCTTCATTTCACAACAAAAGCACACACACTAACATACATCACACAAACATGGTCAGATGCATATGTATAAGCTTATATCTACAAGCAATGTGTAAAGGAAATTAATGGAAATGTTTGCAGTTCTGTTTGTTTTGCTGTTGAAATTGATAAAGAAATAAGCAAAATGTTGACACATAGCACAAAGTTGGTTACAATGGGATTCCAAACTTTAAAGTGAAAACTGACAAAGACGATGGAACAAACCTGATTGGCTGTCATGGATGTTGTCACAAATTGAAACTAGATAAATGTCAGAGACTGAAATTTTCTCATGACAAATCACCAATGCCCAGGAACACGGACAAAACCATCTCTGATCCACCCCCACACAAAGATTTACAGAAGTCAAAATAAGTTCCTTTTTTCTGTTTTATAGACACACAGTGGGGCTTACTTGATACATTCAGTTAAGTTTAATTGTATTTTAGGGCCTGAAGAAAGGGGGCTCTCAAGGGAAGCAAAAACTGGGTAGACGGAGACATCTTGGTGAGAAGAAATTTAGAAACATTGTAAAATGGCGAGGGACGAGTTTTAAAAGTTTGGGGAACAGAACTACTGCTAGCAAAGTGCCAGTGAGTCAGTTGGTTTGGACAAGAAGTCTCCATGTTGCATTACAGAATGGAGGGATACCTCATCAGTACTGTAAGTACATCTCCACCTTGTTGCTGTTCAGCTACATATTTTTATCTGTTTTTATCTTAAATTGATATACTTCAATTTGTCCAATATATTGTGTGCCTTACTTTTTTTGAATTTGAATTTTGAATATAAAGTTAAACGCTATCAGTAGGTTGATGGAAACTGTATGTAAAAGGTCTTCAGAACCTATTTAAATAGCATCAAATGATTACATTTCAGTTATTTTTTTTATCTTGGGTCAGCAAATAACAGACATTAGTTTTTGTCTATTGTTTTCACTATTAAATGTTCTTTTGAAACTTTTTCTGCCATAATCAGAAATATATTAGAAGAGACAAGAGAGCAACCATAATATATCATAAGTCTAGCTAAAATAATCATATAATTATAACAAAAATGGGGACTATGGTGTCTTACAAATTCATTTAATTTTGATCACAGAGGAAATGAATGTTATTCACAAGGGCTTTGTTGCATGTTTGTCTGAAAAGATTGTTCTGTATTTTAATCAACTTGTGATGTTTTTATAATGGATACAGAGTCGTACATGCATTTGTATTTTTGTTGAATTCCTTTGTGCTCTTCTTCAAGCCATCGGAGGAGATGTACGACCCAGAGATCTACAGGCA
Organism: Hypomesus nipponensis; assembly: GCF_054491055.1. Classification (NCBI taxonomy): domain Eukaryota; kingdom Metazoa; phylum Chordata; class Actinopteri; order Osmeriformes; family Osmeridae; genus Hypomesus; species Hypomesus nipponensis. Next base: position 13,321,624 of record NC_140379.1, on the reverse strand, counting down.
GCAGCTCTCAGAGTACACATACAACCCTTACATCAATGGAGAAAACCAAACAGGTGAATTCACAGTCTCTTTAAAACACAACATATTTAACCTTGATGATCGTTAAACTCAGTGTTGGAGTAGTAACAGTGTATTGAAACCATTAAGGTATTATAGGGACCAAGCAGTGTGTTATTTGGCAGATCGAAAGAATTCAGAACAAAAGAAATTCAGTTGTTTGTGAGGTTGAGTTTTGTTATAATGGTACAGAACATGACATTCAGTTGCAATTGATTGCAAGAGTCTCCAAGTTTACCAAACCTAAGGGGAAAAGTTGTTCTATGTCTGTCGTCTGAGCGGTGGACAGAAAAGGCATCTGTTTCCTGTGCTTCATTGGGCAGACATGGTTAGAGATCCAGCTGCACTATCTCTTTATATATCTGTATGCACCCTCAGCTTTTTATATATCTGTAGATCAGGGCATTACAACAGACATTTACCAAAAGCTGGTCAGGGCCAACCAGCTGGACCCCCCCCCCCCCTCCCCCTTTGTATGAGAGAACTCAGCGATCCTGCCAGTAACATATACCCATTTATGTTGAAACAGCATGTAAAACAAAGCTTAATCTTGATCTGAAAAATCAATCCCTCCACTGAAATGTCTGGTATTTTGGTGAAAATGATTGGCTTATGTACACAATGACTTATCAATATGGTTTATACAAATAATATATTTACATTTCAGTAAATTGTATGTAGTTAAGCAAAAAGAAACCAAACACAAATGTGAATCCCTTCAGACAAAAACAACATCAACTATGTAAACAAAGTGTACAAACAGGAAGCTTCGGCCTTGAGAATTTTGCAAGACAAGCTGTTTAAACTGCAGATGTGAAATAAAAAACCTAACCCCCCCCCAAAAACATATATTTACATGACAGTAGCACAATATGGCTGGTTGGTGTTTGAAAGAATTTAACCATCTCCGCTATCCTTACATTTCATATAACCTTTTAGTACAATTACCATCCAAGATGCACCCCCTCATGGGTTTTCAGATCACTATAACTACAACTAATGACTTCAAATGGTAGTGCTTTCAGACACAGTGCACATTCTCAGATACCTGTTTTGTTGAAATCCCATTGAGCCCCCCTCTGCTCTCCCCTGGTTTCAGATCAATGGGACTACGCTTCCCACGTCCACTCTGTTGAATATGAGAACCTCCAGGACAGCCACTTCACAGAGCTCCAGAATGCCCAGGCCTTGCACCCCCCCGCCATGCATCGCTATGATGTGGAGACCCTTCTGGACCCTGGATTGGGGCCGCACCATCATGTCTTACAACCACCTGTAAGCACTACCTCCCTCCTAATGCTTGTCCATTTAGCTATGCTTACCCATCCATGTATCTGTTATTGGTTATCAATGATTAGCCCATTTCTATGAATCTGCTGTGGAAAATGATGGAATGCTTCCGATTACGAGAAACAATTATTACAGTGGTAGAAATAAACATATAAGAACATGAATACACTCTAATCAGAGCTTCTTTGAGTACTCAAAGAAGCTCTGATTAGAGTGTATTCATGTTCTTATATGTTTATTTCTACCACTGTAATAATTGTCATATATATTATATATATATATATATATGCGCTGGGTCTGAGATGTGCCATTGACACAGAAAGAGCCTGGAAAACTGTATAGTACAGTTTTTTGCTTTTGCATAAGATGTGGGCTCTTTTTCAAGCAAGATGTTTTGCTTGAAGGATGTTGGGTGCACCCACGCGCACACACACACACACACATGGTTGAACTTTGCAGCCTTTTTCCGGAGTGAGGACTGGTGTTGCTACCATAGAGGGGATCTCACAACCAAATGAAAGATAGAGATCTCAATATTTCTTATTAATATATGAAACATGCATCAATACTAATACATCTGTTAACAACTTCACTCAACCCTTCTGTTTCTGCACCTCCTGCTATCTTGAGATTATTAAAATGAACACCTCTTAGTGGGACCGGGGTATAACACACTGGCATCCTTAAGAATAACCCATGCTCTCAAAATCTATGTACTTCATTCTGTTAAGGTGTGATAGCTATCCTAAAATAACAATGTTCAGCTATGAGGTGTTAGTCAAGTGTTTTATAAAGGTTTACATATGTTTACTCAAGAAGTTTATGAATGATCATTTAAATAGAAAATGAATGTGTCTTAAGTTATTGTAAAGGACTGTGTTGATGTTTGGCAGAGTAGAATGGCCAAAATAAAGGGAAAATTCAGTTACCGAACCTGATGTATTTTTGGGGGTATTTGATGACAAGACATGCTTGATATTGTCTGTCGTGTCCAAGGTCCAGTACTACCCCCGGCCATGCTATCCCCACCTGTCCCCAGTGCAGCGGAGCTCAGACGAGGATGAGCACGGGGTCCGCAGCCCGCCCCTGGAAGTGTCTGATGAGGAGTCTCTGAGAGAACACCACTCCTCCACCTCCGTCGGGGAGATGGGTAAGGAGAGGAGTTGGCATGAATGTACGCATACATACCTTTCATTTGTTGTTATTTTCCATTCATACTGTAATGCAGTTGAACATTTTTCATGATCTGGTTTCCCAGTGACGGATTATTCTTTAGGAAACTGGCATTCAATATCAGTAGGCTTTCTTCCTCAACACAATGACTCACATCCCCTGTCCTTTGTGTCCAGGTAACAAGAAGAAGATCCGTCTTTACCAGTTTCTACTGGACCTGCTGAGGAACGGAGACATGAAGGACAGTATCTGGTGGGTGGACCGAGACAAGGGCAGCTTCCAGTTCTCCTCCAAACACAAGGAGGCTCTGGCCAATCGCTGGGGCATCCAGAAGGGCAATCGCAAGAAGATGACATATCAGAAGATGGCGCGGGCTCTGCGCAACTATGGCAAGACAGGGGAGGTCAAAAAGATCAAGAAGAAGCTGACCTACCAGTTCAGTGGTGAAGTACTGGGGAAGACTCACTCGGAGAGAAAAACATACATGTAGAAATTACATGAAGAGCTAGGTGGTTAAAGATCGGATGAGGGGGAAAGGTTGCAATTAGATAGAGGTGCTCATGTAATATATTTACGTATATAAAACAGCAGTTATTGAACTGCTGATTTCTGTCAATTGCATTGTCAAAAACTACTGTAAGTCATACCTGTATGGGTCAATACTACAGTAATAGTATGTTTTTATAACTGTTAAAGCCTGCATTAAGAGAGTTGTTAAGACTGGCTGAACTATTTAACTTAAATTTCTTTCTTTTTTAAATGTGCTGTCAAATTTGAAGAATTCAAAGGAGAAGAATGTTCCAGAAGAGCAGTATAAACTTTTGGCCACTAGGGGCCATCAGTGACCTCCCTGCTTGGTTGTAAGACCTCTCTTGCATAAACTGTCTGGTGCTCAGTAGAGTTTGTTCAGGCTATGGCATAAGGAAATATAAAAGGAAGACATGACTGCAATCAATCAGTCGTCCGAAACCTGAACATTACCAGCATGTAAACCCCCAGAGCAGTTTCAGTGGCTTTGCAGCTCAGACGTGGTCTACTTGACCCTTGCATTCAAGATGGTTGTGATCTCCGGGGGCTGAACCTGAACACTTTTTGGATGAACTCCTCCATCTTTTCCTCTCAAGCCTGGTGACCTCTGTGTCACCGGCAGACGGGAGAGGTGAAGAAGTCTGTCACCCTGCTCTTATCCACTACCCGCGTGTCCGATGGACCACATATTCACCAGAGGAGGGAGGGGAAAAGAGATAGAGAAAGAGAGAGAAGGTTTTCCATTCCCCAACGTTGGAAAACACAATCCATTCGGACGATGCTCTCCTTCATAGTGTCACAGTCTTTCACAGTGCCACTTCACTTTAAACCATACTCTGTCAAATGTTGTTTGTTGTTATGTTGTTATAATAATTATCAATGTAAAATAGATGTAATAAAGGTGTTAGCTTGACTCCGTTACACCCAATAATTGCTTGAATCCTTTCAGCTTTTAGGCACATCATCACAGTCCTCTCAGGCATGGCACACAGGCTTTAGCAAATCCTCCAGGAATCACTGGCTTGTACTGAGAAACCCAGCGGCAGACCCAGGCAATATATAGACACTGGACCAGTCATGAGGAGGTTACTGGTATCACTGGCAACTCACGAGGCCACCTGCCTGACCCCTGGCATTGTGGACACATTGACAAAAAACATGCAATCATGCACGCAGGCACTGGCAAACACACAGCCGCATACACGTGCACACAGACCCAAGCACACACACTTTACATGCACACACGTATGCACACACACAGACATATGCACGGTATGTGGCACCCTCTTTCAGTGGGCATTGAGGCAGTGTAAATAAGTAGGCGACGACACCTCCCCCGCCCGAGGTGAGAGGGCAGACGCAGAGGTAGGGGACATGCCTGAGGTGTTGGTACCTCTGGACATAGCATCATCAGGAACTGAAAGTCCACTCCACCCATCCATGCACAATGCTGAAGCAGACATACTTCCACAGTGATATCATCACAGTGTATCAAATGTTAGGTCAAAGCCATTCATTGATGTGTGCTCTCAGTGCCACGGCAGCTGTAAACACCCCATCATCATTTTTACTGGTAAGCTAGGGAGACGTATCAGACTACAAAAAGTCCTTCAAAATACAATGCCCAGTTCACTAAGATGGTGAAATACATGTTGCCAAAGACGTGCTGGTGTAATCTACTTTTTATTATTAGACAAAGAGATAGACCGGCATGTTCTCTGTGTAGTTTAAGTGTTTCAACAGGATGGTTTCATTGTGGTATATGGTAGTATCTAGTAACTCGGACTGAGAATATATGGAGACCTGCCACCATAGGCACACATGAAAGGATTCCTGGAAGTCCGAGCTCACCCAGGGAAAAGCTCCAAAGGAATACTTGTGCCTCCTGTCTCCTCCCTCCCACCTCAGTTTCCTTGCCTCTTGCCTCCAGCCACCCACCTCCTCACCCTGTCTCTTTCTTCCTACCTCCTGCCCCCGTCCAGGCTCCAGCCTCCTTTTGAAGTGGCCTGGATCCTGTTCTTTGTACAGGGCTGGGCCTGGATTCTGTTCTTTGTCCAGGGCTGGGCAGCGGCACAGCTCTGTAGAGAATAAGTGTGTGTTTAAGAGAGAGAGATAGAGACAGATAGAGAGACCTAGCTGAGCTTGGCTAAATTTAACCCCTGCCTCCAGTCCCTCCCTCACTCTCTCCTCTCTGCTGGCTTGTCAGACAGCGGAGGCGTTGGAAGAAGGGATGGTTGAAATATGGTCTGCCAGAGGTCAGAAGGTTCTGGAGGGGATGTGGATGAGGAGGGGCGGAGGGAGTTTGGGGGAGTGTGTAGTTGAGGGTCATTTATCTCCTTTTCAAGCAGACATGGGATTGGGTCCAGAAAATATGACGTGTGGGTGGGGAGCGGGAGTGGGGGTGGTTGCCGTGGACCCCCAGTATTAAAGCCTAGAGGGGAGACTGTTGACTTTAGAACTAGTGAGCTATCTGGAGAGGAGACACACTCATCCAGGATGCCCGAGCCAGTCAAAAAAGCAGGTAGGAATGATTGTAACTCAGGGTTGTTTGTACATTGGTGACCTCATTATATGTTGTGGTCATTGTCTTCCCATCGAAGAGAAGGGCAGCTGGCATGTGTATTGTGTCATTACTGATACATTCGATTTTTGACTGCTCTATAGTATTGGGAATGGCAGCCAGTGTTGATGTGTTTCTGCTTTGGCTGTGCGTGGGCTGTCCGCTGTAGCACACCATGTACTGATTAGAAATATTATTGTCAGAGAGAGGACAACTGGGAACTTAATTGTTATGAAACATAATTACCTTTGAGACAAACTTACTACCCCCTACCATCCACCATCCTGTGCCACTCCCCAACCATATTTAAGTTTGACTGGCCATTGGCACAGTGCCAAGGAGATTTGTCTCCTAACAACCAAGACAAAACAGCAATACAACCACCATATCATTTTGCACTGTACAATTTAATGTACATGACCTGTATGTGGTTCTCTCTATTTTTTTGAATGTGTTACAACATGAATTGACAAAGCTATTTTCCCTCACAGATTTATTGTGTTTTCAGACATGCAGAGAATTTCAACATTCTCATTTGTTGACATTGAATGAGGATGGACACAGCTATACTGGCTATTGGTTGAAATCTACTGTACAGTAGCTGCCATTTATTGGGAAAAATATATGATGTTGATATGAATATATATGATGTTGTGATTCTTCCAAAAAGAAGCCTCCGGTTCCAAGAGGCTCCATGCAAAGCTAAATCCAGGGTGAAACATTTTGAGCTCTCCTGAACTCCCAGAGTAAACATCCCTCAGGGTGTGCTCCTGGTCTGAACATGCATGCCAGGATGCCAGCAGGACAAATTACTTTCCACACTCATTTATTTTTTTCTCGCTCAGTAGCAAAGCGGCCTTGTCATAAGCAACTCAGTGGATCAAATTACACAACGCAGCACATCATGCTAGCTAAAAAGATGATTAATTTTATCATCAACAAGGCCCTGAGTTCATCTCTTACAGATATTTTTTTTTATTATTGTTCAATTGGAATCATGTTCTGGAATATCAAATTATCTTAGTAGTTGTTTCATAGTTGTTGTATGTTTTGTTGTAAATTATACAACTATAAATCAATAAAATAATAGTAGCCCTGCTGAATACATCTACTGGAAGTACCAACAAATGTTGACGTAGAGTTACAAATGACAAAAAGTCAAATGCTCAATCAGAGCATTTGAATTTGATCAGATTAGAAACAGGGAGAAGTGACCTGGTATGTTGTTGGACCTGAGAAGAGAGCAGTCATCACTTGGCTGATAACAGAGACAGCCACTGGTGTACCATTCCTCTGGTGCTAGCAGCGACACCAAAATAGAGCCGAGATAATCCCTTTGCTGTGCTACCTGTGGCCTGGTCACTGTAGAGCTCTGTTCTCTCTGTTGCGTTTGTTAGAGGGACCAGTATACATTCTATATTTACACTCATTGGGTCATCTTACATCTACTTGGGAAGGTCATTTGTGTTGTGCTGATTGATTGGGTTAAAGAGAAAGTAGGCTGGTAGGTATTGTAAGCATACATTGGGTTGGATTGTACAGTGACTAACCCTATACCACCCATATATAGTATGTAATAGTTTACCCTGTACACAACATTCACTGCAGTGCACAACTGTTTACCTATCTTGAATAAACATTTATGTTCACATGGAGTCAGCAAGCTGCTTGAATGCAACAGGCTTTTGAGATTAATATCAAGGAAAGTTGCTATAGGTCAGTATATTGATACAGTGTCTGTAGATTGTCTATGATGGCCACTAAAAAGAAAACGTTGACAAGAATTTCCCCCCAGATGGTGAACCTACACTCTGGCTAACAAAACAGTGTGAAAAGTCAGAAGAGCATCTATAGTCTGTCTATAGTTGCTTCCCAGAATAAAGTGATGCCATGCCTCCCTCTTCAGTCTCAGCGTTTGCCAAGAAGCCCAAACCTCAGGTGGCCGAGGAGGGCTCCTCTGTAGTGTTTGAGGTTGAGACTGAGAAGGCCGATGCCAAGGTGAGATGGCAGTGCAACGCCAAGGACATCACTTCCGGGGGCAAGTACGTGGTGACGGCAGAGGGCAACAAGCACTCCCTCACCATCCCAGCGGTCACTATGGCAGACGGTGTTGGCTACGCTGTGATCGCAGGAGGGTCAAAGGTCAAATTTGAGCTGAAGGTGAAAGCCAAAGAAGGTGGGAGGATGTCTGATGACCTGAGACTTCACTTCCTTACTAGCACACTGTGGCTGGGAGTGAGAACCTGCTGAGCCTGCAGCATTGGAGTCACTGTCTTTAACACTCACCTCACCTATGAGAACTGGACTCAGGAACACTCCCTGACAGGACACAGGAACATATGCGATCCCGGACTGAGGCTGAGCTAACTCTTACCTTTGATTTGCGATACTTAACTCTGCTCACATCACGTTCACAGCTTTTACAAAATCTGCCAAGATATTCACTTATTATCACTGAGCAACTTGATATAACACTTGTTCATTGAAAACCGAGCACCTCAGAGCACCCAGTATTTTTTTTTCTTCATGAATGTAGACTGTATCAGGCTTACAGGGCAACACTCTCTTGCCCTTTCAACCTGTCAGTGTGCCCTGGTGTGGCTGTCTGACTGATAAGTTGGAGGCCTGGTTGGGAGGTGAGGGAAGGGGAGGAGGGGGAGGGCTGGACAGAGGTCAGGGAGAGATGTGTTGTCAGAGGAACTGTGCATGGGCAGAGAGCGCTTGTTTAAAGCGACAGAGGCTCAAGGCTCCAGAATTCAGGGAAATATCACTTCACAATGTCAAGAAAACCCCAGTGATCTTCCAGGAGGCACTAACAGATGGTTTCCTGGTGACTAACCCTCCCTCCACGCTGCCATGCAGGAACTCAGCCTTGCTGCCTGACAGGCATCTGACAGGCAGATAACACTGCCTGCATGGAAACTTGGTTGCCCATTGAAAGAAGATAAAAGAGAACTGTTTAGGCGATCAAAGCATGCCAAGTGGGTATGCATGCCAAGAATAACATCACTGAAATTGAGCTTGGAGAAAATTGCCACCTGTACAGGAACTCAGTGGATATATTTGGCAGGTATTTAGCAGGTTGGAGCAGGTTTTGTTAGCTATTAAAGGGTGAGAGTGAGAGGGGATAAAGAGGTTGAATGAAGGGTATTACCTCAGTTACCTCCGTGAACGAAACCCTCCAAAAATACAGGTCTCTGATCTGCATCTGCTCCAGGGACATAAATAGTGTCCATCCTTAGGATAAACTTGCACAGTGTGCATGAGGCCTCTAATGTTGTCCTGGTGTGTCTTCAGAACCTCCCCAGGACTGCGCTACTGAGCCAGCAGTCCCAGACACAGCCACTGCAACCCCAGCTGATGTCCCAGCTGATGTCCCAGCTGCTGCCTCTGTCGAGGCCCCGGTCGAGGCTCCTGCCTCAGTAAACGGTGGAGGGGAACCTTCAGCAGGGTCATCAGAGGCTCCTACTGCCCTGGGTGAAACCCCGTCAGAGGGGGTGGCAGAGGCCCCAGCACCTGCGGCCAACCAGCAGCCCCAGGATGCCCCCCCTGTGGAGGGTAGGTCCACAGTGAGACCCCAGTACCTACAGATATCAGCAGGCTGGGGAGGCTGTTTCTGGCTCTCTCCTTCTCTCTCACTCCTTCTCCACGTCCTCCAACCTCTCTGTGCCGTCTCCCTCTGCTCACACATCCTTGATTCTATCCCTCTCCTTCTCTCCCTTTCCTCTCCTCTCCTCTCCTCCTCTCCCTCTCCTTCTCTCCCTCTCCTCCTCTCCCTCTCCTTCTCTCCCTCTCCCCCGCTTCCTCTCCTCCTCTCCCTCTCCTTCTCCTTCTCCTCCAACCTCTGCCTGTCTCTCTGTAGACGGTCATCTGCCAGACACCAGACAGGACCTGACCGGCCTTTTCACAGAGAAGCCGCAGACTGGTGAGGTAACTGTGGGTGAGTGACAGCTGCTGAAGGATCCATCCTCTTTGTCATGTGTTTCACTGTGCACGATGTGACTCACATTTATCTGCAATGGATTTCCTCCACTCTTTTTCATTCTTATCCTCCTCCTTCTTGTTCTTAACACTATTACAAATCCATTGTACACAACAATTGATATTGCTGTGTATAGTTATGTATCTGTTTCTTTCTGCTCAGGTGAGAACATCACCTTTGTGGCCAAGGTGAATGCTACCTCCCTGCTGAAGAAGCCCACCATCAAGTGGTTTAAGGGCAAGTGGATGGACCTGGCCAGCAAATCTGGCAAACACCTTCAACTGAAAGAGCTGTACGACCGCAACACCAAGGTCTCCAGCCTTTCAAGTTCATTAGAGCAGACAGACTCAAGCTGAATAGAGCCAAGTGGAATAAAAGAGAAGATAACAGCAAAGAGATTGACAGTCTTCTCTGACTCATGGACATTTTGGTCTTGTGGTTTCAGATATATACTTTTGAGATGCACATTATAGCAGCCAAGGCTAATTTCGCTGGAGGCTACAGGTGTGAGGTCTCTTCCAGGGATAAGTTTGACAGCTGTAACTTTGAACTTACTGTTCATGGTGAGTGTCTCCACATCGCCTCTACATCTCTCTTCTACACTTCATCTACACAATTCTTCCTTTCCTCCATACTTCCTAGAGTCCCTACAGTTAAAATGTTGTAACTTTACTATTAATATGGACACATTTTCAGAGGCCCGGACAGTTGAGGGGTTCGACATCAGGGCTGCTTTCAGACGCACGTAAGCTTGAAGAAAAAACTAGTTTTCTTTGTCTTTCTTTCTTTCTTTCTTTCATATTCCAATCCCTTTCTACCTGATTTTGTATGTTGTAATCAACACCTTGCAAACCAGTGTCTTAAAGTACCTTCAGTCTGGAGGTTGATTGTGATGAGTAACATGGACAATACCAATTTATCAGGAGTGCAGCTGCTCAGAAGAGAAGTGGACCATCAGTAAGGTAGTGGGGGGTTTGCTGCAACACTGGAGGCTCATATACAAATTCTGGATGCTGGTTCCCAAAAAGAATTCAGGAGAGACTGTCCTTTCCTTAGAATAGTTTCTGCTCTCCTTTTGGATCAAACAGAACCAGAACTTTACAATATGCATCCTCCTTCTGCTGGGTTTTGAGAGAACGACCACGTGGAGGAAAGAGACAGAGAGAGGATTTGACCAAACAAATCCTTTAAGAGAAGTTAAACCCAACATACACAGGGGTCATCCTCGATGGATGTGACCGCTCTGAGGACTGATGTTGCGTCAACATTGACTGAAGGTGCTGTGGTACAATGAATGAGGTTAACAAGCCAAGCTTAGCAGTGCAGTACTTTCTAATGTCCTTCAAAGCCTCTCTCTGATCTACCTCTAGGTCTCTCTATCTAAACAGCGCAGGCAGCTGCACAAACAGACACCCGGCTGAGTGAGGTTTTTCACTGTGTCCCTGGTTTGAGTGTATTGAGAAACGCAGGATGTGTTAAGACATCCAGGCTGAGCCTTATGGGACGTGACAGAGGAAGAACTCATGGTGGAACGTTGTAACTCGACCACATAAACCACAACACCCCTGTCTAATCCCCCGCTGGCCCCCGACATCACAGACAGGAGATAAACACGCGCTGTGCCTCTTATTGTACGAGAACCCGCGACTCTGTCCTTGCCTTGATGTCCCCACTCCTAATGTGATTGTTGTGGTGAGAAGGTTCCGGAGGGGTGATTGTGGTACAATGCCGTTGTTCACCTTGGGTGCTTGGTTGTTGCTGTTTTTTTCATTTGCGCGCCTCCTGACCCAAACACAGGGCGAGCATTACCTTTCCACACAGTCATCTGCTTCTATATGTCTGTTCATTTGTCAGTTTATCTATACTGCACTAATGCATTCATTCATTCACTCATTTGTTCATTCGTTCATTCGTTCAACCATCTACTGACTTTCCATCCAGCTAATTTTGTCTTTGAATCGAGATCAGATTTTCCTGACTCAAAGGCTGTATCATAAATGTCACCGCCAAGAAAAGACATGAGTCATAACATGGCTTTAGAAGGAAGAAGTGTGAGTTGTGGGGGTTGACATTGTGTTGTGTGCTGATGTTTCTACAGTAGCATAGATGGAGGTGATGACACAGGCGAGCTAGACTTCAGTGCCCTGCTCAAGAAGAGGTGAGTTAAAAAAGAAATAAAATATTAGTATCAGTTTGTTTGTAATTATATGGAATCACTGAATTCTTCTTGGACGATTTAAAGCTTGAAAAATGTATTTTCTTCATCTCACATAGCCTAACTATTTTTTTCTCTCCCTTTCCTGCCCCCATTGCTCTCTATCTCTCTCTCTCACTTCCTCTTTCTCTCTCTCTCTCTTTGCAGAGAGTAAGTGCAGACATCAGCATGATAAAAGTTTTTCTGCTCCTCCACCACTAACCAGATCTGAGTTTACACTGCACCCTGACCCTGGTGAATAACTAACACCACACTGCATGCTGAACAAGGACCAATTTTAGGATGCATCAACCCCTACCCCCACTCCCTTTATGCCCTAGCCAGATTCCTCCCTCCACTCCTGTAGGGTGCGCTGTCACTCCACCTGCTAACTACCACCATAGAACAAGATCCCATCTAACTAAACAGGAAATTGATATTGATAGCCAGCACCTGAATCTGCACCTTTATTATCACAATCTAGGCTGAATCCATGGTTGGTCATATAGGTAATGTAACTCAGTCTTTGTTCTGTCCAGTCCCTGTCCAGTCAGTTACACAGTCATGTTCCTGCCCAATCACCCATAGACACTGTTACACATCCCTCAGTGGTGACTGTATGGGATGCCATCTCAAATATTTGCTTGGTTGTCACATGTTGACGTATAGTTCTCTGCTGGGGCACATTCTCTCTTGAGGCTCCTCACCCCTACCCTAGGCCCTTTCTGGAAAATTGTTTGCCACATTTGTTTGCTCATATTTTTAGCTTGATTATTTTTAGCACAAATTTTTATATGCCAATTATTTAGACAAATCTTGTATGCTGACAGAGGTGTAACTGCTTCTAAAAAAGTATCTAGCAATACAACAATTTTTCAAAATTAAAATTATAAAAAATAATGATTCCAGATTTTTTTTTACAGTTATCTGTATCAAGTGGTGCTCAGTTACATCAACAACTATGACTATGGAACATTGCATCAATTATACTTTACATTGCATTGTTTGTACGTGTATTTGACTCATTTTATTCTTGGTTTCTTTACGTGGTGTGGTGTGCGAGTGCTTGTGAACCGTATGGATCTGTTGGTGTGTTTCATAATGAAATGCTTTGTAAAGGACTGTTGCTGTGTTCACTAACCTGTCTGGTCTGCTCCATGCTGTGCCTGTCTCTGGGGTGCTGTGTCTGAATGAGTGCAGCAGTTTCTTAAAAGCCTCGACCCGGTAAGAAACTCCCAGATCTCAACTTCCTGTGCTTAACACTGCAATCACCTGCTGTGTGATTATTAGAAGATTATCAGGTGAAATGTGAGCGGAATATCAGAATACTGGAGACAGCTTTGCAAACACTGGAGTGTAAGACTGATTATTTTTGAATAAATGCCACCGGTTTGGTTTACTGTCCAATTTGTTTGTTTACATAGATAACATACGTTGTTGTTTATGTTTTTTTTTTACTTAGTTGAGTTGTTGACGCAGTTGTTTATCTTGTTATTGCCAGGGCCATCCACGTGAATGCAGATCCTGATGTGGACGTGTGGGACATCCTGCAGAAAGCCCCGGCCTCTGAGTACGAGAAGATCGCCTTCCAGCATGGCATCACTGACCTGAGGGGCATGCTGAAGAGGCTGAAGAAGATGAAGAAGAAGGAGGAGAAGAAGAGTGAAGGTCTGACACTTTAGTTCACAGTGTGTTTGGCCCTGTGTGCATGTGTGGAGACTGGAACTAAATAGTCATGTGTTAACTTACCTTTTGTTAAGTAATGCTGTAACTCAAATGGCTTCTTGAGTGCATCTTGTGCCAAGAGATGAGTACTCTGTTATTCCACTGATCTGTATTGCAGTTTCGCGGCATGTGATGTTCACTAAGTGATTGTTTCTTTGTTTGGTTGCAACTCAGCTTTCCTGAGGAAGCTGGATCCTGCCTACCAAGTAGAGAAGGGTCATAAGATTAAACTGGAAATCGAGGTAGCCAATCCTGATGTAGAGGTGAAATGGCTCAAGAACGGACAGGAGATTCAGCCAACCGGGAGGTAAACTATGGAGAAGGGGGAAGGATCTATGATTGTGCTTATCTAAGTGAACTGACTGTTTATTAAAAGTTTCCAAACAATACAGTATACTAATCTTGTCCTGGAAATGTAAATTTTTGTGGCAAGTTAATATAAAATGTCACTTGTCACTGTATGTTCCATACAAACCAGCCTCTTAAAATAAGATACAATAATACAAAAAGTAAAAACACAAAAATAAAACTAATGTAATGCTTACATCAACTTTCCTCCTCTCTTTCTGTGCTGAACAAATGGATGGTCTGACCACGCCTGACCTCCAGCAAGTAGGTCTTTCTCCACTCGTTAAGAATACTGACACTGTAGGTTTCCACTTGCTATCTCAGGCAGGTCATACTGAAACTATGACCTGTAGGATGACCTGTAGTCTCACTGAGCCTGTGTGGCTTCATTTGAACAGTTAAACCAGTGACTCGAGTGACATCTTAAACCGGTGACTTCACTTGTCAGTGAACAGAATGTGTCATTCTTGCCCAGATACATCTTCGAGAGCATTGGTAACAAGCGCTACCTCACGATCAACCACTGCTCCCTGGCTGACGACGCGGCCTACACCTGTGTGGTGGGAGAGGAGAAGTGCACCACGGAGCTCTTTGTTAAAGGTGCATCGCCTCAGGGCCGTCACACCTTCTCCCTTCTCTTCACCCTCTCTTTTCTTTGTTATATTCCGACATGAATTTCCGGCGCAGTGATCGTTAGTTTGCGTTCTAAGAATATAGCTACATGTTATCCAACAACCGTTTTTATGTAACTTTTTGTTGTTGTGTTTTTGTTTTGTTTACATTCTTGACCTTTGCTGTCTGTCTGTGGCCCACAGAGCCCCCGGTCCTGATCCTGAAGAACCTGGAGGACCAGATGGTGATGAAGGGGGAGCGTGTGGAGCTGGAGTGTGAGGTGTCGGAGGAGGGGGCCCTCGTGAAATGGTTAGTCCTCCACTCTTCCCCTCTTCCTCGCCTCCTCTAGTCCCACAAACCAGAACTTTTTAGCTTCATCGTCAAAAGTCCTGTGTGTATGTATAGAGGAGGTCAGCAAGGTGGCCATGCCAGACAGGACCTTACAGAGCAGTCGGCTGTGGCATTGACCCTAAAGGTTACATGTGGTCAAAAAACTGCAGTTTAGCGAGAAGCAACACGTGGCAGCAGCACTTCAGTGTATTTATAAACTGGGTTATGTATGTTGACTTAGATTAATGTATATCAACATTTAAGACTGAGTTAGATTAGAGTAAAGTAGATTATAGTGAGACTAAGTTTATTTTCCCATCTGTGCTGCATAGTGTACATTCCACTCATGTCCGGTAGATGGCATTTAAGCCTTTTGTAGGGCTGGCTTCCTGCCTGCTCTGCTCCTGGTTCTCCCCTGGCAGATCGACACATGGGCAGGCAGGCAGACAAGGAAGGAGGCAGGCAGGCAGGCAGGCAGGCAGGCAGGCAGGCAGGCAGGCAGGCAGGCAGGCAGGCAGGCAGGCAGGCAGGCAGGCAGGCAGGCAGGCAGGCAGGCAGGCAGGCAGGCAGGCAGGCAGGCAGGCAGGCAGGCAGGCAGGCAGGCAGGCAGGCAGGCAGGCAGGCAGGCAGGCAGGCAGGCAGGCAGGCAGGCAGGCAGGCAGGCAGGCAGGCAGGCAGGCAGGCAGGCAGGCAGGCAGGCAGGCAGGCAGGCAGGCAGGCAGGCAGGCAGGCAGGCAGGCAGGCAGGCAGGCAGGCAGGCAGGCAGGCAGGCAGGCAGGCAGGCAGGCAGGCAGGCAGGCAGGCAGGCAGGCAGGCAGGCAGGCAGGCAGGCAGGCAGGCAGGCAGGCAGGCAGGCAGGCAGGCAGGCAGGCAGGCAGGCAGGCAGGCAGGCAGGCAGGCAGGCAGGCAGGCAGGCAGGCAGGCAGGCAGGCAGGCAGGCAGGCAGGCAGGCAGGCAGGCAGGCAGGCAGGCAGGCAGGCAGGCAGGCAGGCAGGCAGGCAGGCAGGCAGGCAGGCAGGCAGGCAGGCAGGCAGGCAGGCAGGCAGGCAGGCAGGCAGGCAGGCAGGCAGGCAGGCAGGCAGGCAGGCAGGCAGGCAGGCAGGCAGGCAGGCAGGCAGGCAGGCAGGCAGGCAGGCAGGCAGGCAGGCAGGCAGGCAGGCAGGCAGGCAGGCAGGCAGGCAGGCAGGCAGGCAGGCAGGCAGGCAGGCAGGCAGGCAGGCAGGCAGGCAGGCAGGCAGGCAGGCAGGCAGGCAGGCAGGCAGGCAGGCAGGCAGGCAGGCAGGCAGGCAGGCAGGCAGGCAGGCAGGCAGGCAGGCAGGCAGGCAGGCAGGCAGGCAGGCAGGCAGGCAGGCAGGCAGGCAGGCAGGCAGGCAGGCAGACAGTCACTGACCTTTGAGACTGTCTCTTACACAGACAGCAGTGTCTGGTGATCACAATGACAGGCAGTAAATTATCAGCAACATGAAAAGTAGCCTGTCAACACCTATGTGTCCTTCATCTGAATCAGAGAGTCATGATGAATTATTGGGGACACACAACCAAAATAATGTTCCCAGAAGAGTGACAAAGGATGTTTTCAGACACACAAGTATATGTCAGTTGGTTGCTGTATCCATGGATCTGGCAGTGCTTCTCAACCTTTTTCTGTCAGCCCTCCTTTGAAAATACAAAATAATTTGACATCCCCCTGCCCCCTTATATAAATTAAACCTCTTTCAATAGCCACCCCACAACCCTTCACCAGTAAGACAAGCACTGTCTTCAGAGATGGCATTTTAAATAGTTTATAAACCTCTCATTGACTGAAGGGCTATGTGGGCGTCCTAACCAATTTGTGTGTCCAGGGAGAAGGACGGCGTGGAGCTCACCAGGGATGAGTCTTTCAAGTACCGCTTCAAGAAAGATGGGCGCAAACACGTCCTCATCATTAATGACGCCACGAAGGAGGACTGTGGCATCTACAGGGTTAAAACTAATGGAGGAGAGTCTGTGGCTGAACTCTTGGTGCAGGGTAAGTGCAAAATCCAGCCCGACACTTTAAGTCAGACTCCCTATCATGTTCCGCGAGCCTCCACCTGCAGTGGCTCGCCACCTCCTCTAGGGGTCGTCTTCTGGGGGGTCACACCCCAGACTTTGAATGCCTCCGCATCAACTCTCCTCTGAACAACAGGAGAGCATTCACAAGTCTGGCAGCAACATATTCACACATGCTGTACATATATAAAGCCCAGTGTTTACTCCCAAGGACAAACACAGTTGCATAGACCCCCAGTAAACCACTGGGCCAAACACACATTATGGTGGAGAATGCAGCAAAACATTCTCAATCCACATCCTTGCCCACCACCAGTGCCCTCTCTCTCCTGGCCCTGTCACTCCTAGCTGGCTAACCTTGAAACATGCCATCGTTACACGCCACCCTGCCAAGGTTACTGAGCAGACACAAGTCCAAATGCCAGCTAAAGTTAGAAGACATGGCCCATATATTTTATCTGAAAGGTACAGGCCTGCACACGTGACCCTCATTGTCTGTCTCTCTCTCTCTCTCTCTCTCTCTCTCTCGCTCTCTCTCTCTCTCTCTCTCTCTCTCTCTCTCTCTCTCTCTCTCTCTCTCTCTCTCTCTCTCTCTCTCTCTCTCTCTCTCTCTCTCTCTCTCTCTCTCTCTCTCTCTCTCTCTCTCTCTCTCTCTCTCTCTCTCTCTCTCTCTCTCTCTCTCTCTCTCTCTCTCTCTCTCTCCTGTGTACTGTTGCGTTAATGCTTGTTCTATGTTGTACATGGATGTTTAACTGTGTAGGAGAACTGTCTTGAAGAAAACGACAGGTAAAATAATAAGATGTATGTTTCCCAACAGTCCATGTATATGGACGATAATCATCACATGGCAAAGCTCATGAAAATATTAATTTCCACCCACAGGCAACGAAATAGGAATGTTGGAAGACGTCCTTTCAAAAGCAGTTAATGAACGTAGGAAAACAACCATGAAATTACAACGTCTATGAGGCTGTTAATTTCAACAATTATGTGACTGAAATCACAACCATCAATGGTCCTAAAGCATCACTGCTGAGATCTCAGCGATCATACCATATTGACATCTAAACAGGCCCATTCTCATCCATCTTATAACAGTAATATATTTTGAGTTTATCATCAGAGAGTGCAGTTTAAAAAGTAGAAATTCAACATTGTTGTATGAATATCTATACCTTTGTACATATATATATATATATTAATGGACGTGTGTGTGTTTGTGTCTGTCTCTGTGTGTGTGTGAATGCTGTGTTCTGTTGTATGTAGATGAGTTTAGTATGCCTGTTCTCAGCCAAGCTGAGTTTATCTGGTCCTATAATGAAACTGCAAATGTGCCAAGAATTAGCATCTGCCAATCTTTCTATGGGATCAACACCTCACCGAGCCAAGCTCCCTCTGTCCCCCTAGACCCTGGCCCTTACCCCCCTTACCCCCGGCCCTTACCCCCTTTACCCCCCCACCTGTCAGCTAATCCCCTGACCCGTAACCTTCACTATGGGGGTATTGGTCTCTGTGGTCTGTAGTCAGATCATTATGCATTGCACTGTGTGATCTCTCTCAGCTGCTGTGACTTCCTGTTGTCTGGGAAATACCTTTCACTAAGATACATATCATTTGGTTTGATAGACAGATATTAGCCTGGATAACCAACATTTTGCTGTGCTGTCTAGATTAGATGATTTAACATTCCCATCTGAAGCTCCAGTAATGCCAGTGCATCTAAGACCCATGTGAAACACACAACCCTAGCTGTCTAATGAACTTACTTCATACTCTCACTTTCTGCATACACAGGACATCAACATCTAATATTACGATATGAGACACTGGCATGTTTGTAGATCCTGACCTTTGTCCTCTGACCTCTGCAGAGAAGGAACTAGAGGTGTACCAGAGCATAGCTGACCTCACGGTGAAGGCTAAGGATGAGGCCGTCTTCAAGTGTGAGGTCTCAGATGAGAATGTGAAGGGGATCTGGTACAAGAACGGTGTGGAGGTGAAGGCTGATGCTCGGACACACATCACACACATTGGCAGGTGAGGATGGTTCTGGTAACATCCAGTTCTGTGTCTTTGAAACTGCATAATTCTAGACTAAGGATTTTGTTGGAGATTATCTATGAATGGGCAATCTAGAAAGTAACCTATATAATTATTATCATTCGAAAGAAAAACTTTTTTGGGGGGGGGGAATTTGCTGTGACTAAGATAGAGAGGAAGATATATGTGAGCTCCTGTTTGCATGGTGCCCACCCCTGCTAGCCTTGCTGCCAGCCCTGGTGAGAATGCTTCTGTCTCCTCAGGATCCACAAGCTGACCATCGACGACGTGAAACCTGAAGATGAGGGAGATTACACGTTCGTCCCGGAGGGCTATGCTTTCAACCTTTCAGCCAAACTCAACTTCCTAGGTAACACTTGCATGCTTTTAGACATGGACATTTATAGTTTGACAGGCTTGTATTGAAAGTAGATAACACAATCCAATATTCTCTTCTCTCACAGAGGTCAAAATTGACTTTGTGCCTCGTCAGGGTAAGTCTTTTCTCAAGCCAGCCTCTTTTTGCAGAAAATCAGTAAATTGCAAGTCAAAGACTCAGGAGTAACACTTTACAATGGGGGTACATCAATTAACGTTAGATCATGCATAATGACCAGTAAATCAAAATGTGTATATTCCTTAACAACGTATTGACTTAATCTGTGTTAATGTCCAGTCATACATGGAGTAAGTAATAAGTAGTAGTAGAGTTGTGATATGAATGTTTCTGAACCTTTCTGTGTCATGCTTGTGTTTGTAATGCTGGCGTGTCTCTGAAGACCCTCCCAAGATCCACCTGGACTGTATGGGTCGCACGGCCGAGTCCACCATCGTGGTGGTGGCAGGGAACAAGCTGAGGCTGGATGTCCCCATCACAGGAGACCCAGCCCCCACCGTCATCTGGACAAAAGCAGATAAGGTAAAACACACACGTGCACGCACACACACTCACTCGCACGCACGCACAAGTAAGGACTTCCACATAAGCTGGCAGCCACACTTTCTTCTGGCTGTCCACATACCTTCCGTACATCTCCATTGGAAAAGTGTTGCTGGTAACTAAGCACTGTAACAGTATGAGTAACACAGTGGGCTGTGTACTAATGCCCTAACTGAGGTTTCTCAGTGTTGGTTGTGGTAACCCAGCGGTAACCCAGCGTTAAGCAATAAGGTTCTGGGCCTGTCTGGACACACCTGACGAGGTAGGACGTTTACTTGTGAAGATCTGTTGACCTCCGACTGGGGGTGACCTGGACCCCCTCGGTAGCCTCCTTTTCTGTTGTTCAGTGTTTTTCAAACTGTGGATGGGGGGGGAGGTGGGTGTTAAACTTTTGAAGAGGGTACAGAGGAGAAGGAACAAAGTATCTTACCATGGAAACGGGACCAGATCATAACTGGCGAGGAATAATCAGAGGAGAGGCTGAATATGTTCCCCTGTTCGAAAGGAGGCCTGACTGCCACGTTTGAGAAGCCCCGTCTCTGTTGCCTTCACTGCTTTGCTCTGCTCACGTACTGTAGGGAGGAGAGACAGGAGCACCTGAGCACACGTGGAGTCTGAAGGATGGGGAAGTAAGTGAGGTCGCTGAGGGTGGCCACACCCACAACCCTCTGAAACACTGCCTCCCCGCCCCCACGCCTTGTGCATGATGTCTCCATGGGCGTCTCCAGCCTAGGGGTCCTGTTCCCACCTCTGCATCCACATCTCCATTGTGTATGTGTGTTGGATGCGTTCGTTTTCATCTCCATGTCATCCCCACCTCCTCCCCGCCGGACCATCGCTCGCTGCTCGCCATTAAACACATCTTGTCTCCGTGTTTCTCCTTCACCGCGTCTGTCCTCCTCAGCAGCATGTCGCAACTCTGTCGACTTCAGCGTCACTTTACAGTTCTTAATCCCACTAGAAGGGGGGCATTCTGATTGGGGTGGGGTTGTTGTGGGGTGGTGGGGTGGTGTTTTAGGGTAGCAGGTGTTCTGGGTTGACAGCATGCTGGGTCTGGGACTCTAGATGTTTCTGTTTCATGTTCATCTTTAGACCTATTGAAGTGTAGTTTAAGTGAACAACTTAAACATTAGATGCAACTTACTGTGAAGGTGGCATGTAGTGATCCCTGTGCCTCCCTGTCCATCAGGTAAGAGCATGTTCTGAACCCTCTGTTTCAAAGTGTCATGGCAGAAACATGTCCAGGGCTGTACTGTAAGTATCTATTGATGCCTCTACATGACTTCCTCGCCCTGGTCCAGGAAATGTCATTCTTTAATGACATTGACTTTCCCTTTCCCCCACCGTCATTTAAACACACAACACACAAACACACACACAGGGTAAACAAAATGGAGCCTCTGATTTTGGTCCCTCTCTGGTCCAGGTGATCTCAGACGGACAGGGCCGTGTCCACGTGGAGAGCACCAAGGGCCACTGTGTGTTCACCCTGGAGGGAGCGGAGAGGCAGGACGAGGGTATCTACTCCGTCATCGTACGCAACCCTGCAGGAGAGGACACTGCTGACATCAACGTCAAAGTTGTTGGTGAGATTTTGCCCCATCGATTGTTTGTAGTTTACGTGAGGTAAAAGGCTTATGAAAAGTGGGGAAAAGCTTGCTGTTCCATGATGCAGGTTATGTTCTGTAAAATTTCCCAGACTACATAGGCCTCTACATGTGTTAACTTTGCTGGAGAGCTTGTCTGTACTTTGCTATTAATGTCTGATGTTGTTTCCATCCAGATGTACCTGATCCCCCCCCTGCTCCTAGAATCCTCAGTGTTGGAGAAGACTCCTGTGTCGTCCAATGGGACCCCCCTCTTTTTGATGGTGGCCAGCCAATCATTGGTGAGCATATACAATACAGTAGCATCAAATGGATCAATTGCATGTCTAGTTGACAGCTCCATGATATTCCCACAGTCTGTCATATAGTGGTACACAACAGCGTAAAGTCTTAGAGTGAAGGCCTGATCTATCAGATCATCCTTGAGTCCTCTTTCCTCGTGCCAGGCTACGTTCTGGAGAGGAAGAAGAAGAAGAGCTACAGGTGGATGAGGCTGAACTTTGACCCCTATGCCGACACCACCTTTGAGGCCAAGAAGATGATCGAGGGCGTGGCCTATGAGATGCGCGTCTACGCTGTCAACGCCATCGGCATGTCCCGTCACAGCCCTGCCTCCCAGCCCTTCATACCAGTGGGTGAGTGTCACCCTATGTAGAATATTCTAGTTGAGATGATGCTATTGTTGCACTTTGTCTTGTTAAATGAAGACATTTCCTGGACCAGGATGAGGAAGTCATGTAGAGGCATCAATAGATACTTACAGTACAGCTCTGGGCATGACACTTTGAAACAGAGGGTTCAGAACATGTTCTTTAAATACAGACTGTTCCTTGGCACTAACTCATGAAATACTATCAGAACTGTGCATTTCTGGTCCTGGATTATCTGCTGTGCTTCCTATTTGGACGTTGCTTTGGATGAAAGCCTTTTCTAGATGAAGAATGTGTACAAATGTAAGTGTAAATGTGGCTGTCACTGTGCCATGTGCTCCTCTCAGTCTCTGTCTGTCATCTCTCTGAGATAGACGGGACTGATACGCTGTCCCTGCATGTGTACGCAAACAGGTGCTCTGGTGTCACAAGTGGGCGGAGAATTTGAGGATTGAATATCCACAGAGATAAATCAAGGCTCCCAGCTTTTATAAAGAAAATATGAAATATTGTATGTTTTATGTATTGTAATATGAATGTGAATGTTATTCACTGAACTGTGGTGACCACATTTTGGATACACAAGCTCAGCATGGCGGTGTGTGTTATAGAATGTTAAGTGTTAACACCTGGGTTCTGCATCTTGAGACTATGGAATCTTGTAGCTTAAGAGCAGGGTTTAGATTCTACCTGTTCCAGGTGAGGAACAAGAGATGTCTAGTGTTCGGTACTCTCTGGAGGTCTGTATATTGAAGAGTTGGTTCAGCTGTGATTAGTGTTTATGTTGTTTGTTAAACAGAGGACCTGTGAAGGCAGGTCTTTCTCCTCCACTGCTGCACATTGCTGTAGTGTAGAGACAGTGATGGATGAGGTTATCCTCTTGGAATGCCCTCCGGGGGGGGGCAGGGAACCTGGGGGCATTCTGGTTTGACCTCTCAGCCTGCCAGGGGACTGCCCTCACATCATCAGGGGACGTCATGTCATCGTGTTGTCTGATGTCTGGTTTGGATCGCTCCAGGGGACTGGGAGTCATGTGATCATGTTTGGCCTTTGGTCGAGCCGAAGCGTGGTCGTGTTTGTTGTGATCCTTCGTGAGTTCAAACACACACATGCGCACACACACACCAAGACACACACACACATTGATCTACTGTTCGACAGACTATATGGTGAAGTCCAGTGCATAGCACTGATCACTATTACCAGTTACCAGAAGTGATACACACATTTTGGTGATCATAAAACCCACATACTGAAATAAGTCATGTGATTCTTTTAATTTGTAAAAAAAATAAATTGTAAGACTGTGAACACATACAATAGCTCTGATTAATTCGGAACTGATAACTTATGGTGCAATGCATTTCAATATTGAAGTGTTTAATCTAAAATGTGAAATGTATATTTACTATGCACAGATTGCGGTGTGATCTAGTTCATGAATGTATGTGCAGTGTGGTACAGTATGAATCTGTAGAAACCTGTAAGACCTCAGCAGTGCATGGCTAGTCTGACATTTGGTAATCATACACGATGGATGTGCTTAGGGATGAGCGAGAGAGATCAAGATATATAGAGGGAAATATAGAGAGAGAGGGTAGGAGGGAGAGACGAGGAGAGAAAGAAAAGGGGGAAAGAGGGAGAGAGAGAGAGATATTTGGGTTCCTAAAATAAGACCTGAGATGTCTTCACTGCAGAAATTTGAGTCTGAAGGAATCAAGAGGTTCAGTTGGGCTCTGTCTCTAGTCCTTTCAGGGGTCTACCCAGGCCCACAGATGTCTGAGCTGAGCCATCTCCTGGAAGAAGGCTGATTAGGAAACTATCCATGGCATCCTTCCTGCTATAAATACTGGCATGTTAACACACGGCCAGCCAGGGACCAGCTGCTTAACACAGAGAGGCTAGGTGCTTCTGTGGGCCCACTGCTCAGACACTGCTGTTGTTGAACGTGGTGAGCCCAGACTGACGCAGGACAGACAGAGGCGGGAGACAGAGAGAGGGACAGAGAGAGAGAGGCAGAGAGAGAGGCAGAAAGAGAAAGCAACAGAGAAAGAGACAGAAACGGAGAGAGGCGAGAGAGAGAGAGAGCACAGGGTAGAGCGAGGCGTGTGGTAGACAGAGTCCAGGGGAGTGCAGTGACATCCCAGCTTCTGTCAGGACTGCCTGAGCCCGCAGTGAGCAGACAGGATGACCAAGCCCATGCTACCAAAGACGGCTGAAAAGAAGCCAGCTGCCGAGGAGTCTCCAGCAGACGCCCCAGCAGAGGGGGAGGCAGCGGAGGCCAAGGAGCCCGAGGCAGCAGCCTCCCCTCCACCCCCAGCCGAGGAACCAGCACCTGAACCAGTAGCGGAACCAGCACCAGAACCAGCACCAGAACCAGCACCAGAACCAGCACCAGAACCTGTAGTTGAACCAGAAGCTGCTCCAGCCGAGCCAGCCCCAGCTGAAGAGGGCGCCCCCGTTCCCCCACCCGAGGACGGAGCTCCACCGGCGGAAGCCTCTCCGGCAGAGGGGGCCCCCCCCACCGAAGATGGAGCTGCTCCAGCAGCAGAGCCGGCTCCTGCTCCCCCACCTGAGCCCGCACCTGAGCCCGAACCTGTTGGCAGTAGGCTTCTGTTGAATTGAATATTTACTCCTTAGGCTAACTTCTCGGATATTGGGAATGTTCTCTGAGATATGCTATTACTGTAGGCTGTGCATGGATAGGGGAATAGTTGATAAGGGGAACTGCACGCATCATTTTAAGATACCAGAGATGGAAAGTCTTGGCTTTCAGATCATGTTGTTTAAGTCGAGGTATGATTTAGTTTCATAGATACTATTGTGTACAGTGTGACACTGAGAGGTCACAAGGCCACTGAAGCTTTATGTCTCTGCAGTTAACCTCTAACCTCCCAGAGCAACCAGACCAGTAAATGTTGTTCAAGGTTTATTGATTATTCCAAGCAAATTCTGCTATGTTGTTACAGTTGTCAGGCAGAATAGTTTTACGAGGAAGTAGTGTGCTGTGGAAATTCTGAGCTTCCCATTGGTCATCTCCTCCTATCCTGGGCTGTAATTGGTTATTCCCACCTAGAGCCTGGAGTCTCCCTCTTTGCCCCTGACCCTATAAAGTCTGCTTCTTGCATGGTTGACCTATGACAGGGAACCATGGATTTACAGGGGCAAGGCCACATTGGTAACTCTTAACCTACTGTCTTTCAACTTTATAGTGGCTCATTCCAAATATGTGTTTGTTGGACTTTAGCCCTTTGTGACATGAGAGACTGAGGGAACTCATTAATTGAGCCATTACTTTATAACATTATAAAGAAGACACCACAAAATCACAAGTCAATTTCCAGTCTAAGATAGGAGAATGTAAACATAAACAGAATGTAAACATAAACAGTCCCCCGTGAGGCACTGCACCAGAGGTTGTTAAGAACTCTAATCACATGATGTCGAGTCTACATCCAAAGCCCTCAGCCCAAATGTTATCCACCCACCTTAAATTACATCCCCTCAGTGTTCCAGTACACACACAGGCAGGGCAGATTATCGCTGCCACTGCGAGGGGAACATAGCAACACTGATGGATCCCAGATAGCCGTCCCAGTCCCTCAAGGTCAGTGCTGACCTATCTGGACAGCTCCTGTCTCGTCTTGCATGGAAGACGAACACACAGGGCTGAGGTTGTGTATTGCAGCTGGTAGCTCGTGTTCTCCATGACGTCGACCTGTAGGAACAGCGTCTGGATCTCAGGCCTTTGCTGCCAGCACCTCGGTGACAGCGAGCAGTAAATCCTCCAGAAATGGAGTGTAAAAATACTCTGTGTTGTATGTCGTACGGGGCGCCAGTATTGTCCCGAAAAAAAAAACAGATTTACAGTCCGAGTGGCAGATGGCTGGTATGGCTCTGTTGTGTCACCTTCTCCAGACAGACTGTAAACGCCTGAGCAGGGCTGACTTATTGATGCGCCGTCTTTGAGGATGGCAGTTTGTCGCTCTGACTTGGGGTTAAGGGCTGCAGTAGGTTTTACTGTGGTGCAGGGACAAGGTCAACTTGATGTCCTCAATGAAGCTTTACTGGCAACATTTTCCTTCATGAAAGAAAACACATGTAGAATGTATAATGCACACAAATACATACAGAATATACACAAAGTACACAGGATGTTTGTGGGCACTATGTAAATTCTTTGTTTTGTTGTGCTGCCTCTCCCCAACCCCCCCCCCCCCCCCATCCATCTTTCTCTTACCATCTCTCTCTCTATATTTCTCCATTTCTACATTCTCCTGCCTAGCTCCCACCAGCGAGCCGATTGGCCTGTGTGTGGATGACATCAGTGACACCTCCATCTCGCTGAAGTGGAGAACTCCAGACCGTGTGGGCTCGGCTGAGCTGGATGGCTATGGGGTCGAGTACTGCAAGGAGGGCTGTGAGTGCAGGGGGGCTCAGCTCCCGGAGGCCTGTGGTGGCTGGAGGGGGGGTGGATGGGAGCTGCTTTAGTACTGAGGCCCAGTACAGTCTATTTATGCTAAGCTTAATGTGGTCATAGCTTTGCTCAAAACATAGATTTGGTTTTAGAGCCATACGAGCATACTACATATACTGGGAGTGTATGTAAATCAAATAAAAAATGATGCTTAGACCCTGGAACAAAACACAGATAGGCTATGCATGTTTTAAAATACTTCCAGACCCTGCCTCCTCGCCCCCCCACACACATGCTAACACACACACACACACACAGTTATTATTATTACTAAGTGTTATCATGGTGTGCTGCCGGTCCATTATGTGCAGTACCAAGGCCTAGACTGAGTGTCAGAGAAACAGGACAGAGGGGTCCCTGGTGTCTGCAGAGCTCTGAACCACGATCCGTCAGCACAGTGACGATAACAGCAGGCTCCCCAGGGCTGGGCTGGGCGCGGGGATCATTAGCTTTCTTATGGCACTGTACAGCTTGTCTATCACCAGGTTTAATGTAAGAGATACACACCCACATACCAACTAAATAATGTCCATATAGACATCCATTTGTGCAAATGTAGGCAAAAATGAAGAATTGACTGTATGACCCCTGACCCTGGTCCCTTGCCACAGCGGATGAGTGGATCCCAGCGTTTGATGGCCTGACAGAGCGGACGTCCGTCATCATCAGGGACCTGCCTACCGGGGAGAAGATGCAGTTCCGTGTGAGAGCCTACAACATGGCGGGGCCCAGCGCCCCAGCCTCACTGGCCCAGGCCGTCACCATCAGAGAGATCATGCGTGAGCAGACACACTGTTCTATGGCTGACTTTCTTTCTCTGTCTTTTCAGGCACTTTTCAGACCCTATTTCTTTGACCCCTATACATCCCAGTGTGTTCCCCGGGAACTTTACCAACACTTTAGTCTGAAATCCCAAACCATGATCGCCTGTACACTGATACCATGTAGGGAGCGAACAAGGGGCTTCGTTACAGATCATGTTTGAACACACACACAAACATGCTCACGTATACATTCACAAGGTCATCAGTTGTCTCCGTCAGCATGTCACAGATTAGCAGGGGAGTGTATTTCGAGGCCTCAGATGAACACTCAACCCCCAGCATTTCCTCTCGCTGACAGGACGAGAGCATGTTAAGAGTCGGATTGGCAGCAGTCTTTACGAACACTTGATCCTGTCAGCTCACAGTCCTCAGCAACGACATCCCCACAGAGTCTGTTCGGTTGGTCAATGTACAGGAACGCTAACCCTATAACATGAGTCAGTAGGCTACACTAAGTGAAGGGCCCATCATGAAATTAGCATTGAAAGTAGTTATTGACCAACACAGGTCCTGGTGAGTGATCTCATTCTTGAATCACAAGATTAATCCTACTCTCATCTCCAATGTGGAATTGATTCAATTCATTCATTGAATCATTCAATTCAAATACATGTAATTTTGCTGTGTGTTTGTTGTTTGAACTCTCAGAACGCCCCAAAATCTGGATCCCCCGTAATCTCAGACAGACCCTGATCAAGAGAGTTGGAGAGACCATCAACTTAGTCATCCCCTTTCAGGTGAGGGACTATCTTCAAATGTTGAGAGGTGTATTCTGTATTTACACTATAGATTCATTGTTCTATTGTACTGGGTTAGCCATATGACGCTAAATAGTTTTTGAACCCAAGTGAATTAGACTACAGGCAGTCCACTGGTGAAAAGAGGTTTAGTCACAGCCATTAAGACTGTAATTGCATTTCCTCTTAGTGTATAATGAGCCTATACGGAGTGATAAATTGGTGGCAACTAACAAACCATTCATTTCCTCCGACTTTGGCAGGCCCATATTTATCTAACCTTTACTCTCCACACCTTAATCACACCACGCATCTTCATTCTGTGTTGAAACTGGAGCTGTGCTCCGATCTGTTGACAGAAGTTAGCATGATCTCCGGTTCTCCCCAGAGACTAATAATACACACAGATCCAGTCAGGATTGGTCATGGTCTCCTGGCAACACATGGAATTGACAGGCTGAGGACTGACATGATCCTGACCACATGGCTCGATTAGCTAGCCTGCTGAAAACCAGCCACCCAAAACCACACGCCAGCTAGTCTGGTGCTGGGCCAAACTGGCTACTGTTCTACACATTAGGCACACAGACCTGTTTTCACATGCTCCATTAGCAGGACATACACCCGGATCCTGTGTCACATGTTTTAGTTTAGGGACGTATGGCTGTCAACACAGTCCCTGGTCATGTGATGATAAAGTGTTGAAACAATAATACTGGGGCAAACCTAGGAGGGCAGCACATCTTGAGCTGCATGTCTGTCACATTCCAGCCTTAGTAATCACACTACATTGAGATGATATACACCAAAAAACAAGTATTACAACACTCATTGAGGGATTAGATTCACATTTTTTTTGAGTTTGTCATTTGACTTGCCTGACTCTGGGAAGGCTCAAGACACGGAAATCCATCTCTTTCTGGTATGTAAGTGTGTTAAACCACATACTTCTGGTTCCCTCTACCTGCCTGTTCCCTTGTATCTAGGGGAAGCCCAAGCCCAAGGTGACCTGGTTCAAGGAGGGGGAGCCCCTGGACCCCAAACAGGTGAGCGTAAGAAACAGCGAGACTGACACCATCCTCTTCATACGCAAGTCCGATCGCAAGGATTCTGGGAAGTACAGCCTGCAGGTGCAGATTGAAAATGTCGAGGACACGGCCAGCGTCAACATCCAGATTGTTGGTGAGCATCATTTATGTTCGTATGTACACAATAATTGGTATGTGTGCAATATGTGTGTCTGTGTGTATGTTAACATGTGTGGGCAGTGTAGAGAGTTCAACTAGCATCATTTCACAAATAACTTGGGGGGCTAATTTAGTCACACAATGTAGAGGGCAACCAACATAGAAACATTGATTTTCTTAAGGTTTGTTGTTTTACATTCTACATTTTCCTCCACAGATGTTCCAGGGCCACCAGAGGCTCTGAAGATCATGGATGTTTGGGGCTTTAACGTTGCTCTGGAGTGGAAACCGCCCAAAGACAATGGCAACTGTGAAATCATTGGCTACACCATTCAGAAGGCTGACAAGAAGACTATGGTGAGAGAGTGGGAGAGTGAGTGAGTGAGAGAAACTAGCTTGCAAACAATGTTAAGATCTGTTTTTGTCCTTGGTGAGCTCTTTGTAGGTGAGTTATGCTAGGATCTCCATGGTACCATATTATGGCCTCTGCCAAGGCAAGTTAGATAAGCTCTCTGATACACTGCCATAATTGAGAAATGCATGTCCACTATCTGAGAACAGGACAGGACGGCATGGTCACCAGATTATATTTTAGTCTCACTTGTGACACTGTGAACCACAGCCAGCTAGATATACTCTATTAGGAGAGATGCATTCTGGGTCAAACATAGGTAAGAAAGACAAGGCTCTATAGATGTTGAAACAATTTGGCCTGTTACTGCTTCCTTTCAGCCATGTGACCCCCCCAGTCTCTCCAGAGAAGGCCACAATGTCTGTCCTAATCTTAGCCCCCTAGCCTTGGCCTCAAAATGGCTGCCTGAGGGGGTGACGCAGGTCCATTGTACTCCAGTGCTGCAAGGTTAGCGGCTAAATAAAAGTCTGCTGTGCCTGTTCAGGTTTCACTGGAGTGGTCCTAAGACCTAATTAATTTCCCCTCATCTCACAATGGAAAGTCTGGAGATACAAGGATATCAGGTGACCAGGAACAATGCGTCTCAACTGAATATCAGACATGCCCTGCTAGCTAAATATAACAGTGATGGGGGTTATTGTGTTCAGTTCACATTTATAGATATGCAGTGTAGGTGAGTGTGTGTGTGTGTGTGTGTATGTGTGTGTATGCACTTATGTGTGGGGATATATGTTTGTGTGTCAAACCACATTCCCAATAAACACTTTCTCTCTGGTATTATGATATGACAGTATTACCTGACTGGGTTGTAGTTGTGGTGTTTAGTCTGCTCAGTGTTTTCACCTGTGGTTTCCTCAACCCTGTGGCTGGTTCCCAGGAGTGGTACACAGTGTATGAGCAGTACCGCAGGACCAACTGTGTGGTGTCGGACCTCATCATGGGGAACGATTTTGTGTTCCGAGCGTATGCCATCAACATGGTGGGTCTGAGCCCGGACCCCTGCGTCTCCAAGGACAGCGCCTACATCCAAAAGACTGGTGAGACTGTCTTCAACACGCCTCACCTGAGCCTCACACATGCCCGCCCGCCCGCCCTCCCCCTCTCTCGTTACACCGAGGTCATTGAGCTGACTGAAGGGGAACGTGTCTGTTAACCAGGTATCGTGTACAAGCCCCCGTCCTATAAGGAGCACGACTTCTCCGAGGCTCCCAAGTTCACCCACCCTCTGGTGAGCCGCTCCGTCATCGCAGGGTACAACGCCACCCTCAGCTGCTCCGTCAGGGGAATCCCAAAGGTGAGCCCAGAGCTGTTGTCTCACATGCAGACAAGACCTCCGGCTGTGTGTGGCTGTGTGTGTGTGTAGCGTGGGCTTCCATTTCCATCTGAGTTATTCAGCAGACACGTTAAGCAGAACACACGTGGGATGACGATGTCTGTCTTGAGATAATGGCCCTTTTTTTTGTCCAGAAATACAGTCAGACATAAAACACAGTGAGGGACCGACATAAAAAAGGATGTGCTTCATTAACCTCCCTTCAGCCCAAAGTCACCTGGTACAAAAACAAGATGGACATCTCTAATGAGGCCAAGTACCGCATGTTCAGCAAACAGGGAGTGCTGACGCTGGAGATACGCAAGCCCTGCACCTTCGACGGAGGGGTCTACATCTGCAAGGCAGTCAACGACAGTGGAGAGGACGTTGTGGAGTGTAAACTGGAGGTTCGCTGTAAGTATAACACAAGCATACACACACACACACACGCAGTCAAACACACCTGTATGCCCACATGAAGACACGGATATCTTCCTTTCAACGTGTAAGTAGCACTTACTGCATATGTGTCTATCAAATATGAAGTCATATATGAATGTCTGGAAATATCATTTATATATGAACACTCCCCACTCATATTTGTAACACTTATGTTTATTGGGTGTGTTTCCTTCTGATTCCTGATGAAAAAGACATGATGATTTAGACATCAGACCTGAAATGGAAGGAACTGATTTTGTGGTGTGGACTTGCCCTTTAATATCAGACATCATGGGTAGAGGAATCCATCAAAATCACCGCCTCTCATTTTGAGATGTGTTCTCATCAGACATTCATGTGCAGGTGCCTATCACATTATCTAACCACCTATTGGACCTTGAGATGTATTCCAGTGTACATTCCAATGGTCCTGGATGGATCCTGGTGCCAAGATCCATCCTTCCAGAAGTGTGTCTCCTTATTTCCTTCCCTCCTCACTTCCTACTTTTCTTCCTTCCTACCTTATTTCCAAACTTCCTTTCTTTCTTCCTTCCTTCCTTTCATCCTTCCTTCCCCACTACCACACTGTCTTGTCAAACCTCTCCCCTTGTCCTCCTCAGCGCCTCCTCCCGAGGTTCACTCAGTGGCCCAAGGTAAGCCTCTCAAACATAAGAATAAACATAGGTAACACTGTCTTCAGAAGGGACCCTGTGGTTGATAGGCAGAAGCAGAAACCATCCCCACACAGCATCCTCAGATGCAACAGTGTTCATGATAGATTTTTTCATTAGAGTGATTGATTGATTGATTGCATCTGCTGACCATCCACAGGGGACACCTTCAAAAGGTGTTTTACAGACATTGCCTGGAGGACATATTTCATGCTATAATGCTCTGATGAACGATCACCAGAATGTGTTGAAGTCACCCTTCTCTAGCAGAAACAGTGCCCGGCCCACTAACAACCTTGCAGCACTCTCTGCTGCTCTAAACGACACCACAGCAGGCTATTCTGCCTGCTCATTTACTCAGCATCTGATGGGATATTACCAAAGGGAATAAAGCGCATGTCATATTTAGAACAGCATTTGAAACTCTTTAGAAAAACTACAATTTGTATACTTTTTTAGTAAAAAGCTTGTGCACTTAAAATAAAATAATTAGATTTTCACAGTGTAAGTATTCATAACCTTTTCATACAGAATGAAAAAGTATATCATGATTTACTTTACAGTAAAACTTGAGACTAGATCACCATAGTCTCACAGTAAAGGGAACACATGACTTGTCTCACTGTCCTCCCTGGCACGACTCTCACTGTCTACCTACCTTACAGCTCAAATCGTCAAAGAGGAACCTAAGAAGTGAGAGGCTTGGAGAGGAGCTGATTGAAGACACCATACACGTCCTCTCTCTTTACAGGGCTGACTCTGGGAGGTCAACCCTAGGAAACCCAAGTGTTTAGATGTGTTTGTTTAACTGTAATGTAATAACTCAACCATCTCTTGAGCCCCGTTAGCTTCCCTTTCACCTCCATACAGTCACCCTAGCTCCATCAGTCATCTCTATTTATTACATGAACCCCTTCAGGAGGAATGTGAAGCAGGGTTTCACACTCAGACTGACAGACTCCTCAGGAGAGGTGGAGGAGATCCCAATGTCCATGTCTGACTATGCTCTCTGTCTAGACAATGTGGAGGTTTTGTCTTATTTATGAAATCAATAAATACATATCTTAATTGTCAACATATGAATTGTAATCCCTTCATTTTCCAATCGTAGAATAAAAAATGGTTCCAAGTTAATACATTAATATGTATCTTTTTCTACCCAATTGGAAGTGTACTTAAATATAGATTGTTTTATATTCACGTACTTACTCACACCTTTAATATAAGCATGTTTGTACGTAAACTTTGTAAGTATACTATTTTTTCCGTGTGGATACATGTGCCACAGACTGAATGTGAACTGGGTGAGATGAATTCACAGGTGAAGCAGCACTTCCCTCTCTGCCCACAGGATCGCTCCGAGGTCAACAACGCACAGCATGCCAACAAACGCACCCAGCACGCCAACAAAACCACACACACACCATGCCAACAAAGAGCCCAGCATGCCTGTGGAGCTCCAGTGCTAGGGGGAATAGCAGAGAGGCTGTCAGCAGGCTGGTATTAATGTAACAAAGCCCAGCTAAGGCCAGGAAGGATGCAGGTATGTGTTTAATGTGCGCAGAGCAGAGAGAGGGGTGGTCATGCTTGGAATAGCCTGAATGTCCCATTAGCCACAATGTGCGTCTGGGAGGGGAATTGATCTGTGTAAGAGAGGGTTCCTGGGTGAATTATTGCCTGTCCCTAAGGACGGCAAACGAGCAACTGGCCGTCATCTGCTAACCTTACATACTCAGTGGCACGTGCTGCCACACTGAGGGTGTCAGGCCAGCATGTATTCTTAATACAATAAATAGAAACATGAATGTGCCCATCTGCACCATTGCGTGCCATTTCTCAAATATAATGTGCTGCCTGTTTTTGAAACTGAAACCAGCACCTATATACACAGTGAAGAACCTCAGATGTCCCGACTGTCCTTACCTCCAGTCAGGGGGCTATTTTCCACCTGGGCCCAGTCAGAGCTCTCCTCACCTCAGCCTGGGGAGTCAGCAGACATGGCAAGCTGGACCCTGGGCTGGGGGTCATTTATAGACCTGAGGGTATTCAAGAGGACGATGGAGCAGAAGATGATCCTTGAGACAGAACATTATACCACACACACACACACACACACACACACACACACACTAACAGTCCAGACAAGGCCTCTATCAGGGCAAAAGGTGGGTTTCTCCTGATTCTCTGCTGCCTGTCGGTTCTGTGCACAGTGAAAGTGTGTGTGTGGAGGTGTCACTCCAATTAAAATAAAAGTGTCATGAACAGAACTGATTTGAAAGCAACTTTTTAGTTTATATATTTTGGTTTAGAAAACAAATCACAGTATACAGTACATACATTCCTCCCACAATTTGCATTGAACTAAAAGCGTGACATAAATTCAGTGACAATGTACAATCAGAAATATTTAAAGCCTACCTCAAACAGGACAAGGACTGACGGTCAAAAGCACTGCCTGTAGCCATTACAGAGGAGGAGGTAGCTTTCGTGATTACACAACGCATCCCATTTGTGATTATTGGTTTTCTACAGCATCAAAAAAATAATTTACAAACTCAAACACAAAACACAGAGATTTGGAATTTTCACAAACAAAAAACGGACAAAATGAGAAATAAAAATTACATTTGGTTGGTGTTATAACTAGACACCCAGTCATGCCGGTCACAACTCCATACCATTTCATGAATGAAACTCACAGGCATGAATCTACTGGATCATTTTACAAGTCAATTTGATGTATTATAAGGACATGTGAGCAAATAGTTGACGGGGAGTCAAGGTTTCCCTACATTCCTGAGTGAGCATGAACATGAAGTACACTTGTGAATACAGGCCCTCTCAGCACCCACACCTCCCTCAGAAACCCCTCTGCTGTACCACATCATCCTTAAACTACTGACGACTGAATAGGACAAATATTACCTTTAAAACCGTATTCATGGTCACGAGAACACACATTAGTATAATGTAGATTAACTTTGGCAAAATAGTTTTGCTTTCAGAAAAGCACCCACATGGTTCATGTCTACCGTAAAACCCTTTTTATTTTATCTACCATTACTACAATACAATCTGTCTAACGACTCTCCTGTGTGTAGGATTTAACATTCACCACTAGGGGCGCTACAGTCTGTGGGTGCCTGGGATAAGCATTGCTTTCTACTTTCAGGGCCAACTTTCCGGCATTAAATCACCATTACCCACATTTATCATTTGTCTCAACAAACAACAATAAACTATACCAATGGCAGCTAGATAAACTACTGCAGCTATAACTCTTTATCTGCTCTTCCCATATGGCTTCCAAGTCTGATCACTTTCAGCAAGGAAACATTTCTGATTCTCTTATTTTGCATTTATGTCAGTATCTGCCAACCATAAGGAAAATGCATGCGTAGTATGTGTGTAGTTTAAGAGTGTAGATCTAATCAGGGTCACATTCAAGGTCAACGGGGTAGGTTGAAATGAAGACATTCTATTCCATGCAGTATTCCCGTGAAGTATGTGGTACATTCACACTGAAAACAATCAACACTAGAATGAGGACGATTACATTTGCTACATGTACATACAAAACTATATTAACAGAGGTTATGGCTAGGCTTTAAAAATCGACCGATCATGAAAAAAAAGTAAAGAAAAAAAGCTTATCTTTATATATCGATCTATTGCATCCTTGTAAAAGCTACAAGGAGAGACAGGATGCGCCCAGACAGACAATTTTGACCTTGGGTGACGTTTATATCTGACCCAGGAATAGGCACTGATGGCATGAGTTCCTCTTTAGATAATAGGGTGACTGTCTGTCTGTCTTTTGTCAGAAACACACGCACACACACACACACACACACTCACACACACACACACACACACACACACACACACAAGGTTCACAGGAACTGGTTCATGCTCCTTTAGCGCAGACTAGGTCCTGGCCCAACGTCTTCCGTCTCCATGCACTCTGAGTCATGGTAACGTTCCCTTTTTGTGATTGGTTGAGTCTCTGTTTACACACCAATGTGATTGGTTGAGTCTCCGCACACACAGCGATGTCAAAGAAGTGCTTCCTGAATGATCCGAGTGCAGGGCAGTGCGTATGCCATGTTTTACTGTGTCACAAAGTGTTTCTACTCGCTAAGGCGTCGAACAAAATCATGAGATTGGTAGAAACGCATGCACAGGTGCACACGCACACTTTCACACTCACACATACACTCCGCCATCAGTCTTTCACGCGAGGTATGTTGTATGAGTAGTGGACGAGGGGCAGGCCTCTGCTCTGACAGAAGCAGGCTCGTCCACAGGCCTGCACCTGGTCCGAGCTGTCCGACACAAACGAGTCCCCCTCGTCTGCGTACTCGGACTGGGCCGAGGGCGTGCCGCTGTCCGCCCAGTAGCCCTCCGCCCGCTGGCACGTCCCCGCCCCGGCCGGAAGGGCGGGGCAGCTGTGGGACTTCACCAAGTGTCTGCAGACTGAGGAAGAGGAGGATGAGGAAGAGGCCCGGGCGTGGAGCGCGGCAGCCTCGCACTGCTCACACACCCTCGCCTCCCCGCACAGCTGGGAGTACGCCCCACAGTCATAGCCAGCAGAGTCCCCGCCCCCCACGCCCTGACCACACCCACCACCCTGCCCTGGCCCCGCCTTCACACCCCTGGCCACTCCCACCCGGCCCCGCAGCCTCTGCCAGTCCTCCCTGAAGGCGGGGCTAAAGAACACGTACAAGACCGGGTTCAGGCAGGCGGGCAGGGGGAAGAAGATCAGCGTGACAGACTTAGCGATCTCCGGACCTCCTGCGCTACCGGAGGCGGCTAGCAGGGGGGCGAAGGAGAATGCGGCGACAGGACAGAAGAAGATGCAGTTGGTGAAGATGAGCCATGCGACATGGCGCAGTGCCCCGCTCTGCTCGGGGTCGGCCAGCTCTGTGCGCCCCAGGCGGCAGTACAGCCGCGTGTACACGCCCGCTGTCAACAGGTAGGCCAGCGCGTTGAGCAGCACCAGGGCCACCGTGACCCCCAGAGCCGGGCCCTCGCCCCCGGAGAAGGGCAGGCAGAGAGGGGAGGCCGAGGGCTGGCTGGAGCTGATCAGAGGAAGGCAGGCCGCAGCTGCAGCCAGGACCCCCAGTAGGCCCGCGGCCAGGCTGATGCGCCTCTCTGCCCCCCTGCTCCTGCGCGGTGAGGCTGACACCGCCGCCGTCTTCCCCAGCAGAGGCCAGACCGCCACGCTGCGCTCCACCGCCGCCAGAGGCAGCAGCAGGACGGCCCACTCCGAGGAGAAGACCGCCAGGACTCCCGTGACCCGACAGCCCACGCCCGTCTCCCACCACACCCCAAACTGGGAGAAGGAGCCCCAGGTGGCTACGTCCAGCACGCTCAGCACCCCCACATAGATGCCGGTCAGGAGGTTGGCCAGGGCCAGCAGGCCCATCAGCAGCCTGGCTGGGGGCAGGGAGGCTGGGGACGAGGAGCCCGAAGGCAGGGCCCGCTGGCTGGAGAAGGTAGCAGCCAGAACCAGGCTGTTGCAAACCAGGGAAACCAAGCAGATGAACCAGACTGTCAGGCGGATCATCCAGCTACCCAGGAGATGTTCACACGGCTTGAAGGCTCCTGGAGGGAGGGAGGGAGGGAGGGAGGGAGGGAGGGAGGGAGGGAGGGAGGGAGGGAGGGAGGGAGGGAGGGAGGGAGGGAGGGAGGGAGGGAGGGAGGGAGGGAGGGAGGGAGGGAGGGAGGGAGGGAGGGAGGGAGGGAGGGAGGGAGGGAGGGAGGGAGGGAGGGAGGGAGGGAGGGAGGGAGGGAGGGAGGGAGGGAGGGAGGGAGGGAGGGAGGGAGGGAGGGAGGGAGGGAGGGAGGGAGGGAGGGAGGGAAATTGGGGAGAATTTGTTTTACAAACAAATAGCTACTAATAATAACAATAGCAACATTATATTAGCTGTGTAAAGGATGCAGACCGAAAACAAACATGGTGACAGAGCTACCT
This sequence comes from Hypomesus nipponensis, assembly GCF_054491055.1. Classification (NCBI taxonomy): domain Eukaryota; kingdom Metazoa; phylum Chordata; class Actinopteri; order Osmeriformes; family Osmeridae; genus Hypomesus; species Hypomesus nipponensis. The sequence continues at coordinate 13,283,516 of NC_140379.1, read as the reverse complement.
GGTGAGGGAGAGCAGTGCATAACCATGTTGATTCTCTCCACCACTTCTCCACCTGAAAAACACGAGGAAACAATGCTCACTTCCTGTTTACCCTCAAAATCACCTTGTCAATGAAAAAAACGATAATATATAGTACATATAATATTTCTTCTTTTTTTTGCCAGTGATCGTGAGATTGTGAGTTCCCTCACCTGCAGCCGCCTCTGGCGAAGGACTCACGATGGAGTCACAGCCCACAAAGGCGCAGCACTGGTAGGCGTAGGGCACAGAGATGGACCTGGGGGTCACAGAGCAAACAAAGATGAACAAGTCTGGCTGGAGATGAGTCTGACCCACATCTCCAAGCAGCTTCACCTTTACCAGACATCAGACTTTATTGTATCAGACAGTACTGGGCTGTGTCCCAATGTCAATGAAAGACCAGCAGTGTTAATAAGATCCTGCAGCAAGGTTAGAACTTGTGAACCAAGACATCTCTTCATTCCATTCCAAACTATGTGTCTAGGCCTTAGGCCTTAGCCACTGGGAGTCGGGCAAGAGAAAGGGTGGTTGGGAGGTGGTGCGTGTGTGTGTTGTTTCTGGATAATTTCCGAGGTGGTGTGCGTGTGTGTGTGTGTGTGTGTGTGTGTGTGTGTGTGTGTGAGCATCAGGGTGTGTCCTCCCGGGATACTGACCTGAGTCTGGGCAGGCTTTTTGCCGTCAGAATGCTCTTCATCTCCAGGTTGCCTGTCAGTTTGAGCTGGTTCACGCCAGTCAGGCCAGCAGTGGGCAGGCTGGTCAGAGAGTTCAAACTCAGGTCCCTGCCACACAGCACACAGCACACAGTCTCCCATCACCCGTCTGCACACCAGCCCCAGTGTCTCACACGCATGTCCACCACTAGGTGGCGATGTGAGGGACATGGCGTGAAGTGGAGGTAAGAGCGTCTACTCACAGGTTGGTCAGAGAGGCGAGGGAGAGGAAGGCATGCCTGTGGATGCTTCGGATCTCATTCCTGCTCAGGTCTCTGTCGGAGACGAGATTGAGCCACAAGATTAGTGTGTGCATATGTATGCACGTAGAGTATGTGTAGGTTTTGTTTTCTGTGTGGCAGTGAAGGGAGGTTAACTCACAACAAGCGCAGGGCAGAGAGACCCTGGAATGTGTGTCTGTCTATCTGCAGGATATGGTTGTGCTGCAGGCTTCTGGAGACGGCACACGCACACAGAAGGAGAGAACAGACAATGTGGGTGATGAGGGAGCATACACACACTGGAGATCAGGCCAATGGGTGAACGGCTTGGATTCCTTTTGAGTATTAAATGTGGACATGCAGTACGTGAGTGTGTGTGTGAGTGTGTGTGTGTGTGTGTGTGAGAGATGTGTCGACTCACATCTCCTGCAGCTGGACGCAGCCCTGGAGGGATGGAAGCTCCTCGATCTGGTTGTAGGACAGGTCTCTGCAGGAGGAGAGGAGGAAGCAGAGGGAGGAGGCAGAGGGAGGAGGCAGAGGGAGGAGGCAGAGGGAGGAAGCAGAGGGAGGAGGCAGAGGGAGGAGGCAGAGGGAGGAGGCAGAAGGAGGAGGCCGAGGGAGGAGGCAGAGGGAGGAGGCAGAGGGAGGAGGCAGAGGGAGGAGGCAGAGGGAGGAGGCAGAAGGAGGAGGCAGAGGGAGGAGGCAGAGGGAGGAGGCAGAAGGAGGAGGCCGAGGGAGGAGGCAGAGGGGTGGAGTCAGTTAAGTCTCACAGTGCCAGGAGTGGTGCATTATGGACAGAGGTGTCTCATGGCCACTCACAGAGTTCTGAGGAGCTTCAGGTCGTCGCACAGGTCAGCAGGAACCGTAGCGATGTTTGTACCAGTCAGGGTGCTGGAAAGGACATGCCAGATATAAAGACTATTACCAGGGTTACGACTCTCCCAGCGTGACAGACACACAGAACACTACCACAGACGGATGTTTCCGGTCCTCTGGGGGGGGGGGGGGGGGTTTACTCACAGGCTCTCCAGGTTGTTGGTTCCAGTGAGGACTGGGAACTCCTGCACCTGACTGGCTCCTCTGAGCATCCTGCAACACAGCAGGTCCAACAACACACTCACGTCAGCCACATCAGAGCCAAGCCGGTAGGTCAGTAGGTTTAAGAGATCTACATCTTCTCAAGATGTGTTCATGTCCTAGAAGCTGACCAGGTCAGGGCTGGGGGGGGGGGAACTTACAGGGAGTGCAGGTCTGAGAGGTTCTGGAAGGCCGAGGCCCCCACGGAGGAGAGAGGGTTGTCGTACAGGTGGCTGGAGTAGGGGACAGGGCAGAAGAGAGAGGAGGAGGGGGAGAGGAGAGGGCAGTGTGTCAGGACTCATCCACTATGCAATAATGGCACCATCTTCTGGACATGTATACCCAAAGGCACACTGATATACAGTACAGTTCCAACTTGCAATGCCATCATTACGTGTGCGAGAGAGTAAAATAGGGAGAAAGAAAAACAGAAAGGCTGCAAATGTGTCGTCCATTTATGTTCAACTTTGTTCTAAATGTGGGTTGGAGGTATAAAGGGTCATCGTGTCGGTACAGGCATTTGACCTTACATGGTTCTGAGAAGAGGGTTGTTATGGAAGGCTCCTTCAGGTATGGCAGCTATATTGTTGCTGTGGAAACCGCTGGAGAGAGGGAACAGACCCAGGACATGGTTAGTACTCCTCACCCCTCTGCAGCAGGCCTCAGAGTGAGGGTAGGTGGTTTAGCATCAGGCTTGCCATTTGAAAAGATGACAAGCTGGTCCCAGTCCTGTGCTTGTGGTCGCTAGTAAGGGGGAGAATGACTCGGCTACTGCCACAGCCCTCCTGTAGAGGACATCTGTTTATTTGCTAAGAGAGCTTGTCGACGGTCAATTTTCGGGCAAACTATTATGTTTGACGTTCTATGCCTATGCCACAGTGGTATTCACCTCCCTAAAGAAAGAAACAGGCTATCAAGAGTCGACAGGATCATCAGAAAGGTCACATACATCAAGCCACATCGCACAGCAGCATAACTGCCATTCTAGTAAACAAATCCTGATGTTCTGTGAGGATTTTTTGGACTTGGATTTTAACATGACTACTACATGGATGTGACCTCAGTTCAAAGGCCGTGTGAAGAGTGTATCGTGAGTGGCTCTAGCACTCCCAGTCAGCACTTTGACTAAGTAGAGACAGCGAGATGAGAAACCTGACTTGTTTTTCATCTAACAAAGGGTTTGGAGCTGTCAGGGTGCCCTCCTGAGTGAACCCTGAGCGTCTCCTCGCCTCGTCGCTGACAGACGAGAGGGGAGGGGAACAAAAGAGGACTAGAAAGGAAAACAGATAGAGTGGTCTGTGCTCTCTGATGCTCCATCCATCTAGACACCCTCATCAATCCCTCAGCTACCTCTCACACACACACACACACACACACACACAGGCCTTATAATTAAAGTGGCATTAGGAAAGTATAACAAATGGAAGGGAATAGTATGATGATGAAAGCAGTCATTAAGGAGTGTACTTCTCTTTAATTTGCTTAGTGTGTGTGCATGTGTGTGTGTGTATACTGGGGGGGAGGGGCCACCATACTCACAGTTCTTTTAGCTTGGGCAGGGCCTGGATGGCTTTGGGGAATAGCTTGATGTTGTTGAAGTTTAGATCCCTGGAGAATGACAGGGAAAGAGGAGATCATTGGCTGTAGATGTATATTACACACCTCACTACCACGCCACACCCATGCAAACACACAACATTACAATATCACCATCTGTTTGTTCAAACCTTATGAAGCTCTCAGAGTACATCACTACATATATCATTGTCATAACAGACAGATAACATTGCTCACAGCATTGATATTAACAGTTGTTTTTATTCTGCTATTACCCCTGGGCCAGTGGGCAGCTCCTAAAGAAAGACAAGGCTGGCTCTAAGGCCTGGTGTCACAGTGCTGCCTGTAATGCCTGCTGTGTCACACTGCTGCCTCTAATGCCTGGTGTGTCACAGTGTTGCCTCTAATGCCTGCTGTGTCACAGTGTTGCCTCTAATGCCTGCTGTGTCACAGTGTTGCCTCTAAGTCCTGGTGTGTCACAGTGCTGCCTGGAGACAGTGGCCAGCAGGAAGTGAACACCGGGAGGGCAGAGCTGATAGTCATCATGGACTCCGCTCCATTTATCCTGGAGCAATTACAACAGGAAGTGGACACACTGACGTCCAGGGAGGGAGGTGGGGGGTGGGGGGGCTCACAGATGTACGCACGCATCCACTCTCACATGCAATGGGAGAGAAAACGAGAGAGAGAGAGAGAGAGAGAGAGAGAGAGATAGAGAGAGGGAGAGATAGAGAGAGGGAGAGATAGAGAGAGGGAGTGTGAGTGTGAGGATAGGGGGAGCAGTACAGAGCTGCGTGCCACACTGTGAACTTACAGGGTCTCCAGGTTCTCCAGCCCAGTGAAGCAGTTCTCTCCAATCTCAACAATCCTGTTGTTGTGAAGATGTCTGGAAAACAACAACAAGGCATCCTTCATCCTCTCTACCTTCACAAAGCTGTTATGTATGAGACAAAACATCTGACGCTTGAGATGTTTCCGGGCAGAAGTATAGCGCACACACACACACACACACTATAAAACCAACTTTTCCATACACCGCATGGCGTCCGATACACTGTGGATGAACAACACAGCACTTCCACATCCCCCAGGCTCCCTGCCTGACAGTAAAACTCCTTCAATCTCTTCCCAAGGTAAGGCCAGGGTCCTGTGGAGCCATCAGGGAGAGCACAGAGCTGTGATCACTAAATCAGCTGTCAGCGTGAGCTCAGCTCTCGTCTACTCAGGTCTGTCTACGCCTGATGGATTCACAGTCTCTTCTTCCTGTTTATTCTCACTGCCCCCCGGGGACACAGGTTTGTCCGATCTTCCTGCAAATGAGGCCCGCGGGCACTGCCATTCGCCCGTGTGTGTGCGTGTGCACGTGCGAGTGTGTCCCAGAGTAAGTGACGTATGTTGATCTATTTAGCTGATAACTCATCTGGTTAGAGATAGAGAGGAGCAGGATGGGTTGTCTGGGTCAGATACTAGCATAGCTGCAGTCGGCTTTTTGTTTGTTTATTTGAACACGTGATTCAGAGCCACTGAAAGGAGACAGTGGGAGGGGAGCCTGTACTCACAGCACCACCAGGCTACTGAGGTTGGCGAAGGCGTGGTCGGGGATGACAGGGATGCGGTTGAGGGCCAGGGTCAGAGCCTGGAGGTTGGCCTGGTGCCTCAGAGAGTCGACGGGGACCTCCGTGAGGTTGTTGTCGTCCAACCAGAGGTGGCGCAGCTGCTGCAGGCCCTCGAAGCTGTCCTCGGGAACCACGGTGATGTGGTTGGCGTCCAGACGTCTGCGGACGGAGGGAGGGAAGAGTGAAAGATGAAGTTGAGGAATGAGATAAGGGACTTTTCCATGATCAATACTGTATCAGCAATTTATGACACGCAACAGTTGTATTCCACAATGTGTTGACGGTGATGCAATCGTAGATCGATACGATTCCTGAGTCGTGGCAGAAAAGCATACTGCTCCTGGTGCTGGAGCACCTCTAACATTGCACCTGTGTCTTAAAGCATAAACCACCAAGATCCAACTCTAACTCAATCCTGACTGCTAGTCTACTGTGTTTTCTGATCCTCCTCTTCATTCCACAAACTCGAACCAAGTTTCCCCTTGTTGTGCTCTCACTCCACCTCTATCTCTATTTCTCTCTCTCCCTCGACATTCCCTAGGAGTCTGTGTTGGAAGCAGCAAGGACTGTTGATTGACATCTTGTTCTCAGAGGTTTCAGACAAACCCTGCTCTGCCAAAATGCATTACTTCAGCTTCAGACCTTAACCCCCTAGGAGGGAAAAAAAAGACATCTGTAGAAAAAGGGAGAGAGAGAGAGAGGTTTAGGCAGAGAAAGAAAGAGAGGGAGAGAAAGAGAGAGTGAGAGAGAGAGAGAGAGAGAGGTGTAGGCAGAGAAAGAAAGAGAGGGAGAGAAAGAGAGAGTGAGAGTGAGAGTGAGAGTGAGAGAGAGAGAGAGAGAGAGAGAGAGAGGGGTGTAGGCAGAGAAAGAAAGAGAGGGAGAGAAAGAGAGGGATGGGGGGCCAGGTCCTACTGTAGACCCAGGCAGTCAGAGAAAGACACTAAGAGACAGAAGAGGAGATGTGGGGGTTGATACTCACAGAGACTGGAGGGCGTGGAGGTTCTTCAGAGATGAACTGGGAACGGTCCTCAGCTGGTTGTTCTGTAACATGCTGAGAAATGGAAAACACATGAGGAACCTGATCGTAGTACGTTCACATCTACTGGTGCATTATCTCTGGTCTCCATGGTGTTACTGGTCTCCATGGTGTTACAGGAGGACAGGCAGACTTCCAAGTGTGTACAGTAATGGAACAGTGATCTACAGGCTGCAGTATGAGGTGGAGATGAGCCTCTGAATATGCAAGGTATTAGAAAAATGCAGCTTGACAACAGTTAATGTTGGGTAACAATGTTGGGGGAACTATAGGAATAGGAGCAGTGTGTGTGTGTGTGTGTGTGTGTGTATGCCCAGTGACAATGTCAAATATCATGTGTGAATCCTACAGTCTGCACTCAAGTACAAATAGCGGCGATAGTTGATCTCCCTTCCTCTATCAGCTCTCTCTGTCGTCACTACTGGGCCCTGGACCCTTTAGCTTCCTGACTGCTACGCCACCACTTCCTGTGTGCTACACCACCACTTCCTGTGTGCTACACCACCACTTCCTGTGTGCTGCGAGCACCACTTCTTGTGTGCTACGAGCACCACTTCTTGTGTGCTACAAGCACCACTTCCTGTGTGCTACACCACCACTTCCTGTGTGCTACACCACCACTTCCTGTGTGCTACACCACCACTTCCTGTGTGCTACAAGCACCACACACAACATGAATGCTCACACTCTCAGGAAAGAGCTGGTCTGTCTCACCTGCTCTCCTGAGTCTCTGTCACTGATTTACTACACTCTGATTTACGACAGTGAAGAAATACTGTATCTGAACTGTTAAACAATTATAGTTTTACAGTGACAGTTGAAGAACCGTGTGTATGAAGTGTACAGTAGGAAGTGTGTGTGTGTGTGTGTTCATGAATGTGTGTTTGTGTGTGTGTTAGACTGGGTTGTGGCCCAGGTAGGCCAACAGGACTTTGGACTCTTGGCTCAATGCAAAGGCAGAAAGGGCATGGCCTTATATGCATGTGTGTGTGTGTGTGTGTGTGTGTACGTGTGTGTGTCATGCAATGAAAACTTAACTTACAGGACTTTAAGCTGGTGGAGACCAGACAGAGCTTCAGGGTGGATGAAGGAGAGATCATTTCCTGCCAGCCGTCTGAGATAGAAAGAGAAAAAAAGAGAGAGCGCAAGGGAGAAATTATGATCCCATTGAGAAATGTAAAAAAAATGGTCAATCATGATTGGCTGATAGATGTTGAGTGTGGTTCATCCTTGGGTCAAATAGTCTAAATATCAGTGAGCATTAGAAGAGCAACCCTTAACTGGAGGAGGCCAGTGGTATCAGGCCCAGCGTGACACCCAGGGACGTGTAAGTGAGATGGCTTGTTGTCACTTCATATGACACCCCGGACATGTTACGACTGGCTCCACCCCCCCCCCCTCTCAAACAACCCATACTCCCCTCCCCCCCCCGGGGCCCATCCTCTCCACCTCCCTCCCAGGAAAGCTGCTGGCACAAGCAGTGTGAAGGCTACTTCCACCAGCGCTATTTTTGAAGAGAGTTCGGCAGTATGCGGTGACTGCGATAGGAAGTTGTAGCATCTACTTAGTTTGAATGCACAAGTCAGCCTACCTGCAAGTTCGACCTGTATGTACATTTAAAACAACTATGAGGGAATGTGAATGAGGGCAAAGAGAGAGAGAGAGAGAGAGAGAGAGAGAGAGAGAGAGAGAGAGAGAGAGAGAGAGAGAGAGAGAGAGAGAGAGAGAGAGAGAGAGAGAGAGAGAGAGAGAGAGAGAGAGAGAGAGAGAGAGAGAGAGAGAGAGAGAGAGAGAGAGAGAGAGAGAGAGAGAGAGAGAGAGAGAGAGAGAGAGAGAGAGAGAGAGAGAGAGAGAGAGAGAGAGAGAGAGAGAGAGAGAGAGAGAGAGAGAGAGAGAGAGAGAGAGAGAGAGAGAGAGAGAGAGAGAGAGAGAGAGAGAGAGAGAGAGAGAGAGAGAGAGAGAGAGAGAGAGAGAGAGAGAGAGAGAGAGAGAGAGAGAGAGAGAGAGAGAGGGGTGGTGGCTGGGCTGGAGACATAGCTGGACTCCATATCAGTTCTAGAGAGATTAGCAGGTGATTTATCACCATGTAACTGGACTCCAGAAGCCAAGCTGTCACAGTCAGCCCAGGCCCAGCCACCCCCCACCCCACCTCAGAACCCAGAGCTGCAGGGTGTCAGCCTGAAAGCCAGGAGGTGTTTGACGAACGATCCATGCTACCTCGGACTGGTACAACCACCCCCAAACCCCCCCACCTCATCCTAGTCTACAACCAAGCTCATGCAGAGACCCCTCTGCTTCACACCTGACCATAACCCCTAACCTGGTTTAGTCCTGCTGAGGTCCAGGATCTCCTCAAGAGGTAAAATCCTTCCAGAACATTCTAACCTAAATACAGGCACTGTTAAGACCACGCAAAGTATAGATGTGGGGGGTGAGGTCAGCTTAAACTCTTCCAATAAGTATAAATAATCCTGTTTCCAGTGCTGGAGAAGGCTGTACTCAACTGAACACAGCCAGAAGTTACTTGTGTTACAGAAGAAAAGTGTTGAAGGGCTGAAACAGAATCCTACAACATGCTGCAAGCTAAAGCCCAACCATAGACAAGACTGTGATCAAACACTGTTTACATGATACATAGCTGTTGTGGTTTACCATAATTGTTAAATTAGGATTTGAAACCCTATATGGCTGTCAGAGAGAGAAACACTCTCACTCTTTCCTTATCTCGCCCTCCCTTGGCTTGACTTGGCCCCCAGTCAAACCAACAGTGATTGCGTCCCAGCAGTAGTTTCATCCTACAAGGACAGTATGTTTTTCCAGCCAACCCTCCAAATCCACCACACATTCAGTCACCTCTGGTTATGCTGTGGTTGACAATTTGTCTGTATAGAATAATGATATAATTAATGCAAATCGACAAACTAGCTTTGAATATTGCCAGTATTTTTACTTAAACCGGCTAAAAGTCCTGGAACCTCAAAGTAAAGGGCCCAGTCTATGACCTCACCGTACCACACACAAACCCGGCAACTAATTGTCTAGGACATCCTTCATGTGGGTGAAGTCCCAGTCCGCCCACTCCCTTTCTCTCAACACGCGCAGAACCCCCCCTACCCCCCAAGGCTAGGCTGAGAGGAAGAATGTGCTTAGCCTTGTTGAGGAAAGACTCAATCCTTCTCCTCTCTACAAACACCCCCTAAGACATGCTACTACACCCTCTGGCTGAGTCACCGGAGGCCCTCACCTTCAGGGAACAGGAAGGAGGCTGTTTATTTGTTTATTGCCGGTACACATTCATACACACACATATACATACATACATACACATTAACTAAATATAGTTAATATAGTGTATACAAATTACAGATGTGTATAGAACACAAGGAGGTTGAGAGAAACTATCCACATGTAGGAGTGTCAATTCCATTGACTGACAGCCGCAGTGGCATATCCTCAATCTAACATGAACATGCACTGACAGCTGTAGCATGTGCACCGACGTTTCCACAGGTGTCATTGAAGCAGGAGAAAGAGACCTACAGGCATGGGGATACCTTGAACACCAAAACATAATTAGTAAGAAAAGTGGAGAGGTTACGTGACAAAACTCTCTTCCTCCCTCTCCAAATCTCCCCCTCTCTCTCCCCCTGGGCAGCAGTGTAGTGACACTGGGAGAGTCCTAGCAGGCTTGCAGACACAAAGCAGCCTTCTGAACATCCATCAGCCTGATCCACCTGAGGCCCTGTTCCACTCAGAGGTTAAACAAACACATCAGTGAACCCAGGGCACCTGTCAATCACAGGTGTTCCGGAACGCCGTAACAGACCATGAATATTCTGTTGGTTTTAGAACATTCAGAGAACAGCTTCACAGCAGGGTCTGGGCAAACACAAATTGAAAATACTATCAAATACCGTATTACTTAACGTTCACACAGTGGAATAAAAACCATGGAACTCTAAGGTACATTTAACACCACTCACATACTTCCTGTTCTTGCTCCAGGTGTGCTTCCTAGTCTACCCTACACATGACAGGTCTGTCTAGGAGGGCCCCTGTGTCAGGGGAAAGGTAACAACGAGCAGTAAGAGTGTAGCTAGACTGCGTTTTTTAGCCCCAGTTGTCATGGAAACCATTGTTTTGCCTCCTTCCTTCCTGCCTTGCGCATTCCTCTGCACAATGCGATGAAAAGTAAATTGCCCTTCGACAAAGCAGACCGAGTAGTGTTTGTAAAGGACTATGGAAAGCTAAGACTGGTCTGGATGAAAGATGCATGCACTGCTTCAAAAAAAAAAACACAAACCGCCACAAAGAGCTTTCAACCCTGAGAGCCCGACATGTTCACTGCTGGTCATTCTGAATTCTCAGGGTATGTTACCTGATATCAGCTAGACAGATCTTATCTACCAGCTGAGCCAGACAGAGGGGATATTTAAAGAGTAAAGAAATGACAAACACACAGGCAGATTAGATAGGAACGCTGAATGGAGCCTTCAGGGATGTGATATTGCCACCCGGCTTAATTCCTAAAAAAACATTTCCAACAGGGAACGTATCGTGAACACGTGGAAAACACGCAGCGTGTCAAACATGACCGCTTCGTTGATAAGTGTTCTTTATGCGGCTGTCAGCAGCTCACTGCTGTGAGAGAAGTGGAGCTGAGAAAGCCACTCGACTGGTAAACGCAGCAGTGTACAGTAGACCTACTGTAGCGCAGGGCAACACGGTAAAGCGCTCTCTTATGACGGCATGGGGAAACAGATGGATGTACTCACAGCTCCTCCAGGTAGGGCAGGCTTTTGAAGACAAAGGCAGGGAGCTCTGTGATGTTGTTCATGCTGATGTCTCTGCAGAAGAGGAAACACAGGATGAGATGAAGGATGACACTCTGAACCTCAGTCGTTAGGAAACACTTGAGATGGTTCAATAATATCGAATCCAACCATGCTGATATTGTTTGTGTGCTGTAACCTCATAACCGCAGTAAGCACAAACTCATTCATGGTGATTTGATTACATACAACACGGTTTTGAATTCCAGGTGAGAGACTATAGGTTAAAGATTAAGTATTAAATAATACCAACAAGTATTTTAGCAGCAACTATGGCATTTAACATAGGGATCTTTTATGGCAGAAGGGAGATATTGTCAGGGTTAGTGTCAACTTTTTTGGATTAGCCTTTCCGACATTAGTCCATACTATCATGAAGTGAGAGAAGAACACCATCCTAGGTAAGCAATCCAATAATGTGATTCTTAAGAAATAAGAAGCATACCCCTTTATTAGGACTGAAGCAGTAATACCTAAACCTTTGTCTGAAGAAAAGTTTCAGAAACAGCATGATTCTCGACAGATTCTCCCATGGAGACAACCAAAGACCTCTTTATGGGTATTTTTTCTTCTTCTTCTTCTTCTTCTTCTTTGTAGGAGCTAGGCCCAGGGGATTCTGGCACTCGCTCTCTCTGAGCCCCAGGAAACACAGACATGTAGCAGCATGACAGGTATGCAAACATAGGAGACCAGCGTAATAATATGGGACTCCAGATATGAAGTACAGAGAGAGATTAACAAGGTGCTAATAAGAAATGTTCCAGCACAACAGCACCAACAATATCACATGGCTTTACATCCAAATGCCCTTTTTAGTGAACTAAAACAATGTATCACATGTTAAGACACACATTTGCAACAAAGGAATACTGGAATACAATGAAAGCAATAAAAGGAATATTGTAGATAATATTATTGTATAACTGAGCTGGTTTGCCTTCATTAAAAAGGACAGGGATAAAACAACATCAGCAGAAAAGGCTCTGACACCAGTTAAATCCATCCACTGTCAGCTCCTCAGAGAGGAGCTACAACTCAACAGAGACAAGCTTTTAACTCTGGCCGGCCATCTTGATTAAGAATCCATTCACAAGCTTCAAAGTGGAGCCCGTAGACACCAGATGTGGAGATGGAGCACAACAGGGCTGAAAAAACATCCTAGGTCCCTTAATGAGGCGAAACTCCCTCCTAAACAGAGAAGTCATCTGTATTTCACTCCCAGACCTCTCCAGAGCAGTGTGCGCGCGTGTGTGTGTGTGTGTGCGCATGTGGCTCTTAAGACCCTCAGAGGATCATTTTGCTTTGCTGCTGCTTAGTCACTACACATAGCAGACACGCACTTATACACACCCCCCCCCCACACACACACACACACACACACGCACACGGAACATATACGGATCATACACGCAGGGAACACATCCATCCATCCACAACGGTAGGTCCCCAATATAACCCGTCTGCTATCTCCCTTTACCATCTGGCTTATTCAATTACCTTATAGCTCTCTTTACAATGGTGCAGGACTCCTTGATCCAGCCTCCCCCCCCCCCCCCCCCCCCTCTTTCTTTATCTCTCTGCCAGCTCCCCTGGTGAGGCTTAGCAGACTGCCGGTGTGGGGATGTCACTGTTGGTGGTCCCATGGATACATTGAGACGTGTTGACAGTACCCTCACATGTCCACCCGCACCATGGAGCATCTTTCACAGGCTGTCGGCTGTAGGCTGAGAGCGAGGGCTAGGGGAAGGGTTAGGGGGATGGCTGGGGGCGCTCAGGAGACACGATGTGGAGAGACAGAGGAGACCAGGGAGAGAGACCAGGGAGAGACTTGTGTGGACAGAGAGGGGAAGATCAAGGGAGGACCAGTTGGACACCAAAAGGAGACCAGGGGGAAAAGGATGTGTCTGTTCAGCAGTTTAACTCATCAGGACCAATCCTGCCTGTCAACCACTGTTCTGAGGGACCCTTTCAAACGCAGCTATGGTAAACTGTTCAACTATTACTGCAGAATCCCTTTTCTGCGTCCTCATTTGACCAAATAAAACACTATTGATTCCTCTGACCCTAAAAGAAACCTTTTCTGAAACCATTTCCCAACTATGTATGGAAAATGTATCAAAATGGCATTAGTTTACTGCTAAACACTATTCACTGGAGGGAGAGAAAACAAGCGCCAGGGAGAGACTTCCATCAAGTCTCGACAGAGCCCTTCTTCAGACTCTTCTGGAGTAGAGTCTGCCAGTCCTGTGCTGATCTCAATCCTTGTTCTGCTACAACAGGCTGGCTGAAACCGCAAGGCACCAACACAACTGAAATGAAACATGAGCAGTTTCCCACCACAAAACACTTCCCATAGCTCATTTATTTTAGAACAATGAGTACCCGTGTGTCCTCTGCAACATGATCAACTATGTATCAATTGTAATTAAATGCCTCTCCTCAGGCAACAAACTTGGAGAGTAAGACAACCCAGTCTAAGTGTGTGGTATGACAGGGAGCCATGCTATCTGTAAAGTGGCTCTCTGGAGGGCCTTGGTTGGTTAGGGTTAGGAACCTGGTTAGAATCTCAGCCAGGGTTAACGTTCCCTCCCAATTATACAAGCTGCTGCCGTTAGTCCACAGACCAGATGAGGTCCTGACCAAAGCCACAGCACAGCCACAGGGGCATACATTAGGTAGCTGGATGAGTGCTGGCTGGATGGCTGACTGGCTGGCTGGCTGGCTGAGAAGCTGGGTGTGTTCTCACAGGCTGGGTGTGTACTGGCTGGGTGGCTGGGTGTGTGCTGGCTGGGTGGCTGGGTGTGTGCTGGCTGACTGGCTGACTGGCTGGCTGACTGGCTTGTTGTTGTGTGTGGGTGCTCTGCTCTGTGAGTACACAGGGGGTGAAGTATTTACCACTTGGGTAATAGGGCCATCTGACCCACATAGCTGGAACGCAAACAACCGTCCTGGTCAGCTAGCACGTCTGTATCAAAATAGTAGAAGAGTGAGAGGACGCTAATATGACAGGGTGAAAGTGAACAACTCTGTTGTTGTTCAGTGAGGACTTTGTACTTATGTTTACTGTTAGTTTCATTCGTTGCAAAGCCTGTCTGTGTTTATAACATAGAAAGCCAAATACAGGGAGAAAGACAGAAGAGAGGGAGAAATAAAGACAGAGAAAGAGAGATAGATAGAGAGAGAACAGTGTGTGAGAGAGAAAGAGAGGGAAAGAGGGAGAAAGAGGTAGGCTAAACATTCTCCCATCCAGCAGTCATCCTGTTTGTGAGCGGGAACTGACTGGCTCCTTTCACCTCTACTGACCACGAACAAAAGTGTCATTCAGCATAAGATGGATAGAGGGCACCAATGGTAAGTATGCTAGCTAGACCACTGGAGTGAAAGACCATTACCCCCCCCCCCCCTCCCTTTTCTGTGCCCCCTCCCTCCGCCTGTGGCTACCCTTCCAAGTCCCAACTTGTGCTTGTTCACGCTATGAAAGGACTTCAATTGAGATGTGGGCCACACTCTCACACCCCCTCCTGTGCACGCATACGCGAGGGCGTGCACATGCCACCAGTGTGCACACTCCTGGCCCTGGGGAGGCTTTGTCTTTTGTCACTCATCATATCCTGAGTGCAGATACCAGGCAGAGCCCTAGCTACATTAAAGGACTGGGGCGGGGGACAGGGCAGGACAGGGCGGGGGGGGGGGGGGGCAGTGGGGGTCTAGTGTGCTGCTGCGTCGAGGGGCCCCCTTTTCCTCTTCATGGCCCCCAGCTTCTCTGTCCTCACCTGTTTCCCTCAGGCACGCCTGCTTCCATTTCAGCTGCCAGGAATGACTTCATGGACACACACCAACAGGCAGCCCCCGCAATCACAGAAACCCAACATCCCTCCACAGTCCCCCCACCGCCACAATAGTCTCCCCCCATTTTGCCCCGGGACCAATGCATGGGGCTAACACAGCACATCAGGCACTGTCAAAACAAAGAGGACAAGCCTTCTCCATTTCCTATGTGCAGCATTGCAGCATATCTTGAGCAAAACAAAATCCCATGCTGGACGTTGGGTTGCTACTTTAGAAAATCCACAACTACCAATCAACTACAATCCTACTTCTCATTGCTCTCCATCCATCCATCCAAGATTCCCCCCCGTCCCTCTCTCCACCCCTGTTCTTGTGTTTGTGCGGTCATGGCAAGCAGCTAGTGGTGGAGGGAGAGGAGAGTGGTTGGAGTAGGTACCCAAACAAAGCCAACCTTCTGGGGAATCATTTCCTGGCCTGTGGAGACAGAGGAGCCTGCAGTGTTCCTGTAAGGCAGCTGTCTGGAACGGAGCTGCTTCTGGCATTATCCGCAAGCGTGTGTCTGTGTGTGTCCATCTCCATGTTCCTCTCCATCAGTCCAGTCCTTAACACTAACCTCATAGGTATGTCAGACCGCTCTTTCAGGAAACATTCCATAGAGGTTGGTGTGTGAATATCTATCATGTTCGTCTCCCTTGTTTTTGCAATTAGCTTCCATCTCAGCACCCCCCCCCCCCCTCCATACCATATCCCCTCTCCTTCTGAAGCAGCCTGACAGGAGAGAGGCTCCACAGCTGCTGTGTGTCTCGTTAATCCAGGGTGATCCCTAACCCGGCCGATGATCTCCATACAAAGGACCCGGGGAGAGGAGGGGGACAGCAAGAGTTCAGGAGACAGAGGGAAGAAAAGAACCTCCACAGTAACAGAAAGAATATGAGAGAGAGACAAAGAGAGAAAATGAGGGAAAGAGAGAGAGAGAGAAAGTGAGGGAAAGTGAGTGTGAGAGAGAGAGAGAGAGAGAGAGAGAGAGAGAGAGAGAGAGAGAGAGAGAGAGAGAGAGAGAGAGAGAGAGAGAGAGAGAGAGAGAGAGAGAGAGAGAGAGAGAGGCTGGCTCTCTAAGAGCGTGAACTGGATTTGTCACATAGTTATGAGCTGAAAAGCATTCATTAAGTAGTATTGATGGCCTTGCACAGAGAGAAAGACAGAAGGCTTCACACATTCTATTGTAAAAACATGGCACAATGTGTTGACTAACGCCACTGCTTGATACATGGTGCACTACTACCAACTTTAAGAAAACAGCCTTTAGAACAACTGAAGGACAATGGTGTGGTTGAAACACAATATTTAAATAATATAACCTATATTATTAATTAACTGACAGATGTATCGGTACTGGTTAGGACAGAAAATTACTGAGGACATGTTTTTACTTGTACATGTTTGAAAGAATTGGAAATTATTTAGTGAATTCTCAAATTTAATAAAGCAAAACATCCTTTGAGTACCAAAACAATGATCTAGAACGGAAGGTTTTAGCATGTGTTTTATTTGTTGTTCTAACAAAAAGATCCATAACACCACTGTGGAGTTCTGTCTGTTTTCTCCAGAGTCCCAGTCCCATCATGCTCGCATAATCCGCTCCTGGTTATCAGAGTATTCTAGACTACAAAGAAAATTCTAGAATACTGCCATGTTCTGGAACTGAAATACTGACAGATCAAAACAAAACCAATCCCAACCATTCTGAGGGTGTATTTGTAATCAAATAAAGGGGTGTGAAAAATACTTGTGTATTTTCATTCTTTAATATAGATACAAAGTAGATGTCAGATTGATCCTTGTCAAGGTCACGTTTGCTTCCTGTTTAGCACATTGGCTCCGTCAAACAAGCAGTGCACAACACACAAGCCCTCTTACACAGTAGGAGGGACTACCTAGCTGATGATTGACTAGCACATTGTGAAACAGTTAAGGCCACATAACGAGGGATGGATTAGTTTCACTTCACTGTAGGCCCATGGAGTAATAATCAACTAGTGTGCTCACCCTCCTCCTCTCTCACAAACATGGCGGGCTTTACATACCATGTTACAAAGACCTGAAGAGACTTTCAACCGAGTATGCACTTGTTTATTTTTGTGCTTACAAACACTTCTTACTTCAGTTCCACGTGTGGGCTTAAATTGGAAACATCCTTTAGGATTTGGGAATTTTCCCATAGTTATTATTTAGACCTGCTGCCTGGGAGTGCCACAAGGGTCCTACCGGCGACGTATATAGAGATTTATCCTTTGTGCATGACTGCTGGTGGAAGTTTTGCTCAGAGTCATTCACTTTCATTGTCTAATGATGCTCACAGCTACATGGTGGATTTAATCCACCAACATTTGCATGAAAAGCCAAACAATAGCCACTAATCTTGGTGGATAGGGATGATATTTGATATTTTCCAAGTTGCGTGTAGTGCTACTCATCCCACTATAATTGTTGCAAACAACCTCTGTTAGATAAACTAAGAATTGAATAAAGACAGGTCCTTGGCCTCCCTTGGGGACATGTTGGAGCACAGCTCTGCATGCTGTGGGAGCGCGTGCGGTTGTGTTTGTGGTTGAGCCCAGACCTGCTTTTCCAAGGCAGGGAAAGTTAAGGGTTAGGGTGCCTGAGGTCTCACCAGGCATCTTCCCAAACAAGGATGATGCAAGAATGAGAGGGATGATGTCCAAAATCAAACCATATGCATCATGTGAATGATAGTAACAAATGACACAATGATCAGATACAGGCAGACCTTTAGAATCATTGAAGTTATTGTATCAACAATGGGATACTAGAAGACAAGCATGGTAACCAACAGAAGACTACATGTTTCTGTGTTTGTTTAGCTGCATCGGCAAGATAAAGTATTGGCCTACTAAGAGTTATTTAAAAGTGACACTCAACACAATGGATACTGTTAGGCTAAAATGTTTCCATTCATTATTAGTAGGCTATTCGTGCAAAATACACAAGAGTAGCCAACCTAGTCTGTATTTCTGACAAGAATATGAGTTTGTTCATGGACCTAACTATTTTAAACGAAAAGGCCAAGAGACAACATTTTTCCACGTGAATGTTAGTGACATTTTACTTACAGGTAGTATGTGAAGGCGCTGAGACCAGCAGGGACTGTGGTCAGACCCTTCCCAGAGCAATCTGCACCTCCGTCCTCGTCGCAGCTGCATGAGGGCGAACAAACTGCCGGAGTAGACTGCCCTTGACCAGCGGCACCATCATGTTGTAAACACAGCCACAAGAATATCCAAACGGCAAAAGGACGCATTTTCAAGTTCGCTTCAGACTGGGCAACAAAGGCCTTTCTGGTAATCTATTCCTGTTCGTCGACTTTTCATGTGCACAGTGTAGCAGTCTGTTTTTCGTATAGGTAGCCTCCTACTAACACAAGGAACACAAGTGTTAATGCTTTGGATCAGGCACACCTAAAAATGTCCGTTCCGTTCACCTCTTTGTCAAACGTGGGACATATTTGAGCGGTTTACCTTTGCGGGTTAATATTCCTACTTGTGTGGCGTGATCACTACCCTACTGCTGGTCCCATGAAAATAAAGTCGGCAACCCTCGCACCCCATATGAGAAATCGTCACCTACGCTTTTTCCGTTTTCGTTGTCCCATTAAATAAACAGAACAGGCGTAGGCTATTTCGTGCTTCCTTTAGAATTACCACTCAATAGATTGTTGAATTTGAAATAAAAAACATAACATGTCGCATTTTTATATTGTTTTCCCTCTCCTGATTTGTTTCCTGTAGAAAAACACAGTCAGCTTTCAGCCATTCCTCACGTTTCCTTCCTTTGCTCCCCCGCCACCACCAGCCCGCTTTACTTGCTCGCTGTATAAGCACCCTACCGGACAACCTGCCGTATGATGCGATTCATAGGGTAGGCCTGCTACAACCATACATATTAACTTGACAACGTCACTTTTACAATTAGCCTACCCTAAGCGCAGCAACTGTAAAAAAATAAATAAAAAAAAACTTGAAATGGGCATACAGTTAGGCCTACTTTATTGCTCTTTAAATGCTCTTGCAGTTTTTATTCATGTAGGCCTAGTAGCCAGCATTTTATACACAGTAGTGTAGTTACCAGTTAGCCTTACACAGGGGTGCAGATGGCGGGGGGATGTGTGCCCCTCAGTTCGTGACCCCGATCCCTCCCCATGCACACACACACACAAACATACTTTTGAGAAGAAAAATCTAACTGATGAGCTGTAGCTCCTACCCAACACCAAACATCCATTTCCTGCTGTCTCCCATTCACCCCATGTGCTATACATTTAGTACTTTTGAGTGTATGTACTGCTATTCGTTTTATATCACAATGCCCGAATGATTAAATTAAGGATAAATAACTCATACACTGATTTTAGTTTGTAAAACATTTCATTTGACACATATTTATTATATTATTATATCTGCCTGGGTTACCTTTGTGCACATGTCCCTTCTGACTGTTGCTGTTTCAGAGGTCCTAAAACCAGCTGGCTTGGAGCCGCTAAGATGTAATCACAAACAATACCCTTATGATTGCATGGTCAGGTGATATTAAAAAAACTATATTATAGTAGCTTAGCAGACCACCAACACAAATGGCTAAATTAAGCCAACAAAATACAATCACAATTTTTCACAAAGCAAACAAAATACTTAAATTCACATACCCAGCCAATGTTCAATGCAATTGTCAAAACATTCCCCCCATATTTTTGACATCTTGTTTTATTGTTTGAATGGGGAAATAATCTCAAATAGGCTAAATAAGTAAGTTGTTTCTTCTGTTGAAATGATAAAAGCAAAATAAGAACAGGACTTGCTGGACTGGAGGTGAGATGAAGCCTGGTCTTTCAGTCAAAATTCACAAGACTTTTACATTAGTAGACATTTGTTGTTACTAGCAGAAATGTTACATTTCCCAGGCTAAAGGCAACTTATCATGACCTGACGTTTTCAGACAATTTCTGGTGACAATGAGACAGGCCAAATCCTATCTTAACAATTGTTGGTTCATTTGTGGCTTCCTTAAAAGGCAGAATCCCATTGTTACTTTTAGTGTTAAACCATTAGCTGAGAGTATGTGAAATGCCTCATGAAGCATAGTTGTATAAACTTTAAGGACAACACATCCACAAACACTTCACATACACACACACACACTAACAACACAACCACCTACACACAAACACACACACTGCAGTCAGTGATCCATACTATAATATAAATATTTTTATGACTCAGGCAAAACTATGTGCATGCATAGGCCTATCCCTGTTGCAAAGATGTGTCCAAATCAAGATCAGAGTTTTTTTTAATATAGACATGCTTGAGGACAACTCAAAAAGAGATTTAGGAGTTTAGTTTTCCTTTTAAAAAATCCAATGGGGGGATGATGTTTACTAATGTATTTGCACTTTGTCCTTATTTAATTGTTCTAAAGGTGCATCATGGGGGGGGGGGATCTTGAGCTATTTGAGCTATAGACATGGGTAACTAAAACTCAAAACTTCTGTTTGAGTTAAACCCCTATGATTGACACTTAGGCACGGCTAAACGCATCAATGCAGGTCATGATTCCAACGAATCTTTGCAAAAGTGAGTGGTATTATTATTTGCTGGCTCTGACTTCAACACTGACTCTTTTGCCTCTAGATGTTCTTTTTCATGGTCACACAGACATTTGTGACATTTGAGTGCCTTTTTGAGGGAACACATATACTGATGTAGGGTATCACAAGGACGGATGTAGGCCGATTCATCCTCCCCTGAGATGTGCTAGTAGCTGGTAACATCCCTAGGTTAACCTATACAGGTCTATACATGTGTGGGAGTATGTGCAGAGTGAGGGAACTTTAGGGTAGCAGTTAGTATGGGTCAGTTAGTTTTCTGAGTCCTTTTTTTGTGCCAAACATTAAATGTTTCTTTTCACTTACATTTGAATCTTAGATTACTAAATTACATTTATTGACAATTGTTAATTGCACATGCAGTTCTGTGCTGCAACTGCAATTCCGGACTCCATAATTTCCCACAGAACAACTCAACAATGGTTACATTAAATCAAAATCATTTTGCCGCCAAAATGGAGGGCATGTATCTATGCATGTCACACTCCCTGCAGGAATGCTTTAGCAACCCAAGAGAGGTTGTATTAGGATTTGCAAAATGTTTGTAGCTGAAAGAAATTGCCAGCATCGTATGACTTTTCAGTTGCAAACGACATATTAAAGTACAAAGACTCACTGTCGATCTCCATTGTTTCTATTTTGAACCAGCTAGCTAGAATAATTAACATAGGCCTAATTGGGCATGTCAGAGTGTCTACCCCATAAATTAATATGCATGAGAAAGTCCCCATCAACAACTTTTCACCAGAATTACTTTTTAGAAAATATGACGGGGCAGGCTAAGGTGGGAATTGGGGTGTTTAGTAACACTTGAAGATTGCATAACCTTGAAAGAAAGCTAACTTGAGCTAGCTGAATCAGTCATAGAGTTAGGGTTAGGGTTATTCTGTGTCATAATAAGTCAAATGTATTAATATGTTGTAAAGGATGTATGCTGTAATATTATTAATGTTCTCATTTGTCAGGATCTTTGCAGGTTTTGATCTGAAAACTTAAGTTTTTCTGCTAGACGCACCACTCGCTGTCACACTGTATTAACATTGCTTTACTTGATTTTTTTTAACTGTTCTTTTGGGGGGGTCCATCAGTAAACAACACGTCTGATGTTAGTTTTCAGGTTTTATAGTAAGTTTTTACAATCTAAATGCTAAATCCTTGTTATTAATAGTTAAATTCCATCTCCCACTATAGTGAAAACATGCTTACGTCAGTCATTTTATAGCTGGGTTGGATGGAGAGCAGGAAGAGAGATCCAGCAAGTGAGTTTTCATGTAAATCACATTTGCATAATTTGGCAAGTGAAAGGTGCAAATGCCGTTGTTTTGATAGGTTGTTTTAAGAGGAAATTGTCCATGCAGAAGACCATTTACATTGCAAATAGAAAATCAGGACACGAATACACGTCATATCAAAACAAGATTATCCAATCAGCAGTGGTCTGAGTAGGGAAAAAGATTAACTGGCCCCTCGATTGGTGATTTAAACTTGTTTGGCATATATGTTGAAATAATTGATCTTAAACTAAGATAACTTCAATTAAGTTTTGTGTGGCATCTCTGACTAAAACAGTACTGATGAAGGTGGTCATGTGTTTTTGTAAATTAAAGGATCTAAATTCAACCTGGAGATGGGCAAGTTAAGATGGAAGCAATATTGACGAGTGACCTCTGAAATCTCAATGTAATATGTGTTAGTTACTTGCATCTTAAAAGACAGCCTGTTTTTACACAAGATTACAGTGAAATAACTATGCACAAATTGTGTACAAACACAATTTAGTTTACATAACATTTTCCATAGTCCCAGATCACATTAAAAAGTGAGTCAGCAACATCCAACAGCCACATCATTTGCTGTATATGCTCCCTCCTGAATGAACCCCAGATGTGTGTGCCAAAAAAGAGAAAGAATTTTAAGTCTTAGGAAGAGAAATACTACCACTCAGTGGCAAGACTTAAAAATGTTCCAGCATTTCTTACCACCTTTGTAGCACTGTAGTCCAGAACAGAGTGATGGAAGCTGTACCAAGCTTCCGAAGGGAACACACTGTGTATAGCAGACATTACAATCTTATTGACAGAAAATTGTTAGTTGGCGTGACAAAAAAAAATTGTCAAAATGTTTTTACTGTGAAGTTTTAGTGTGTCACTTTATACAAAAACCCATGGTTAAAAAAGTGTCGTTATGGCCAGCCTACAAAAACAACTGGTACATAGACCCTGGACCAGATGACCCTGCTCAAATGACCCTGGACCAGATGACCCTGGTCATATGACCCTGGACCAGATGACTCTGGTCATATGACCCTGCTCAAATGACCCTGGACCAGATGACCCTGGACCAGATGACCCTGGACCAGATGCTGGAACTGCACCCTGTCGGTAATCAGACCGGTTCTCTAACCCTAAGATTCTGGTAATCTACTGTAATTAGCAACCAGGGACCTGTTAATGTCTCAGTGACAGTATGTTCACTGAGCTGATGCTACTGTTTGTTTTTGTGTCTGCATGTCCAGTATCTCAAGAACTATAGCTCATAAACAAGTTCTCCCAAGAAAAGTTATATTGGTTTTTAGCATGTATTGTTTAATGTTTAATTGTGTCGTATTGTATTGTCTATTATTGTATTGTAATGTACTGTGTTTCCCCCCCTTATTATTATCTGATAATGTTGATTAGAATGGAAAACAGCAAAAAGCTGAAAAGAATATTCAAACCTCAAGACGACAAGTTACGTTGACATTTCTCAAATGTTGTCTCTATACATAGGCAATATAAAACCACTTATACTTAATCAAAATAAAGATATGATAGAGATCATGTTACCATGTTAGATCAATCACAGGCCACCCAATGATCCACCAGCATACACTATATGTCCTGCCAACTCCACAATAAATCTACAAGGTCGCTGTGCCAATTAAAATAGACCTTGCTTTGTCGTTCTCTACTGAGCTGAGAGCATCATATGAGTAGCAGAGTTACAATGTTCACTGTGGACAAAGTCCCCTCAGGCTCACTGGGGGTGTTAAAACCTTAGCAGGGATGGATAGAGTGTCTTAACGCCAGATGACGCTGTCTGTCTAACTGTACCGACTCTAAGATGTGTCTGTGACAGAAGAGTTTGGACAGGTCAGTTAGAGAGCAGTTGTTGTCTGAGGAGCACAGCTCACATGGATATAACTACAGAACACACACTCACTCACATTCACACATACAGTCTATACACACACACACACACTTGTTCACACACAGGACAACAGACCAAAACAGAGAGAATATAGAAATGACCTCATGAAATTAAAACTATTATTCGCTGTCTCGAGGACATAAGTTGCATTGAGTTAAAAAATACTTGTGGGATTTCTCAGGCAACCCTGAGTAGGCCTACTGTACATAACCTTGGGGCATTGTCAGGGTGTTTTGAGGCAGATAATGGAAGCCATTGAGGACATGGGCCATTGCTGTTGGAGTATGCTCTGTCCCACACCATGTGTCTGTGTGTCTGCTGAATCGTATCATCCAAACATCCCTGCTAGGGGCCGCGTTGACTAAGAACCTGTTGTCATGGAACACACCAGATTCAAGAAGAGTAAATGGAACAGAATGGGGGATTGTATGTGTGGACAGCGATGGTGGTGAAACTGGCAAGTCTTGCGAGGAAGTGTCTGTCATTGTCTCATTAGGACTTCAAAGATGTGATGTGAACTACCCGTGTGGTCCTGCCACTCAGACAAGCATGTCTGGTAGGACTGGTCTGCTACCACTGTTAGGACTACCCTCCAGTCATGTTCCCATCAGTCATACACACACATGCAAATACACACATACACACACAGATAATACAAGAAACCCTGCTGTTTCACATGATTTGATGACATCAGCCCTGTATATGAGGAAACTACAGAGGCTCTTTATCCGTATTATAGTTTTTCTCAGCTGTGTGAAATATCCTTGTCGATGCATACTGCCATTGTCCTTTCATACTCCATCACTTAAATTTGTCCTGTTCTGCTTTTCAAATGGGATTTCATTAAAAGCACTCCCCCTGTCATAAATGTTTGAAATAAAAATTTCTGCACTTCATTTCCTGAATGCCAAATAAGACGGTCCTAACCTTAACTCCTTTGAAAGAAATCTACTTTGACAAAGACACTCCAACCACAGCTCCTAGGATATGAACCAAAAGACAGAAACACTACATTTTTTCCGTTCTGCTCTTACAAATGCAAATGTGACTCTTAGCCGCTATGCACCACAGAGAACAAGAGCACAAACTCACCCTGATAGTCACCCCACGCCCCCCCCCCCCCTTCACATACACACACCAAAATATAATTCAAGGAATAATAATCAAAAAACAGCAGAAGCATAGAAATCCAGAAGCTTATATGAAAGGCAGCATGGCCTGTAGCTGCAGGCTGTGTTGTGAAAGCACGCTGTCAGACACATTTCCAACCTCTCAATCTGGGAGCCCTGCTGATGGGTAGACTTGGCTAATCCTGCCGGCTCATTGTCAAGCAACATTAGGAGGGGACAGGAGCACCAGAAAACCATGCTGGTCCCCTTTTGTGCACCCATAAAGTGCCCTGCCGGTATACAATGAGGTGAAACACTGGAGTAATTTGAACACAGGAATATGCTTGAACAGCGACAAGGGTGCAAGTTCACAAAAAACATTGGCCTTAAAAATAAAAGCCTGGCACAGAAATGTCTCTTTTGTGTTTCTTCTCTGTTCTCAAATATACATTTAAGTGGCCTTAATATGACCTAGCTTGTCAAGATTTGGCATGGTGTCAGGAATGAAGTCCGATGTTAGCCACAGTGATTTTCTGATTTAACTAAATGTTTTAAGGTACATGGTGAGGGTGGTTGAGTAACAATGTTGTCTCAGGCATAAAGAGTAAAACATTTTGTCATATTTGCACCAACAACTCTGGGTGAGTTGTAAAGCTTTTGAGGACCACAGATCAGGTGAGTCATATGCTTTGTAACATTATTTTCATGGTCAAAGACCTCACTGAAATGAAAAAAAGGAGCCCACATCTCTAAGGCTGAATAAAACCATCTATGGGGCTATTGAGTTTGTGGCATGACTCACACTGCATTCGGAAACCATAGGGAGGAAAGAACAGTAGGGCTATATTACAATACCTCCAAAAATAAGAAGCAGAGAGTGATAGACAAACACATATTTCTCTCTTGCTTTCTCCATTTCTGTCTGCCAGGCCCTCCATTTCTCTCACTCCCTCTTTCTTTCTTTATCTTTCTCCTTGCCTTATTATCTTATTCTCTTTCTGAGAAGCTGTTACTGAGGGAATAGAGGCAGGCACCATTGCTTCCATCCATGTTAAGGTCATGGATTTCTCCATGGCGTTCGAGCATTGATGTTTGACACCTTTTGAGTCAGCACTATAAGGCAGGGCAAGAAACCACAGGTGCTCGGATGTCACAGGCTAGCAGCTTATCCTCTGTGAATCCCTGTAAGCAGCTACCCACTTGAATCCAAAACAAGTACCAATTTCAGGTATTTTAAGTGCAGTAGATTCACGATTACAGGTAGGATCTCTCTGTATCCAACCCATCACTACTGGTGCAGGACTCACTCTGGCTCCACTAGATTCCAGTCAGCCACCAACACCAGCCAACTCTTAACCCACCCTCCAAGACCTATCCTACACCCCCTGCCAAATAACCCTATTTCCTTTTCTCCTTCCAGAGAACCCGCTCCCTGCTGAGAGACAACAGAACGATTTCCTATCGGTTCCCAAGATCCAAACTGTTAGTGAGAGTGACTCATTGCCTTATACAACTCATGCCCTTATGGTTCTTTAAGTTTTCTCCTTTCTCTCTCTCTCTCTCTCTCTCTCTCTCTCTCTCTCTCTCTCTCTCTCTCTCTCTCTCTCTCTCTCTCTCTCTCTCTCTCTCTCTCTCTGTCTCTCTCTCTCTCTCTCTCTTAATCGCTCTCTTTCTCCCTCTTTCTTTCCCTTTTCACTCTCCTCTCCCCATCTTGCACTATGCGTCTCAATACACTCTCCTCTCTTATTCTCTATGGTCTCTCTTTCTTTCTCTCCATCTCTCCATCCTTCCCAATGGTGCTGAGTCTCAAGGGTAGACTGAATGTCCTCTTCCATTCGGCTGCTATTTTGGTCTCCAAGTCAACAAGATGTGAGTCACCATGCAACACAAAAAAATGTATTTCATGGACACTCTCTGGAATCTGCCACTGTACAAAACCCAAGTGGAATAGTTTGATTTTCTCTCATTATTTTGCAGTTCCAATATGCATGATGCTCACTGTAATCGTGCTGCAATTTTTCAAGGCTGCATTTTCTCTGGGCTTAGTTGGAAAAGGGTGTGCATGCTCGATCACTGGGAATAGTGGTTTCGATTTCAGGCTGGGTCCCTTGTCTCCAGAGAATAACGAAAATCTCACCCCAGAGCCTGTTTTCTTAGCGTACACCTACAACAACTCATACATGACAAAATTCTCTCAGAAAAGATAGGGATTCTTGTCATGAAAAACTTAAAACAAGAACATGACTTGAGGTGTATGAATCAGAATCAGATGCATTCGCCAGCTTTCGTCTAAAGGACGTTTTCATCCCACTGCCATAGTGTTTGTTGTTGTGTGAGGTGTAGTCTTGTCAGTGAGTCATGTACCCACAGAGAGCTCAGACGGAAGAGCATGAGAGAACAGGTTAACCTTATATTCTCTCTCTGCCAGGCGACGACCAGGGAGGAAGCAGGAACGACAACAGAAAGAGGTTTGTTTCCCTGTTTTACATTTGTACATCCTGGTTTGAAACTCGACAAGGCGCCCATATTATATTCATGAACATTCTTGTAGTGTAAAAACTTTTCTCCTTGCACTTTTAAGAGTAGGGTGAATGAATTGACCTCAGAATAGGAAATGTGTGTCACCGCTTGCACACACGTTAATGCTGATAAAGGTGTCTCCCGATCGACTGTCATGTCCATAACTCCTCGTCTATGTCTGTCCCTCTGGATGTGGAGAGCGAGCCTTGGGCAGCACGTTTCAACCATTCAAGGTATGCTTATATAGTATGAATGCCTATGGTACACTGTTGGACTATACTTGCAGTAGGACAGTCTGTTTGTTTGTAACCAAGTTGAATTGGTTAAGCACAATCCTCAGTATGCATGCCGCCAGCCCGTGTCTTTGAAAATCTAGTGTTTTGGTGACGTGGCTGGCTAAAGCGATATTGGTTGTTCCATGCGTGAGTTAGGAGTTCAAACCCTGGTGTGGGCAATAGAAGGAGGAAACAATTTTGACAAGTGACAAGTTGACACCTGTTACAGTGGGGCCTCAATTCTTTTTTTTTTTACAGATTATAAAAATGAACAGATAGACCATTTATGAAGCAAATCTCTTTAATTCATGAGTACCCATACACATTTTGCTTTACTGCAATATTCCCTGTTTTTTTACTAAACATTTGCTGTTTATTTTACAGCTCCTTAATGTATAAAAAGGTGTGGTGACGAAGTATTGCATCATTAAAAGACATGTGCACCTGTTCATTAGACAGAGACCTTTCTGCTTTCCCCTCATAATCAACAGAAACATGTCCAATGTTCTCTCTTCAAGGATATTTTTCAACCTCTGAACGTCATCTTTGATGCACTAAATGTGTGTATGAAATATCTGCATGCAAATATAGACATGATCATTATCAGCAGCCGCAGAAGCATCATAGACAGAATTGTTGCATTCTGCCCTCTCTGCCATGGAGTGGAACCATGGTGTTCTCTCTGAACCGCTCAGCTCACTGTAGCCCAGAGCCCTGACGATATTTCCAGCCTCCCCTTCTTGTCTCAAACTAATGAATAATTTCTCAACCAATGTGCTCAGCCAGAGTACATCAGAGGACCAGATCACGTCATTGGATCTCTCTTACGCACATATCCCTGCCAATGCAGCTAGGCAAACCTTTTCCCAAAGGCCTCTGGGAGTTGTTGTTTTTGTTGAAGGGTAATGGCTGGTGTTCTCAGCAAGCCAGAAAGTGGAGACATACAAAGGGAGGGACTTAAACGGATAAATATAAATCTCTTCTGGAAAATGAGCTTGTGATAGGAAAACATATTTTGGGCTTTTACTGAAACCATAATCTAGATCATTCCAAGACCTGTTTGCTCTTTAACTGACGCACAGTCTCTCTCTCGATCCCTCTTTCGCTCTGTCATTTTCTCGCTGTCTTTCTCACACACTCACACACACAAACACATACACACAAAAAGAGGGAACTTGAGCGGCTCAATGCTGTCTGTATCCAGCATGGCGTCCGCGGCAGCAGCAGCAGCAGCAGCAGAGGAGGTGGGTGGAGCTGCCTGTGTTCTCTCCCAGACTCAGAGCCCCCGCATGGAGTCATTAAGAAGCTCTCCCAGCTGAGAAGCAGTGTCTCCCTATTCACACACGCGTCACAAACACACACACACACATGCACGTCACACGCACACATGCACACACACGTTTCCCCCACGTACACACGTCACAGACGCAGGCACACACACACGACTCCCGCGCAGATACACACACTATGAAGCAGACTCATGCTCACCCATACATACGTATGCACACACATGACCACATACTGAGACATAGTGTGGCACACAGTGTCCTCACCAATATTGTCTTTCTATAAAAACATAATACTTCTCACTCTCGTCCTCTCACCCCCCCAGTCCCCTCACTTTTCCTTCTCCACCCCCCCCCCCCCTTTCCTCCCTACACTCCCGCCGTATCACAACTTCACATAAACAAAAACACAATTCAATACAATTACATCTTCTGTGACATGACTTTGGTAAAGCCTGATTAAAAATACAACTGTTTAAACTATGCTCTAGTCTCTACATCATATTGTAAAATCCTGAACCAAAAAAATCCTTAAAAATAATCATTGAAATACCAGCGATATCATTTCCCATAATTTCATCATTATAATTCCAGTCATGACATTGTTTTATTTTACGTGAAATTATGTTTGTATAGCTGCATCTGTAAATATTACACTAATACCATAAGTGAGCATCTCACTTTTAGTTCTCTGTTCTCTATGTGTTCCACAGTATTTTTCTAATTTCTCTGTCTCTCTTTGTCTCTCTATCCTTTCAATTCACTCTCTTTCCATATATCTCTCACACACCGTCTCTCCACCCTCCTCTTCCTTTCTCCATCTTATTTCGGGGTCTCTCTTTTCTCACCTCTCCCAATCATTTCTCGATGTCTCTGTCTCTCACTCACCAACACCTATGCTCATGCGTCATCTGCCTGGCTCTCTTCTGAAGGGCAGCTCACTTAAAGCTCCCATTGGCTCAGTCAGTCCATGTCGTGATGACATCTCACACCCTGAGCTTAATTAAATACTGAAGCGTCTAGGATTCACACATTTTCACGCTCCAATCCTTCCTATGTTTGTCAGTGGCATTTTATCAATGAAGATTTTTTCTTGTGCTTTGACGTGGACTCAATTAGAACAAAATAAACCAACACAGCCTCTGGTAGATGTTCATGGTCGGTTTGGACAGTGTGTCCTCTATGTTCTTGTATTTGTGTTTGGGATTGTTTGTGTGCTTGTGTATGTGTATGTGTGTATGTGGGCGTGTGTTCATTAAGCCATCGTACTTCACATTCAAAGTATATAAATGAATGTTCAGTTTCCAAAAAATGTAAATCTTTTCAATTCCTTCTTAAATTGCATGATTTTGCACTGACCAACGTAACAGTCAGAAAGTACAAACATAAAATGTGGATGCTCAATTCAAACTCATTCCCTGAAATGTACAAATGTTGCTGGCTTAAACAGGACTGTAGAGTTCTCTGGCTCATTGTTGGTAGAAGCCCAGTCTGATAGCCCCTCCCCTCTCCTGACAGCCTGTGTGTGTCAAGGCGGGGGGTCCCTCCGGGATCAATGCCAGTTGCATGATTAAACACTCTATTGAATGGCTTTGCCCTGGCCCTTGGACCTGAAACTCTCTAAGCCACCAGCCCAGGTTGTCAATGGCAATGAGCAACAATTAAGCGTCTCTGCTCCACATCCAGAACACCATAGAACAAGACAGGAAGTCTGACTGTGGGAGGAGAAGGAGGCGGAGGAGGAGGAGAGGATGAGAAGGTGGAGAAAGAGGAGACAAATGAGTTGTGGTCGTCCTATGAAGGAAGTGTTCAAATCAGACAGACAAACTGACAGTGAGCTCATTTCATTTTGATACACTTTAAAAGATATGCTACATTAACATTGTTTGTAACTTTGATACAATTACATAATGAAATATAAAATGGAAAATGAATAATACATGTATTCAATTATGACATGGCAAAGGGACAAAAATTGTGGTAAACAGACATAAAGGTACGGACATATGTGTGTTGGAGAATAGGTGGGATGGTAGTATAGCTTATGCGGTGTGTAAAATGTTTGTGATATCTGAACAGGACCTTGGAGAACCTCCAGCACTTCTCCTCCCCTGCTCTGCTGCATGTCCACGCTTGATCCCTGTCCCCACGGAGCCTTCAATGTCCAGAGCCCCGGACCTGACAAGGCATTGCTACAGCCCGCCCCACCGCCCCCCACCAACCGCCCCCCACCAACCGCCCCCCGCCCCCCGCCAGCCGCAGACCCAGACCCAGACTAACCTCAGAACCCATCCCTCTAGCTGGAAAGAAACAATCATAATGAAGCCGGCCAAGAGATACTGAATGTATGAATCTTTGCACTTTAGTCCATGAGCCTATAGGTACAGTTGAATATACAGCTGGTTGACCAGAAACATAAACTGAGCCCTCTTCACAAAACCTCCACAAGATATAGATTCCACATATCTTACGTACCGGTAACTCTGATTAACAGCTGACACTTACGCATATTTAGAAGGCTGTTTGGCTATCGAATACTTTCAGTGATTCCAGCAATAAACATGAA
This sequence comes from Hypomesus nipponensis, assembly GCF_054491055.1. Taxonomy (NCBI): domain Eukaryota; kingdom Metazoa; phylum Chordata; class Actinopteri; order Osmeriformes; family Osmeridae; genus Hypomesus; species Hypomesus nipponensis. The sequence continues at coordinate 13,252,032 of NC_140379.1, read as the reverse complement.
AGCGTGTGTATTTTTAGAGGGCGGATGGTAGGGTAGTTCTGATGAATCATCCAAACCAAAACACGGGGGATGCTTTGACCCGGCATGGGGAGGGGGGGGCAGCCTATGTCTTCATGGCCTAGCAATGCTCCCAAATACCTCCTGTAATCATAATGTCAAAGCACAAAACAGACATATAAATCACTTCACATTGGCCAAAACAAACGGGGCTATTAACCAGACACAGGCATGTAAAACTGTGTCATGCCTCACAATTTTGGGGGGCATATTCTGAATACCTCAGCTGACAGCTCAAACCTACCACCTCATTCATCAGGTGTACATCTGCACGTCTTATATGGTCAATGTATTGAGGCCTGCTTACAGCGTATACAGATACATAGTGATGCTGTATGTTTTTGGGGGTTATGATCATAGACTGTGACAGGCTAATGGAACTTGAGTCTGTTTCTGTTTTAAGAGCATTCTAAGTATGGAACACTGTCATCCATTCCGAGGGCTACCGGTCATCCAACGCTAATATTTACAACACTGATCGCAGTCGGTGTTGAGGTGAATTAGAGGAGGACTGAGGCTTGCCACCAGCACATCTGGGTTTTCTCACTCGTCAAAAGACATTTCTTTCTTCTTTCTCTGTAACTAAATCCAGTCATATTTGCCATCAATATCTGAACCCCACATCTCTTCTTCTTCATCTTAATTGTACTGTGTGTCCCCCTCCTCTCCTTGTAGTTCTCCGTCCCTTGTCTTCTCCCCTCCTCCCCACCTTTTGTCCTGTCTGTGTCCTTCTCATATCCAGCACCAGGGGCTCACTCAAAATTGTCCTTCTCAACTTTTTGACAGAGATCAGAGCTGTATGTATTTTTTATTTGTCTACAGGGTTTTTGTCTAAAGCAGGCTATATATTTCTCATTGCTCTGGCTATTTAAGGCTGTAGCTGACGGGTGGATTGGGGTGAGGGGGAGTCGGTGGGTGGGTGAATACGTAGGTGGATGCTTGTGAGTGTGTTAGAGCCACGAGATCGAGTTGTTTTAGATTCTGACATCTCTCCCTCCTGTCTCTACCGCGCCCACCCCCCCACCCCCCCTCTCCTTCCTGTCTCTACCCCGCCCGCCCGCCCCCCTCTCTCTCCCGTCTCCTCCCTCATCAGACGTCGGAGTGACGTGGCCCCGGAGTCACAGCAGCACAACTTTCGTCGGCGGAGTTAACAAGGTCCGTGGAAGTTAGCAACCGCATCTGCGTTGCCTGATCAGTTACCATGGAGATGACGACTTGGTAGATCTGGATCATACGTCTTTTGATCACATGTTTTAGTCTCATCAAACATTGTTTTTTAAGGTGCTTGTAAAATCTACCTGTGACTGTAATTAAGCAGTACAAATATTTCCATTCTTTCCAAATGTTTTCCAAATTAGATAACATGTCAGGGAGTATGGATCTGTGTGGCTGTGGTCTGTCTCACCAGTTCACCGATGGGATTATTGATTGCATTCTTATGGTTTCAAATGGTTCCCATTGACACACTTAACATTCACTGTAATTCCCTGTTCTACAACAACTGTGTGCATCCAACACGACCCAATGCTGCCCCGGGCACTGAGCATCTTGTCTCTATCTGATGAGCTCTGCTCCTGTCACTCACTGATACTCTGCACCAGTTTGTCATATATGTTATCTGTGCTTTGATTTGAATGATTAACGCTCCGCCCCACAGGAGAGGAAAAACAAAGACACCAAAATAACATTTCTCTGTGAAGCTGTCTGGAATTTATAGCATACTGAGTCCCCCACCTCCAACCCCCACATCCCTCTCTGTGCTACGGCTCATGGACCAGCAAACACGTTTCTCTGTGTAGTGCAATTTAAAGGCTTTAATCTACCTCTTCATATCTGAAACTCATTATAATAACCATGTTTGAAGCCTTTCCAAAGCAATTTGCTATTGATTGGGTTCCCCCCACTCTCATCAGAATCCCTGTCTGTCTCCCTCCCCTTCTACTGCTTCACTCGGAAACATGTGCAATAAAACTATTAGTATGCTGTGGTCCAGCTGAACCGACAGAGCTGTAATAAGTCTGTAATGAGGCCGGGGGTGTTGGAGAAGTGTGTATGTGTGTTTGTGTGTTTGTGTGTGTTGGGAAATACAATGTGTGCAGGGGATGTTGGGTAGAAAGGGGGGTTGTATGGGGGGTTGTATGGGGAATGTAGAAGATGCAATAGGTGCAAGGTGATGGAGATGTTGTGTAAAGCAGAGGCATGGATGTGCGTGTGTGTGGGGTGGGGTGTGTGAAGGGGAATAGGGTGGCAGAGCGATGTGTGGGGGGGGTGGAGGTGGGGGGCTGCAGGAGTGGTGATGCGGGAGGACTGTAGAGGATGAGTCATCCACAGGAGTAAGGCAGGGAAATAAGCAATGTGAAGACTATGGTCTCTCTCTCAACAACAAAAAACTCCCACTTCTGAGCGTCACACACTCCTGAATGACAAAAGCAGTCAAATCACTGCTGCGACATGTGCACAGAGGTTATAAGGCTTCATGGTACAAAGAGTGAGGCTGGTGGGCAGATGGGGAGGGGGAACTGGGGGTATTTTATATGATATATTATATCATCATCCACAGAACAGGCTTTTGCAATGTTTGACTCTTGGTTTGTACACTGATACTCCTTTGAGACTATGTTTCAGCTTTCGTCTTCATACATGTAGAACTGTCCCTGTGTAGACTTGCTGAGATATTCAGGCACAATGTTTGTTTCAGATTGTTTCGATGGGCTACAGGGACGTTCTTCAATAAGTCCAGGACTTTGCTTCTATTAAGTCCCTTCTCAGGTCTTGTTAACACCCAGGCACAGCCCCCCTCTGCTGCTCGCCTCCTACCTGCGGTGTGGCTGCTTTGATATGTAGCAACATAGCGTGGGAGGGGGGGGGGTGGGCTAGAGTCCGTGGTTTGAGCCAGGCGAGTCGAGTGCTATTATCTGGTGAGTTCTATATCCTAGCAGGCCTAGGAATTGCTCCCTGCTCATCCTTATCAACGTGAGCGGCTGTCATGTCTGCATTAACTAGCTCCTTCAGGTTCAAGCAGAAGGAATGTGTTAGTGCGGAGGAACAAGGAGACCCAGTGTTCATGTCCTGATTGTCTCCGCTACATAAAACCCCAGAAAATGGGCAGAACTGTGTTGAGAATCATTTTCAAATACTGTCTGATATGTGGGGAGTACACCCTTACTCTCCCCTCCCCTCATCTCCCCACAATCTACAGTGCAGTCAGTCTGCCTTTATCTCTTTCACAAAATAACAGTCCTGACATGGAAATTAGTTTAAACAGAAAGAAAATTAAAAAAAGATCTATGTCCTCACTATAAGTATTTATCCCATCACATTACGGAAGTGTCACTTCTTGGTGTATTGCAGGCAGCACTGAAACAACACATGTTTTACTTGATTTGTATGATTTTGACGATCTTATAGGACACTTTATTTGAAAATATGGCAATGCAGAATTGAAATGGGATCAAAATCTGGTTTGTTTGATCATTGTTTGTTTGTCATCTGCAGAAAGGTGCTGTGATCCGTTGGACAGTTGAAGATATGTTTTCTGTAAAAACACAGGGCCTGTAATGCGGGATGGGCAGGGCTGCCTGGACCTGGCCAGGATCTCCCATCTGATGGTAGCCATGTTGATGGGGGGGCTGGGACTGCTTTGGTGGCTCATCGGGTAGTGCGTGAATGAAATAGACTAAGGTCTTAGTGCAGCGGTCCGGGTTTAAATATATATTGGGCCATTTATGTCTGTTTTCCCGCTTTCTCTCACCTACATTTTATGTATACTCTGTCTTTGTCCAATAAAGCCACACAAGCTATATTTACAAATATCTTAAATGTATTTTTTGTTTTTTAAAGAATGGATTCCTGTATGGAGTTGGCTGGACTGAAATTTTACATGTGCAATAGATCATTGGTTTTGGGGTTCTTGCATCCAGGGTTAAACAATTGGAAATGTGTGAAAAAGAGGAACAATTTAGGCGTTTTACTGATGGATCTACTGTAGAATATTGGGATTGGTGCAAACCAGGAAAGGGTATGCTGCTCCTCAAAGGTCAGTAGGTCACTGCCAGGAGTTCTTGGTTGCCAATGTCTTAGTTGCACTCCGCTGGTGACACCTTTGAAGCGCAGAAGATGCCGGGGTACAGCTTGGCTGGCTGACATGCAACTGAGACAAGACTCACCCACTCAGAACTCTGAAGCGTCCACCTCCGCAGTAACCGCGGTAACATCAGATCTGGATGATTCAACACCAGAGCAGTGGTGAACAGTGTCTTTGGACAATGTAGAAAATGACAAACTGAATGAGATATTTTCCGAACACACACACTCACGGTGGCGAAGCCATCATGCACGGCAGGTCTGTCCATCAGGAGCAACTTTGGGTTCAGTGTCTTACTCAAGGATAAGTTTACACGTGGCCAGAAGGAGTCGGGGATCGAACCACCAACCTTGCAATTACTGGATGACCCTCTCTACCCCTTGATCCACGGCCAGTCCACCCTCTTTCTTCCTGACAAAGAGGAAACTGGAAGCAGCTGGAGGAGTAGAGGGTTGAATGATTGAACAGCCCCAAGGTCAATGTGGTGGCAGGCTAGAGGCTTTGCTCTTACAGAACACAGAACACAGGGCCTTCCAAGGGCATTGAGGTGGGTTCTGTTGTTGGTGAGATCTCTACTTGAGTTGCTGTAAAGGGAAGTGAAAGACAGTCGATGAAACTGTGATCACTGCAGGACAACCGATTGTCACTCTTGCTGGAAATGGCTGCATTGTGGTGTGACAGCCAGGGGAGTCCTAGGATGAAGTCAGTTCAGCAGGAATCATTGAAAAGGAAGGGAAACTCAGAGTGAAGCTGACAGACATGGAGCATGGCAGGAACTCTGCAGTGGCATACCCTATTCCAGCTGATGGCAGAGTGGTTGATGGCTTTTATTTGTTACGTGGAGGTAAACGAGATCAGGGGCATGTTGTAGTGTCCCACAGAGGTGTTGTTTATAAAGTTCTCTGCAGAGTCCAAGTCTCGTAGGGCAGGTGGGGACGTGGTCTTGTTGGCGCTCATCAGTACCACACCAAGGCACAAAGAGGATGGTGACAGAAGGCGGCATTGGTCCTCACTCACCAAGAGCCTTCTGAGCGGTCCCTTGGTGGCAGGGAAGACTCTTCTTCTTTGTCATCCTCTACGGGTGTGAGCCAGTTGCATGGGCCCAGGTTCAGAGCCTTGTAGATGGATCCACTGATCTATGTAGGAGGTATACCAACTGGTGGTGGGTCCTCTGCAGGTACAATGTAGGACTTGACATGGAGTTGATTAAATTGTTGTAGATCCAGGCCATCCTCCTTGCAAGCAAGCTCTGATTGTAGTTCCATGTTTAAACCACTGCAAAAGCAATAGATGAGGGCTGGTTGATTTCACTTTTTAGCAGCCACCAGTGTACGGATCTTCAGAGAATCTCCAACAGTCCCCTCTGTCGCAATGCCACAAGCTACTCATCCACATCCTTTCCCTGGGCAGGTTGAATGAACATGGCTCGGAACCGGGCTAGGAATGGGTCCACAGATGAAGCAAACAGTTGCTGTGACCACACATCCGATGCCCGTTGCAGTGACTTTCCTTCAAACAGTTATATTCGAAATGACAAAGGAGTCATCCAAAATCTTGGTAAAAAACCTGGCAAAAGTCTGTTTAGGAACAACAGGTATAGAGGGGCAAATCTGAAAGAGTGTGGTCAGGGGCAGGCAATGGGTCAGTGCTTTAGTGACGGGTATGTAACAAACGTGGTCTCTGCAAGCTCCGTCAGAGGTATCTGGCCGCTCCGACCAGGAGTCAAACTCACCACCTCTAACTTCCAAAGCGCAACCACTACCAGCTACGCCAAAGAAAAGCTAGCTTTTCGTTGATGTGGGTGGCCCATTACATACCTGAGGAGTGAGTTTCACCGATTCACACCGGCTACACTTAGGCGGACTGATACAATCATTTTGGCTGGGAATGTGACTTTATCCAAAGCAACTAAGAATGTGCGCATGAAACATTTTACTACCATGAAGAGTCAACTTGACGAGCCATAATAATCATAAAATGGTTGCATTATTGTAATATGGAAGGAATGGAATAATTAAAAATGATTATTGTGGGTCAAATTGTATTTTCACAGACGACCAAAACAATTCTTCAGATAGCCAGTCCACACCCGTGTCAAAGATTGGAGCAGAAGGTTCATCCAAGAAACTGTGTCGGCATACACAGTAACAGGGTCAGGAAGTGTGTTGGGATACACAGTAACAGGGTTAGGAAGTGTCTTGGGATACACAGTAACAGGGTCAGGAAGTGTGTTGGGAAACACAGTAACAGGGTCAGGAAGTGTGTTGGGATACACAGTAACAGGGTCAGGACGTGTGTTGGGATACACAGTAACAGGGTCAGGACGTGTGTTGGGATACACAGCAACAGGGTCAGGAAGTGTGTTGGGATACACAGTAACAGGGTCAGGACGTGTGTTGGGATACACAGTAACAGGGTCAGGACGTGTCTTGGGATACACAGTAACAGGGTCAGGACGTGTGTTGGGATACACAGCAACAGGGTCAGGAAATGGAACAAAGGCAAAAGTGAAAAGAACAAAAGGCAGAGTATTCAGTTCATGGGTAGCAAAACAAGCCATTGCAAAGTTATTGTGGTAAGAGTGGATTTATGCACAGGTGGTGATTGAAGTGGTTTACTAAACGAGGGGTGTGGCAAGAATTTGGGAGATGATGACCTCTGGTGGTACACAGAGGAAGGGACAACACACTGTTCAGGTATTACAGGCTCATAAAATATCGTATTTTCTCCTTACCTCTCCCCTTCTCTCCTCTTCTTTCTCCTCCTCTCCTCTCTAGTTGCTGTGATTGTTCAATGAATGAAATAGGCATTCATTGGGTACAAAGTCACATGCTGAAACTTCCTGTTAGGTGAACGTGGTGATTAAGCCAGACACTCGTTCTAGACGCATAACTTATCACTTTTCTAAAAATATCAGGGATTTTGTCAAGATGCTTCAATTAAACAGGTAAACATAGCATCAGTCTGCCATAAAAAAGGAAAAAGTAGTCAGCTTTCAATAGAACATGGATAAAAGTACAGGCCACGCTATACACTGTACAAAATAATAGCACAGGTGTAGGTATGAGTTGTAGTATTTATATTGTGTTTTCTGCTTATCCTGCCTCATGCTATGGGATGTGAAAAGATATTCTCATATTTGATGCTTCAATCTTGATACCCTGGACCAACTCCAGAAATGTAGGCTCAATCTCTTTACAGTGGTTTGTGTTGTTGGTTACTAATTAACAAGGTGGGCATGCATGAGCAATTGGCACATGTGTGATAAGATTGGCCTGCACCAGACCCCTCAATTAGAAAGACAAATGATAGATTACAACCTGTGACCTTAAGCCAGTACAACAAAAACATTCCCACAGCCCCAGCGATGCAAGCATTCTCATCAATATTGAGTAATAAACCAATGAATTACCAGTCAAACAATTGATGAGATAAATTGATTAGACCATTATGGGATTATATCTGAGCACCTCCCTCTTTCACTTATGTCTCTGCCGGAAATGGTTCCACATATTTAGAAACCAGACTTTTAGCCTGTGATAACTCTTCTTGTCGTTTCCCTAGTTGCAAACCATCAAATATTTAAACCGTAATTAAACCCTACTAGATGATTATCACATAAATCAAGGAGGATCATGGGGTAATGAGTCATTGAAAGAAACCAGCTCCGGCATCAGGCTGGCTGAGTAGGCCCCCAGTGGCTCCTATCCCAGCTGGTTTGTGGGTCAGGTTTTTGCCACTAGCAACGCAGTTCAGAACACGTGAATGCTGATATCAAAGACCACCTTCTCAAATGATGCCTGTTACAGTAGTTGAACAAAACCACAAAGACCTCTCCATTACTTTCTCTCTCGCTCTCTATCCTTCTCTCTGACAACAAATGATTATATCCATCTACAGTGAGGTTGTATCTAATGATAAGGCTGCCAGGAGGTTACTCTCCCCCCCCCCCTCTTTCTCTATGCCAGCCTGACTGATATTGCTCTCTCCACCTTGTGGCCTGGAGCAAGTGATACAGCAGACTGAGTGGATCTGTAAGCAAGCTCACCCTGCTGTGGACAGCTAGTGTCGTCTGTCATAAGACACATAAGGAGTTTGAGTGCCTCTGAACAAAGGGAACACATAAGTCCACAGGTCACACACCCCCCGCACGTGCAACCTCCGTCTGAAGATAGTGAAATGGTGACAACAACCAAGGGAGAAGGAGGGAGGGAGAGCGACTGAAGGGAATGGAGAAAAGAAGGGAGAAAAAGAGGGGGAACAGAAACAGAAGGTGAGAAAGCTAGAAAGGAAAGAGAGAGTCAGAGAGAAAGAGAGGAAGAAGATAAAGTGAATCTCCCTCAACCACTGGGCTTTGTGATTTCAGGTAATCTAATGGAGGTCTGTCATTAGGACAGAGAGCCTGGTGAGTCATAGGTCAGTTGTGAGAGAAAGGTGAGAACATCAGAAAGCCTAAAGTGTTTAGTGAGGTAATGTGGCCTTGTGCTTCTCCCCAGCACCCAACATTAAGACTTATTGCATCCTCTCATGCCGAGGCTCCAAACAGCCAGTTTTCATGTATGGCTTCTCAATACACCACCCTCCACCCCACACGTATGTTGAGACAGCACACACATGGCATGGCACACATACTGTATGAAGATGAAAACACCTTAATCTGTGCCCTACGCTGTGTCCCAGGGTCGTGGTTGTTCGGTTGGACAGTTCGTTTGAGGCATAAAGCAGATTATGGTTTACTCCACATATCAAACTGCATGAATGGAATTAGCCGTGTGAAGATGGAATGGAATATGGCTGAATGGAATATGGCTGAATGGAATGTGTGAATGGAACTTAGCTGGGGGAAAATAGAACAGAAGTGTGACTTCTCACTTAGACTTATCAAACTAAGTACAATCTTATCACAGGATGGAGAGGATAGACATAGAGGGGGGGGGGGGGTGGGGGCGGGCAGAGAGAGAAAGTGGGAGGGTGAGCGAGAAAGGCAGAGAAAGTGAGAGGTAGAGAGAGAGATGGAGAGAGTGAGATACTCAGCACATTATGTACCCCTGTATTCCCTGAGTGGCTCAACAGACACGGTGACGGGAGTGTGAGTCAGAGCTGAGAACGTGACAAACGTGTGGCAGGACTCATACAGTATATATTTGAGCCCCGCAACACATACATGTGTGTGGCACACGTTTCTCATGACATGCTGCATTTAATCTGGCTCCTGTTCTACTGCATGAAGATTATACACAAGATGGCCTCCAGGTGTTAACATGGATATGTATCATACAGGCTAATCTGGAACCTTTAACCAAAACAGAATTGTGTTTCATCATTAGCCTTCATTGTAAATCCACAGGATGTGCTCGACTTGAACCCGAGGTGAGGCCAAGAGAGAGCAGAAGAGAACCTTCTAGACAACATGCCGTTTTATGATGTGATGGAAAAGAACAGTTAAGTATCTGTGTCTGTCTGGCTGACATTCTGCAGAGGTTATCACAGCGGGCAACCCCAACATCACCCCAGACGACCTGCAGGTGGGACCACCACACACTAACACGAAACAGAGGCCCGTTACAAGGCGTTGTCACGCTGCTCAACAAAGCCAACAAAACACAACCAACAGGAAATGTCTCCATGGTTCCTACCTTCCCTGTAAACACTGGGCTGATTGGTGTTCTGTGATCACTGATGCTTGATGACTGGTGTTTCATGTGGGCTCGGCTTGGTCTACTCTAGTTGGACTTCAGTCAAAGCTTCAGTTTCCACCTCTTGAGCTTTCTTCAGTTGTTCATTTATTTATTTATTGGGTTCTCTGAGGGTTTCAGGTTGGTTATCTGGAAGCAATGGTCCAGTAATTTGTTCTTGTGAACAGAACTACACAAAGTTTGGTTTCATGTGATTAGATTTGGATGATATGGTGAGTCTATAACAAACATTGTTGACTGCTACATGAAATGAAGGGTGTCAATAAGGGAAACCATGAATGATTATTGGGGCCCCTTAATAAAGCCATTATTATAAAAGTGCATCCCCTCCATTTTGAGCTGCACTAAGCGATGGAGCCATGGATTTTGCAAGCCACAAACCAGCTTTCGACAAGAACACTGTTCTCACTAATGTAGCCTTATCTCTGTAAATACGTTGCTAACAAGCCTCCCTGGTTTTGTTAGCTGTCACAGTTTTCGATTTAGCCCGTAACCAATCTTTTAACTCATATACTTATATCATCAATGTGCATTCTTCCTGACAATGATGCAAAGCTTGAGCCAGCACCTTTATGTAGGCAATGGCCAACAACTGTACATAATAATTTGTTGATTATTATGGAATCAGTAGGCCTACATTATTTTAATCTGAAATATTTAGATTTATGTGTTAGTGGGCCGTGTTTAATTCTCTTCATGGGGAAGAACATTTTCCTTCAAGATTCTGCCAGTGCCCCTGCACAGAATACACAAAATGTGATTCATGTTGTACAAAGTATATATAAATAGTATTTGATACAGCAAGTACACTTTTTTGAAGCAGACATAGTTGACATAGGTTGCCTAAAGCGGGAAATGTCAGCTATATAAATATAGCCTGTTCTTCCAGTTGTCTAGCTAGCAATGGCTATCTTGTTCACAATTCATCTAGCCTATAGAGATTTTCATTTTATGCCATAACATTTTCTATTATTACATTTACATTTACATTTATTCATTTAGCAGACGCTTTTATCCAAAGCGACTTCCAAGAGAGAGCAAAAGAGCATAGGTCACTGATCATAACAATGAGATAGTCCCAAACATTGCAAGCAGCCAAAACATGAAGCATACATTGTGAAAAAGCTAAACAAGTGCCATAAGGGAAGACCCATAAGAGCATGTAGTTATACAAGTTACAAATTAAAACAACATGAACCACAAAAGTGCAGGACTGTACCTGTAAAAGAACAATCAACAGTAAAATATTACACAGCAAGTACAAGACTTAACTTCGTTATATCTAACCTACAATAGCAACAAGTCACTCAATAAGAGTCATAGTGATCCTGGAGGAAACTAACAAGTCCAGCCAAGCATTCCTAAGTGCCGTTGTACGCATTACTTATTTTAATGACTGCCATTGTACGCATGCACTGTAAGATTTTGCCTAGTTAACTAGTCAGTACAGTAGCCTTTAATTTAAGGATGTAACTACATTCATTTTTTATATTTGTTGTCTGCCTGTGTGCGCATGTCTGTGTGTGATTACACAGAGTTCTTGGGAATGGGAATTGGGGTGCCAATCTCAAATGTGGATTAGGGCTTGAACAGTGTCAGGGCCGGCCCTGTGTTGACTAGACTTCAGCTCTGGATCATGCGGATCCTCTGGATACATGATTCACTGGATGACTCATCTCTGTTCATAACATGCTCCACCATGGCATTAGCAAATCTGCTCTGTGAAATGAATTTCAATCTCCCACTAATTATGCCAAAACCATAGCTTTGCGATGCACTTCACTCAGGGTGAAGTCTACAATTCATTTGCCACATTTATTAAAAAGGATGAGAAACCATTTTAAAACAAAAAAATAATTTAAATTGTAACTGTAATGAAGTAATTATTCCTTAGATTCATTTGTCCAGGAATAGTAGCCTTTCATGGAGGTGATATAATGAAGACCTACCTCTTAATCACATAATCATTACAATTAAATAACAGTGATATAGACTGTAGTTGGGTACATAAAGATTATACTGCCCCATTGCTATGTGATTACAATATTAATTTATTTTTGAAATAATATTGAGCACAGACTGAGACAGTGTTCCTGTGATTATGTCTATATTATGTACTGATCATGTGTATTGGTGGACAGCTACTAATTTCCTTCCTGATTCCAGAACAGACCTTGGTATTGATATGTAGCTGAACATTTGAATGGGTTTTCAAACAAAGCCTGAAAAGAGATTTACTAGATGGGCCCATACAGATTGTCCAAAAGATTTTATGGGTTAACCTTGTTAAATCAACATTTGTAAAACAAAAAATACATACAACAAAAAAGGCTTTTATTGTTTTAGCTACATTTGCATATTACTAATGAGCCGTTATAGCAATGCATTAATTTGCAAGGAAAGAAGGTGCTCTCTATCCAATTGAAGTCGTATTAGTTCCGGAACGACGCCCTGCCTCAGACGCCCTGCTCAGTCCCAGAGGCAGGATATGCTGCAGCATTTCGCTTGTTATTTTCTGAATGAAAATCTAAAAATACACGCTGTATTTTATGAATGAAATGCTAAAAATACAGCTCACATTCATCCATTCCCCGGCTGCTTTTCCCTCTCTCCCCTCACCCACCCTCTCTCTTTCTCTCTCTCCACCTCTCCCACCCTCTCCCACCCACCCTCTCTCTCCCTCTCTCTCTCACTCCCTCTGACTCCCTCCCTCTCCCACCCTCTCTCTCTCCCTTTCTCCCTCCCAGACGGTTATCTTTCTCCAGCTCTAAGATCCGAGGGATGACACTCTGAGCATGCCGCCAAACATATTCATTTCCTGGCCTGAGACACCAAATGTCTGTATACATTACCACCTGATCTGTTAGGCAGGGGGCTTAGGGATCCAGTCCTCTGGGCTGGGAGGAGGAACACATAGCTGTGGCCTGCCTCTGACACCGAGGCACATGTCTGTACCTCATCATCCCCCCTCACATTCGTCGAGCTGATTGAAAAGAGGTGGTTGTCCAATTAGCACAACTTGATGTCCTTTCTATCTCCTTGAAACCATGATAGACCGGTTGTTATCCAAACCAGGGTGTTATCCAAACCAGGGAAAATGTGTTGGTCTCAATAAAGACTGTTTTGCAAGCACCACTACTGAGCCATCTCTACAACAACCCTCTTGACTAGTTTGTGTTTGCTGACGGCAAGACTTTAAGAACACATTGTGTTATTTTTCACTTGTTAACCTGCTAGTGTTGAAGGATAATGGAACCTAAATCTATAGTCTTTAATGATCTGGATCTTACTCAAGTTCGATTACACCTCAATTCAATTACACTTAAGCTGCACAGAGAATATCAGGATTCATTACCTATGCAAGTTCTACTTAATCATTTCATTTCCATTAGCGTTTAACATTTAACTTTAGATCCTTCTCATTACTGGTGTCGGAACATACTGTGGATAGCTTACAGTCGAAGTCTAAAGTTCATGCCTGACTGTATATAACTAAGATGTTATTATCATTTAAAACCGATAGGAGACGCCACTGTATATCATAGCGCAGACGCACAAGGAAACATAGAGGTAGTGTAAATGAAAAAATTTATTTGGGGGATTTCTGCTGACTTTTCTCAGACTTGAATAAGAGCACAAAAAGCAGAAAATGACAAGAGGCATCTATGAACTTACAGTGGATGGATGACACATACTGTCTCTGCTGGCATGACATGCTTCCTTTTGACCTAGCTGATCTGGAGTGTTTATGCAAAGCTCATTCAAAAATATGTTTTTCTGAAAAAATGTAAACCCCCATCAGCTAACTGGCCTTGGCTCCCTCTGATATCTTGACCCCCTGCCGCCCATCCCCTCTCCCCTTCCCTTAGGAAGCCTGGGCCACAGCCATGACAAGTCTTAATATTTACATTCCTCTTTGTCATGAGAAACGCCTCAGACTCAACAAAAGAGAGGCTAAAACTGTGCGGAGCTGGGGCAGAGTTCTTAAAAAGGGAACAGTTCTTTCCTTGGAGCCATCTTTAGAATGTGGAGAATGCTGTGATGTCACCTGCAGGAATTTCAGGTATGCAGAATCAATGTCCTGTAACCTCTCCACCACCCAGAACACAGAAGTAATATTATGAAAATACGACTCATTCTTCCGTAGTTAGTCTAGATGTTTCCCCGAAGTACTTTAGTGGGCCATTAGTGAACTACACCATCATAGACTTAACTATGACTTAGAGACCGGCGGGGAGTGATTAATTCAGTAATGTACAATAACATAATCTTGAGGGCTGACAGGTTTACAGTGAGATAAACTCTCCTAGACATTCCTAACAGATTAGGTTAAGGTGTACAGTATCGCCATGTGGAACTACAGTTGGACACTCAGAGGATCCTATAGTGTGGTGGAGAGTACAGTGCTTCCTGACTGATGTTTGGTTTGCAAATCTAGGCCATCGCCTGGAAACAGAACATCACAGGGGACTGATAAGTTACTGCTGGGACTGTTCCCTAAAATAGGGACAGTCTGGTCTGCCTATTTCCATGGTGTTGTTCCCCAGCAGTTCTGTTGGAAAACTGTGTTTTCGTTATGAAGCAAAAACACTTACAGAGCAGTCCAGATGTCCACAAAATAATGCAAAGATTAAACACAATCCACACTTAGCATTCTTGAATATAGATATAGCAAGAGATGAAATGTTGTGGAAGCGCAGAAGGTGCAATATGCCAGCATGATGAATGTTTGGTGGCAACTAGAGAGCAGAAAGAGAGTAAGGAACACCACTGGGGGTTGGAGGTGGATAGAGGTTATGATTGCAAGTTTAGAAGTCAGCCAACAGAAGGGGTAAAAAGAAAGATCTCCCATAGGTTTGAAACACGTCCAAGAGCTCCTGCTGCTGATGTTCTCGCAGCTCCTGCAGAATGTGAGGATTCTGGAACCCTTCCCCTGTTGGCCCGCCAGAAACTTCCATCCAGTTTTCTGCTGATCTTTCCTCTGCGGCAACAACGCTGTTCTGTTTCCATAGTGACTCCAGGTGCCTTGGCTCCAAGTGGCTCAGCTCCCTCTAACCTTGACAGTTATACCTGTGTGTGTGTGGGGGAAGGGTGTGTGTGTGTGTGTGTGTGTGTGTGTGTGTGTGTGTGTGTGTGTGTGTGTGTTTGTGTGTATGAAAATGCACTTCATTTAAAACAAACTTTCTTAAGCTGAAAAGCTTAATGTACTTCACCTTTGTAGACTTTCCAATAAGCAGCGGCGATTTTAGACCCCTTTTAGGGGTGCTCAAGCACCCCTACAAAACATCTCAGCACCCCTAAAAATAATTAAAAAAAATATATATATATTATTGTTTATTATCATTTGATGCTGGTAGTTCATGAAGAAAATGACATCCTTAGTTGTTTCATTCATTCAATATTTTGCAGAAAAATACATAAATGTATTAATTGTTATCCAGTGAAATTATGGATTATATTAGCAAGGGGGTTTAGCACTTTTGCAAGGCACTGTATTCATGGCCCATTCTAATTGGGAGCTGAGCACCCCTAAAGGTCTGATCCTAGAATCGCCCCTGCCAACAAGGCTATCACATCTTATGTCTGTCTCACTGTTAAGTGGAAAGGCCTGCTCTGCTAAATTCAAAATGCTAATCAAACATTACATGTAGCTACCACTAGTAAACATTAACTCGCACTACTGCAGTAAGTTTCGTAAGACGGTACAACACCCATGTTTTCTGTGCTTATATCTGTATGGCTGAGAACTCTCTCATCAATCTTGTTAAATAAACATGATCATTATACCAGTATTTACAAACTGTAACATGATTAGGCATGGTGCATTGTTTCAAGATGATCCCCAACCTGACTCAGAAGTTGCATTCGACAAAGAAACAGATTCACTTTGATAATCATCAAAACCAAAAACGTTTTGATCTGATAATTCCCTCACTGAATAAAAGAGTTTCGTTTTGAGTTGAAAGGTGACACACACACACACACACATCCTATTACAGAACCTTTTTCCAATCTCATGGATGGCATCCAGTGTAGTGTATGACTCATATCCAAGCCCCTCTGCAGAGTTCTGGGTGTGATGTGAATACTTATTAAGCCCACTGTTCCTAAAAGTCATTCAAGTCTAACGCTTGTCCTCATGACGCTGAATTTACGGAGGGACTCTCAGTTGACAATCGGTCTTAAAACCCAGGAGATCAGCTAAGCCTAGCCTTATGAACTCTGACATATGTGATGCAGAAAGGATATTAATATAACTTTTTAGAATATCTCTTTATATGTATGCTATATACGCCGTGTGACTTGGAAGAAGAAATGCTGTGAAATATACTGTCTAGAGTGTATGTAAATGTCTTTTGTACCAAATATGGTGTCAAGAGGGCTTTGCACAAAAACAGAGTATGAATCATTGATTTGTTACTTGTTTACACAAACAATATATATATATATATATATATATATATATATATATATACATATATATATATACTTCTCGCTACCAGACCAAAAAGTTGCACTATTTTTGTATGCCTCTTGAGAAAGTACAGGGGATGCTAACTGACCAACTGAAATAACTGGAGTTTGACGTCATTCTGTTTTATTTTTAGAAAGTAATATTTGGGTGTGGAAGTGCCTTTTCATGTTAGTATCAAAGTACAAATGCATAACACACAGTCACATGCTCTCACACTCACACACACGCACACTCACTCAGACAAACAAATACAGACACACCCAACACATATACACATGTGCACTCAAAAACACACACACATTCTTGACTGTGTGTGTGTGTGAGCGATATCTCTCCATGTTCAACGTGGACTTACGTCTTTCTTTAGACAGGTAACAGTGGCACTATTATGTTCGCTGATAAAAAATGCATTATTCCATATATCTTTTAACATGTACTTTTTATGTTTGTGTGTGAAGTTCAGCTTGTACTGTTTATTAGTTGTATGAGCTCTCCCACTTTAGAATTCTGTCTCCATGACCTGAGCAATCCAATGCATGTGGTTTAGGAAGATAGTTAACAGCATGCTGTTACCATCAAAGCCGCTGTGGTTGGGAGGCTGGGGCAGTTTTGTCTTGTTGTGCACACCTAAAAATCTTCATATCTCAGTGAATGTACTGAACGACATCTTTATTTTTCTGTGAGTGACTTTCCACGAAGATAGAGAGATGGTGAGAGGGAAAGACACCGACAAAGAGAGAAACTAAGAGAAATCCATTGAAAGAAGGAGAGATGTAAAGTGTTAAAAGTCATAATTCCTGGCCTGTTCATTCCTCTACTTCTGATATTTTACCCATACCTGATCCACTGATTAACATCATACCTGAGAAACTCAACTCCTGCTGCTCCCCCGTTTTCACCAGATCATTACTCTAGTGAGTGAGCTCTGGGTTGTAACTCTATCCCTGTGTGTCTGTACGAGTGTGTCTGTGTGTGTGTTTGTGTGTGTGTGTGTGTGTGTGTGTGTGTGTGTGTGCACACGTCTTAGCAAATTGAAATTGGAGACCAGAATGCTTTTCAGTCAGCAGGGGGAGAAAACACTTGCCCCTGATCTCAGTCTCAGAGCACAGCCTCTTTCCCCGTGTCTCTATCTCTATCTCTGTGTGTCTCTCTTTCCATAGCTCTCTCTTTCTCGAGATATCTCTTTCTTCCTCTTCACTCATAATATCTCCTTCATCCAACATCCCTCTCGGCACTCTCCATCCCTTTGCTCCTCTATGTTGTCTCTCCATCACAGGACAGCATGAGTCAGGAGTGGCAAGCTAGCAGGACTGGCATAGCAAGCCTCACAGACAGGCCCAGTCTGTAGAGTCTGTACGTGTTAAAAAAAACAGGCTTGCTATCCCTCACTTCATCATCATGATAAATGTGGCCCACGGTTCCCCTACACCGATTCTGGTTCGGTTCTGGTCTATTTTGCACTGCTGACAACAGTTATTTAGTGGATGCAGACAGTGAAAATTGAAAACTTTTTCTCTGTAAATGGTTTCTGGCACGGTTGTGGTAAGCTTTCGCAGAGATGTTGAAAACAATTGCAATTTACTTAACTCTTGATCTTCCAGACGCAAGTACTGTGTTGCTCTTCTATTTTTACCCACACCTCTTCTGTGCAATAATATCTCTACTCTAATTTAGTAGTACTGCTTTGCTCAAAACTCTCCTTACTCTACTCTGTTCTCTTTACCTATACTTTGAAGTTTTGTTCTTGTACTGCAATACACGAAACGGTTTCTCTATGCTATTTTAGTCTACTCTGCTCTGTTCAATTTTTGTCTATCACTCTACTCCCAATTCTCCGCTGTTGACAACTGTACTCTACAGTGAGCGACAGGCTTCAGCTGACATCCATCCCTCATCCTGCGCTGGCCCATTAGGTATAGAGAGTGGTCACCCTGGCAGGCTACATGATGGATCAGGATGTGTAATTCTCTCTGGTTTGGACCCCCCCCCTACACAGCTACTGGCCCGTATTTTCAGCCCTGTGACCCAAACACGTTAGCTCTTAGCCTAATTGACTCCCTCAGCTTAACGTCCCCTCTGTAAGTTTATAGGATGAATTATGATGCGGTGTAGAAACATGGGGACCATGCTTGAATAATGTTGGACAGTCATTCATCTGGATGTTTTCATAAGGGCCTCCTGCCAAGCTGCTTGGGCTCACAGTCCTCCAGTCCTCCAAGTCCCCAGAGGCTCAGGCACCACACGAACACGGCTGTTTGTCAAAGCTATCAATTACCTCCTTCATATGCATTAGGATATTTAGCACCAGACTCCGATATCGAGCCATTTGTCGGTACTGAGAATTGGTTTTGTCCTCCATATTGGAGTGTGTTAAGGCTTATGAATGAAACTTTTATGATGTTGTTCAATGTGTCATTGCTCATTTGATTCTGCCTTGTGTGTTGAACAATATCCAGTTCACCATCATGTGTAAGCACAGGCCTACTAGTTGGACCAGCATGACACATGAAAACACGTACAAATAGAGTGTTGACACAACACTGAATACATTTATAGTGATTACTACATCAAATGCTGGCTGAATAAAGTTGTAGTGGTTGAACATGGCAAAGAAACTTTCCATGCAGGGGTAAGGATAATAAACGGGGTCTGTTTGAAAATTATTTTTACATATTTGTATTTAGTATCACCCTAAACTTAACCCCAAATACTCAAGTTTGTTAGCAACCAAAGCCACAAAAGTTTCATATCTAACCAGGATGTGATTTCATAAATATGTTATGAAATTTAATTTGTTTATACTTTATATATACAATATGGAATTTAGTCCAAGCCGCTTTAAACATGATTATATATTGCAGTGGCTGGAGAGGATGAGAGGTGGTGAGCTGCGAAAAAGACAGGACCAGGGGCAGAGAAAGAAAACCGGAAAGAACACAATGGCACTAATGAAGCAAACTAATCAAGATGGGCCAGTATCAGTTGAGTGTCAAGGGCTGGTTAAGACACAGAAGAGCTTTAAGTGATTAGATCCTTAGCATTCAACCTTAGGTTAATAGACATTAATTGAAAAGTAAACAGTTTCCTGGTGTATTGCATTGTACAGGTTTCCTATGAAGTAGGTTGGGTCGGGTAGCCTCAAGTAGATGGTGTGATTGTAGCTGACTTAATTTATTTGTACAGGAAGTGATCTCACTGCATTTTCACGTTAGTGCTGACTTAAGTCTCTACAGAAACAGAGAAAACAGAGAAAGTCCAGCTACGTAGTTGTAGCTTTTGTTTCATTAACCTCTGGGGCAAACAAATCTGAGCATGGTGATTTTTACTAGTCCCTTGAATAAAGTATTTTTATGTAACTGTGAAACATAGCATGAAAATGAACATGCTTGTGATTGACAGTGTTTTAGCGGCAAGCTAAACTGAGAGGAATTATAAGTCAAATGATCTAAAATGTTTGTCAAAGATGTGAAGAACCACAATAGTTCTTTGCAGCAGTCAGACCATATATGTAAAGAACCTCAATTGCATGACAATGGTTCAAGATAAAATCCTTGAAACCTAGGACAGCTAGAACCAAACTCTAGTTATTTTTGTCCAGTTATTTAACTCTGAAGATGTGGAAATCTTTTTAAACTTGAGTCACGATTTTTATTTCTGCTGCCTGTTGTTGGGTTACGTTGAGGGAATGCATCCTAAATAACATGGAGGATATAAATAGCTAAGAAGTACGTAGCATCTTCTCTCACTCACACACACACACACCTCAGCTGTCTTCTGCATTTTAATTGTCTAGCTGTTTGAAGAAACTCAAAGTGAATATGTGATTTGTCAATTGATTCTTTTCCTCCCAGGCTATGAATAAAACCCTTTCATTATTGATGTGCTGACGTCAGATGCCCGTTTGAATGTTGTATGTGGTGCAGACCTCTTTCTCCGAGCTGGCTATTTTCTCCCACTCCCCCCCCCCCCCAAGACACACACGTACACGCACTCACCCTCACACACCCCACCTCTCTCCTCCCCCCCACACACACTCCTTCCCCCCTCCCATCCTCAACATAGACAGCCTCATTCCCTGTGTGACACCAGCACCTGACATTAATGGAACTCTCAGTGCTTACGTTGCTGCCAGCTTGCAGAGAGACACCAGCCAATGGGAAGGGGCCCCAGGCACAAGGAGAACAGGGCATTCACTAGCGTTAAATAATACAAAATTAGTATATTTCCCTCTCATTTTCTGTATTTCTGTGTCTCTTTCCCTTTTTTCTCTCTGATTGCCATTCTCTCTCTCTTGCCCTCTTTCTTCTGTCTGTCCAAGTCCCTCCTTCCTTCTTTTTCTCTCCCTCATTTTCCTTCTCTCTGTCTCCTCCTTTGTCTTAGGCTCTCTTTTCCTACTACTTCTTCTGCTGCAGGCTTGTTTGTGCTTCCAGAGCAGTGTGTTTCTCTGGAGCAGCTGGTTTCTACTGGTGAACTGCCTGTCAGAGGGCCCAACACCAGAGCATCACGCTCATTTAGACATTACTGCAGATCTCTTGCCTGTCCAACTCCAAACTGGAAAGTTTGACATCTAGAGAAAAGGAACGCAAACGTAGATGTAAAGGTATGCAGGATGTTTCCAGGTAGCTTTCAAGTGTATTAGTAAGTAAAGTTTGTCTTTTAGTACCTTCACCAAGAGGTCTACAGGATAGAGGCCCAACATCACCAATTTCCGAAAGTCCTCATATTTGGGAACAAATACTGTATACCAGATCTGTCCATAGCGTCAGTGACTGAAATGTCCAGCAAGGTGACCAAGATTGGTGAAACTATTATGAAAATCACGTTATCTGTTAATCAGATATTTTAGAAAGCCAAAGTAGCATGGTGATCCTGACATTCAATCTGCGTTGTACCAGTTTGATTTGAAGCTGATATAGCTGATTGGTTGAGAACTGTGACATGGTCATGTTCAAATGCGTCTTATTCAATTATGCTGCCCAGTAACAAGAATGAATATTCCTCCACAATGGAGGAATCTGGGAGTTTTCTTTCAAGGACTAAATATGAGAGCATGAGAACAATTTGGAGACACAATACAACTAGGTACTTTTTCATTTAAATGTGCTCAGTGGTAAGGTATTTAACTAAAAGAAAACAATTTTGTTACTGGCTGATAAGTCTGTTTAAAGGTCTTCCCTATTGACAAGGGTAAAATGAAGAGAATATCACAGTATCACTTTCCAGACCAAATAAAAATCACCCAGAGAGCAACAACCTTTCAGCAGGCTGTAACGAGGACCCGCTCTTCACGGAGGAGAGAAAAAATAGAGACTAATTGGGGCATTTTGCTGCTTTTAATCTCTGGACGTAGTCATCCACTGATTCTGTGGTGATGATAGAGTGAGAGAGAGAAACTAACACAGTAGATGGAGGAGAGAGAGAGAGAGAGAGAGAGAGAGAGAGAGAGAGAGAGAGAGAGAGAGAGAGAGAGAGAGAGAGAGAGAGAGAGAGAGAGAGAGAGAGAGAGAGAGAGAGAGAGACTAAAACAGACAGTAGACGGATGAGAGAAAGAGACTAACACAGACAGTAGATGGAGGAGAGAGAGAGACTAACACATACAATGGATGGAGGAAAGAGAGAGAGACTAAAACAGACAGTAGACGGAGGAGAGAGACATACATTAACACAGACAGTAGATGGAGGAGAGAGAGACAGTACCACAGACAGTAGATGGAGGAAAGAGAGAGACACTAACACAGACAGTAGATGGAGGAAAGAGAAAGACACTAACACAGACAGGACAGGGATGATGCAGTGTTGTCAGCAGGACGGATGACAGGACAGGGATGATGCAGATTACTATCTCTGGGGAAGCAAGCCTCCTGCTCATCTTTTTATATTCATTATTGACAATCAATAGACGATGGGGGGAGGGGGTCTGGGGCCGGTGAGGGAGGAGGGGTGGTGTGGGCGGTAGAAGGTGGGTGGGGGAAGGGGTTGAGGGAAGGGTTTGTGTCTGAGCTTTCTTGTAAAGTGCATGAAGTGTATCTCTGTTAATGATGGGTGAATCATCATGCCCCCCCCCCCCCCTTCCGTTTCCCAGCCCCCCCCCCTCCCACCATGAGAGCTCCACTAATGAGACCCACAGTAGCATCGTCTTACACCATGGGCAGATAACGTGGGGCCTGCCCTTTGTCCTGACTAGTCTGTAGGCAAGTCTGCTAGCTGTAACAGGGGCTGTTGTATAGTGCTGTACAGAACAACAGGGAAAGGGGGTGGATGGGTGTGGCTGCACCTCTGTCATCATTCCTACATAAACAGTCAGCCAGGCAGCCTGCCAACCAGTCAACCTGAAAATCAATCAGTCAGCCTGCAAACCAGTCATTTAGCGAGTCAGGTAGTCAGCTTACCAGTCATTTAGGCAGCCAGCAAGCCTGACAGCCAGTCATTCACGTAGCCAGCCAGTCAGCACACCAGCCTGCTATGCAGTCATTCAGATAGCCAGACAGCCAGTCAGCCTGCTAAGCAGTCATTCAGGCAGCCACCCAGCCAGCCAGCCTGCTAAGCAATCATTCAGGCAGCCAGGCAGCCAGCCAGCCAGCCAGCCAAGCAGTCATTCAGGCAGCCAGGCAGCCAGCCAGCCTGCTGAGCAGTAATTCAGCCAGCCAGACAGCTTGCTAAGCAGTCATTCAGGCAGCCAGCCAGCCAGGCAGCCAGCCAGCCAGCCTGCTAAGCAGCCAGCCAGGCAGCCTTCTAAGCAGTCATTCAGGCAGCCAGGCAGCCAGGCACATTGAGGCAGATGCAGAGAAATGTGAGAGGGTGTCAGTGAGCCTGGTGATGACGCGCTCGTGGCTGCGGAGAGCTGGCGAGGCCGCGGCCCTAGCTCTGACTCACCTCATCCCCACGGGGCCGCTGGCTGACGTCACCGTGGCATTTCTCTGCTTCAACTTCACTCGCGAGCAGCCGCACTCCAGCCCACCATCCACTCCTCCTTGCCTGTGAGACACACACGCACGCACTCACACATACACACATACGCATATGCACACAAAAGCACGTACATACACACATCTACACACAAATGCAGACACACAGACAAATACACACACACACACACACACGTACACAAACACACATCGGCAGACACACAAACACACGAGCAGAGACACATGCTGTCCTGCGATTTCACTCACTTTCGGTCTCATAATTTCTTTCGGTATCTTAATCTTCATTTCATTATGCACAAAACACACATGCAAATACACACACACGTGCATAGAAGCGCACACGCACCTACACACACGCATTCATACACACACACACACACACACACTATCTTAATGAATCCCTCTGAACCCAGAGTCAAAGCCTTGTTCTCTGCTGCACTTTCAAAAAAGATATAGCTAGTACCAAATAAGAGTTCGCCATGTTCTCCCTTTAGGGGAAACCTTTTTTAGGGCAGTGGAAAATCTTTTTAACATTATGTAGGACCTAATTCATTGATTATTCTACCAAAGACAAGGAAACAAGGATATTCAAAATCATAGGTTTTATGCAGCATCAAAATTGGTTCCATCCAAGAACATAACAAATAACCTTTATTTGATATTGACTAAAACCCTGTGTAGATGTTTCTGTCTGAGATAGTTTTGCATATCAGTGAAGGGTTTCAAGGCAACACTCAGAAGGCTTTGCTGTAAGGTCAAAATGAAAAATATAAAAGGATCTTAGAGGTTTCTGATTGCATCTTGGTTCAAAATGTGTCCATGTCTAATTATTAAATAAGACCTTAAAAGAAACAATGATTCACTTCTTGAAGGTGCAATGATATACAACAATGATAAGTAAGATTAGATTTAACTTCAATTTTATTATTAACATCCCCTTTTGTTCAAATACATTCGGAAACACAAAATTACTTATTGGACATGCATTTCCATCAAACATGAACCTTGATAATATGACAATTAGTTGAGATGAGTGAAGATCAGGAGTGCTCAGCTTTTGACTGCATAGACAATAAACCTAATTGACATGACTCAAACGTTGATGCTACCCCCATAGATCTAATCAGATCTGATCAGATGTTACTTCTGAGGTGAGTCTACTTCTGAGGTGAGTCTACTTCTGAGGTGAGTCTACTTCCTTCTGAGGTGAGCCTACTTCCTTCTGAGGTGAGTCTACTTCTGAGGTGAGTCTACTTCTGAGGTGAGTCTACTTCCTTCTCAGGTGAGTCTACTTATGATGTGAGTCTACTTCCTTCTGAGGTGATTCTACTTATGAGGTGAGTCTACTTCCTTCTGAGGTGAGTCTACTTCTGAGGTGAGTCTACTTCCTTCTGAGGTGAGTCTACTTCCTTCTGAGGTGAGTCTACTTCCTTCTGAGGTGAGTCTACTTCCTTCTGAGGTGAGTCTACTTCCTTCTGAGGTGAGTCTACTTCTGAGGTGAGTCTACTTCTGAGGTTTTTGCAGGTTAATTGGACACACCCCACTATTAATGGTGTGTCTGACCATTCTATGGGGTTGTCAATTTCAATGTCAATTTGTTATACTTTCTTGAATACTATGTTTTACAGTGTCCATAATGTGGTAATTTGATACCTACTCAATTGAAAAACATTAGTTATTTATTGGGACATTATACTTGATAGCTACTTACTGGTATGATATACTTGATTCCCAAGAAGACCCACACAGATCATTTCCCTGAGAGTGAATGTGTGAGAGTGTAAATATACAATACATTATACAGAAAAACATTCCAAAAGTTTTGATAAAAGCCATCATGGTGACATACCAACTGAGAGTCTGACTGGTGGTACATTTCTTGGTCTACTTTAATGGACAGAATGATGATGGCCAGGAAGCATGACTATAGACTGTGAAGTGGATGAAATAGTTGATGCTCCACTTCAAAACAATCAATGCTGATCGGATGAGCTGTTCTGAGGTGTGGTCTTAATGTGATGTGAGATATTGAAAAGGGAAAATTGGTTCTTTGCATTCCCGTCCACACACTCACACACACACACATTCATAACAAAACGTATACAGTAACACTTTATTTGAAGGGGTGTGAATAAAAGTGACATGACACTGTCATGGCACTGTCATAATCATGTCATGACACATGAAAGGATGTTTATGAATGTTGTCAATAGGTGTCATTCGGTGAATTATGTCATTTCCTATGCAAGGTTGACATTGTTTGTGATGTCTTTGTTAAGACAACTTGACATTAGCTTAGACAACATCACCTGTCAATGTCTTTGTCATGACAACTTGACATTAACCGACACAAAATAGACCTAATGACAACATTCATAAATATCCTTTCATGTGTCATGTCATGATTATGACAGTGTCATGTCACTCTTATTCACACCCCTTCAAATAAAGTGTACCAAAAGTCACAAGTGAGCCTCCTGAAATGTGCAAATAGGTAAATACTCCATCAGTGCAATATGTACTGTCTCTTTAGTAATCAGCAATAATCACATAATTTGTGAGGTAAAAACCAGATTTACCAGACTCCTTTCGTTCCCTTCTCTTTTAGTTTCATGATTTTCTATTTTTTGTAGAGTGTCAAGTACGAGGTCAAAAAACCTGTTGCCTGATTGAATGGCAATTGTATTAGTGGTTAACAATTAGGTTGGTCTTAGTCATACTGCTGGGCAGAGAGAGCCATTCAACTGTTGTGGAATAAAGCTATCAAAAACATTGCGTAAAAAAATAAAATGTATCATAGGCTAGTTTCTGTTACCCAGCTTTATAACTTACTGTCGCTCATTGTTGCTTCACAAAACCAATTCAAAAATGTGTTCGGGACAAAATGTTTATGCCAGGTTTCAAATCATATTAACTCAAATTTATGAACACAGCCAACTCTGGGGTTGATGTTCTGACCAATCAGAAGCCTCCATCTCAGCGTCAGATCCGAAGCTGAGGACTGTTTGGAAGTCTCAATGGAGTGAGGAAGGCAGGCCTGTGTCATTTCCTGTGGGGCAGCTGTTTGCCGAGCTATGACTCAGGCACGCCATGGCCAAGACACAGAGCGCCATCTGTCCTCCAGCATCCTGCTTCTTCATGTTTATTTGTCCTCCATGTTTTGACCCAAAGCAAAGTTGTCTTTGTCCAAAGTCTAGGACCAACATGGCTGCCAAATGATCAATAAACATCCCAGAGAGAGGTCTAAGTATATCAACCCCCACGGTTCTGCTCAGAACCAGACCAGGTGTCATATACAGGACAGTGTTAACAAACATGAATGTATTTAAAATATTTGATTTCGAAATTGTGCCACACTGCATGTCACAGCAACTAAGAACGACTAAGAACACTTCTCTGTTTGGTTCTTCGTTAGAACATTTTGCACATAATGAATCCTGAAAAACCTGTTCATGTTTAAACCAACAGGGAGTCAAGGAATCTGAGCCGCATGCACAGGAGCCAATGGTTTAATTGAATTGCCCATCACATCCCACCAATCAGATGGCACGGCTCGTTAACAGTCATTTTGGCCCAGATTCAAAAGGGAATCACACTCCCCGCTAACCCCATTACCGCAACCTAACGATGAGAGACAGCTGCAGTCATGGCTACAGACAGGACCAACCACAGGCCTCCTGTTTTCACCCTCGCCGGTCTCCTCTTCGCTCCAGCAACTACCTGGCTGACCAATGGTGTTGAAGCGTTGATGAGATAACAAACCGTCAGAGAGACGCAGAGGCTGATGTCTGTGTTCCCCGGTCTTGATGGGAGGGGAAGGGGGGGAGGGGGGGCGGGGTCATTTACACCCCCAACACAAACCCTGTCATTAACCAACCACCGAGAGCCTGTTTAAAGTGCACACGTGCCTAGTCGCCATGGGTAAGTGGAGTGGCGTTGCTGTGAGGGACTGAGGACTGCTGCTGGGTGTGTGTGCGGCCTCGCTGCACACAGGTGATTCTCCATCCTCCGGGGGGTGGAGGCAGAGTGGCGCTGCGGCCAGATTGAGTCACAGACCCATACTGTGAGGAAGATGATTCCATTCTGCTCCTGCTATTCCAGTATCTTGCCTCACTGGGTGTTGATTACAGACAGTGCCTGGTTTCCTACTGTCGTCCTCCCTCCTGAATGCACTGAAGACACATAATACCTCCGATCCTTGAGACAAAAGTAATTTAAAAGTAAAGTGCCCAGTCAATAACCGTAAATAAGTAAAGCAGCATTTTACTATTTTATATCCGTATTATTCTAACATCTTGTCTCTCTCACAGAGAGACAAATTCAGTGCTTGTTTACCACACGGTGTTGTTTATCTACTGTGCGTTGAAACATCTGCGGCAGAAACCTAGCCAGATGTTATACATCTGCAGTCTAAGAAACATGGCAGAAACAAGTCAGCTTTAACGCACATGTATCCAATCACACATGCATGCACACATGTAGAACTGCCCCTCTGCCAGCCTGCCCCTCTGCTTCCCAGCCTCACTGTCACTCTGCTTCCCAGCCTCACTGTCACTCTGCCTCCCAGCCTCACTGTCATCCTGCCTCCCAGCCTCACTGTCACTCTGCCTCCCAGCTTCACTGTCACTCTGCCTCCCAGCTTCACTGTCATCCTGCCTCCCAGCCTCACTGTCATCCTGCCTCCCAGCCTCACTGTCACTCTGCCTCCCAGCTTCACTGTCATCCTGCCTCCCAGCCTCTTTGTCACTCTGCCTCCCAGCCGCACTGTCACTCTGCCTCCCAGCCTCTCTGTCACTCTGCCTCCCAGCCTCACTGTCATCCTGCCTCCCAACTTCACAGTCACCCTGCCTTCCAACCTTGACCCAGAGAGGTATGTAATGCAGACCACTGTCACAGAAGTCAACCAGGGAGGTGGTGATGGTTCCCCTGTGAAGCCAGACACACTCCCAAGAGGAAGTCCTGCAGGTCAGTCCTCTCTCTGACACCAGGGTGGGAGCTGCTCCCTGCCAAAGGGAAGGAGAAGAGACATGTGATTAGGCTGGAGAAAGGATGGACTAGTACAGCAACTGTGGGTGGTTCAGGGCACAGGCTATGCTTTCACAACAGAGCGTTGATAGAAGGGGTGAGGGTGGGGTGAGTGAGTGAGTGAGGGGGGAAGGAGAGAGAAAGGAGTTGCATAATAAATATGATATTAATTGCATATTTTACTCATTTAAGTATTTAATTGAATGTCAGTAAAAGGCAGAGGGAGCCCCTGGCTGTCGTGAGCTGTGCTAGTGGCCGTCTCTGTATGTGTGTTTGGCTGTGTATACCTGTGTGTGTGTAAGCATGGCTGTGTATACCTGTGTGTATGTGTAAGCCTGTGTTTGTGTGTGTCTGTGTGAGCCTGTATGTGTGTTAGCGTGCGTGCGTGTGCAGGACTGGAGGGTTCAGTGAGTAAAGTTCCAGCTCAGCCCTGTCTCCTCCTCCTGGTTTGGTCGCTCTCCCCAGAGGCCCGCAGGCCCTGCGTCATTCACAAAAATCATTCAAATGGCTTTGACCTCAAAGTCTGTTTCATTGAGAATTCTTTTTATAGCAGAGACAACATAGACAGGGCGGGGAGTGAGAGATGGTGGTGGGGTGGGAGGGATGTGAGGCAGGGGAAAAGGAGAAGAGAGGGGAGGGTGTTGGAAGATGCGCTGTCCCTACCTGACTAGACTAGAGCGGGCTGCTCTAACAGAGCTGTACAAGATTCCGCCTCTCCTCCATCTCTCAGAGGGACAGCCATTGGACGGCACACACGCCTGTCCCCTCTCAGGTGGCGTACCATTGGCCAGGATGTACAAATGTCTGATGCCACAGAACTACAGACAATCTGATCTGACATGACTAGACTGCCAATCACATAGAATAAGAGATCTATCTTAAGCAGAAGAGGAAGGTATGTTGTCTTTGTAATGAATTCAAACAGGACACTGGAATATTATAAGGAATATCCCTTGGTTCAAGGTTTGCTGGGATGGGCTATGTAGTAGCTATAGTACTGTATGAGCAATAGATCATTGATCATGAAGTGCCATTGAAGACGATACAATATGGTGGGAAAAATTAATTAATCACAACATACGAATGTCATTTATCTGGCATCTTTATTGTTCACAGTTGGCTGGGCTTCTCCACACCTTTCAGAGCTTGGTCTGTTCAGCTCTGTTTTCAGTAAAGATCTTCACTAAAGAAGAGTTTTCCATTTCAAGGTGACTTGCCTGTGGGGGGCATTAGTGTGTACACCCCCCCACCTCCACAAACATCCCACTTCCCACCCCCCAAAAAACATATCCGCCCACACAGTAGTTGCCTAATGGACAAAAGGTGTCTGATAATGACTAAGTAGTACTAATGTAAGTGTGTAGCAGTCTTCATTACCCAAACAGAGAAACTGAGCAGGAAAACGGAGGGTGGAGTTAAACGATGCCGTCTTTCAAACATGCCTCCCACTCCCTGAAGGATATCTGATATAAGATAATTCAATAGGTTTTTGCTTCAACTCAGCAGTTGTTTTCTCATGTTGTGCGTTCTCTGAGAGACGGAGGGAATACACCACCACAGCGGAGGAAAGGGTCTTTATTGGTATAGCCTGAGCTCAAGTACATACCAGGGTAGAGTGGGATTTCATGTGATGTCAAGAAAGAAGCATGTGTTGTGGGTCACAGTTCCACAACGGCCCAACCTGTAATATAGTCTGGGTGTCAAACTGTCAGTGTCTAAAGACTACCTCCACAGGGCGTGATGACGACAGGGAACGTATGGTAGTGTTGGATCCAACTCTTTTTTAGCGCGTTCAGGTCAATAAACACTAAAGATGATCAACCTGTGTGGGCTGATAGACGTAAGTTAGGTCGTTTATTATGGTTCGAAACACTGTTTTCATACAGTCGAGTTCCACTGAATTAAGTAGATTCGCAGAAATCATTATCCCATTCAGGCAAGTACAACTGTTATGCACCCCTGCAGACCTCACCATGAATTTTCAAGAATAATTAGATTTATTTTCTCAGAAACCCCGCAATTCCAAGCATAATCTTCATTGTCAGTTAGTGAAGCTGTAACTTTTCCCTGGAAACAAAGAATTCAATAAATCTGTTTGTGAGTTTGTTCCTATGGCAACTTACCGGACTGTGTCGGTACAGAGGTATAGAAATATGGTGACCTTGTGTGTTGCTCTTTTTACCTAATGTTCATTCTGAGAATAAGGTTTCTGTGAACCAATCAATTTAATCAATAACTTAGTTCTCATTCAATAGTCACTCCTTGGTAGTGATTCAAGCCACAAACTGATACATTTTACATTTAGTAATTTAGCAGACGCTCTTATCCAGAGCGACTTACAGTAAGTACAGGGACATTCCCCCTAGGGAAGTAGGGTGAAGTGCCTTGCCCAAGACACAACGTCATTTGGCAGGAATCGAACCAGCAACCTTCTGATTACTAGCCCAATTCCCTAACCGCTCAGCCATCTGACTCAATACATGAAATAGAATGACTTGTCACAACGACTGTTTACTTAAGCTACTGTTTCCATGGTAATTGAGAACATGCAGTTGGAGGTGAGTCTCATTTCCAAGTATCGACATTCCCTCCTTCTGCTTCCCCTACACGATTTACTCACGTGTACATTCCCTTGGACACGACCACAGTCTGAAAGTACCATGTCAGGAGTTAGTAGGGGTAGGAGATAGGCGCCCTTATGACTGACACACATAGGGCCTGAATCATTGCCCAAATGTGGATTTGAGTGGAGCACTCAAATAAGCGAATAACAAATAAAACCGTGCTCTTCTACAGTCAGCATTGTTCTATAACCTTGTTCTTAATGCTGCTCAATCATATGGCTAAAAATGCTACACCAAGGTAAGTTTTGGTGCAAACCGTTATTGCACATCCGGGATAGATTCTTCTTCATGGATGTCCAAAATAGACGATTGAAGTCAACTCTGTCCTCAGTGTGATGATGACGTGGATGGTCCCCCTGAGGGAAGGGCTCTGAGCTCCAGTACAGCAGTGTTTCATACCAGGTTAAACCAGCACGGCCATTTAGGCACTGTTAAATGTTACTTGTGCCGTTTTGTTTCCAAGGTAACAAGACGGGTATATTTAGAGTGTACAGAAAGAGGCAGAAGGAGAGAAAAAAACAAAACGTGTTGATGCTTCTTGATGGCGCAATTACAAACAGACAAAGTCAAATATTGAAGATCAGAGAACATCTCATCTGGTAGCAGTTGGAGAAGGCATTCTCCACCATTCACCAACAAACCTCCTTTTCCATTAGGCTTGACTCACATGGTATTTTCTACTTAGAACTGATTCATGTTGCACAGTACAGTGCAGTTCAACTGCAGTTGTTTGCATGGTCCATCACTTGTTACTACTACTGTGGAACTCTGAGAGAGGAGGGGACAACTGGGATTGGAGTGTTCTTATGCTGCCTGATGACAAAGAACACCACTGCTTCATCAATGAGTCAGAAGGCCGTAGATGTTGTGAGTAGTTTGTCTGCTGCCCATATCTTAATCTGTACCACTTCTAACATAAAAAGTTATAATTTCACAGTGCGTTGTAAATGGACAATTGAAACTGAATGATTTCACGATTCTCCCAGTTTCCAAGAAATGTATTGATTCTAAAAACAGACGGTAACATTAGTATAAAAATGAGCTGTGACTGTTTTCCTCATGGCATTGCTACACAAAAAGACATCAACTAAAGTTCCCTCCAACACAAGCATCGGTCTTGACTAGTAGGTGGACAACGTTGTGAGGTCACAGCCTGCGTGCTGCCCTGAGCTTGGCTGAGCGTCCCCTGGGGTTCTCCATCACATCCTCAGCCTGAGGCATCAACACCCCCCTCTGCAGGGGCACCCACGGAGCCCCACCCCTCCTGCCCGCCTCCGGCTCCTCCCCCTCCCCCCTCCTCCCTGCTGGAGTCTGTGGCGGAGGCTGCGTCTGGGGGGGGCCGCCAGGTCCTCCCCCAGCAGGAAGCGCTTGACCAGGCGATCCTCCAGAGAGTGGAAGGTCAGGACGCAGAGACGGCCCCCGGGCTTCAGCAGGGTCTGGGCGGAGCGGAGGCCGGCGTGGAGCTCGTTCAGCTCGTCGTTGACGAACATCCGCAGGGCTTGGAACGTTTTGGTCGCTATGTGAGACGGGCGCTGGAGACGATCACTGCGAGCGTAGAGGGCGGCAGATGAGAAGGAGCCTGAGGTGGAACAGAAACAACGGAAGAGGATTTACTGAAGCAGGCTCCATTCCTCGACATCTTCCCAAACGTTAACAAATACGTATATGTTGTCCCATCCCAGAAACAACACTAATTATACGCTCAAGGTGAACTATATGATTAAGTGATTGTATTTTCCACAGAACTGCAACTCAAATGACCAGGTCTGGAGAGGACAGTCATTACTGGTTTCCAGAACTACTGTTATCAATGACAGCGCAATCAATCGGACCCCCATGAGACTCTGTTAATTGTAGACCGTTTATTGTACATATACACCTGACCCCACACATATCCATCTGAATCCAATGGAATCTGCTGTTTGCAGAAAATCTATAATCACATTTCTTTATATCTGTATTACATTTTCACATCTCGAACACAAGAAAAAGTGCCCCAAATGTTGTCCCCGAGAGAGAAGATGTAAAAAGGGATAAGGTAAAAGAGATGTCAGGAGACAAAGAGGAGGGAGGAATGGAGAGAGTGAGAGAGCAGTGTGGCATTTCTCCCCTCCTGCACTCGGCAGCACTAAGTGTGACTCACCCAGCAATCAATACAAAGCCCATCCTTGACCACACCAACTCCTGCTCTCTTTTCATCCCTTTTCTTCTCTATCGCTCCCCTGTTTCTCTCTCTATCTCCGTACCTCTCTCTCTCCGTACCTCTTTCTCTCTCTCTCATCTCTATCTCTCTCTCCATCTCTAACTCTCTCTCTCCAGGTGATCTCAAAAAGATTTCATGAAAATAATGGGAGAGGGAGGAAGAGGTTGAAGCAGGGAAAAGTCTGAGAGGAAGAAAAGGAAAGAGAGATGGAGACAGACAGTGTCTTGTGAGGAAAAAGGTTCTGTATGTAAGGAGACCCCTAGCAGCCTATAGGGAAACCACAGCTCAATACCAACCTATTGTACCTAACTATGTCAACAACCTGAATGATCCTAAGGCTGAACTAAAAACAGATTCACTTTCATCAGGTTGTTAAGGACAGCTTCAACTGCTACGACAACAAAAACCCATCACCAACGGCAACGAACAACAACAGTGTTGTGGAAGCAGGAAGGCAGGACACTGGTAAGACTATCAAGACCTGAGGTTCAGGTAGTCCCTGTTCTAGTTCCTGGTCCTTGTCTAGATCCTGGACTACTGTGTAGACCGCCCACTGGCCCTCAGGCTAATCCCTCTCCCAGTCCTAGGCTTGTTGGCTTAGCAACAGGAACATTAGGGCTGGTACTCCTCTACATGAGCACCGTGGCGCAATACACAACCTACGAGAAGATGGCACGTTGCGTTCAACCACTTGATATGATTCACTTCGAGGTACCCCAAAAGCCCCATTTAGGAGGCGATATTTACAAGCTGCATGTTTATATGCAGGACGGGCGGTGGTTAATACGCCCGCGTCATGATTGTTTGATAAATCCTGCTTTAGGAGGCAGCACTAGAGGCAGTATTACATCATGGCTGTTAGGGCGTGCATCCACACGAGCGCTGCACATCCTTCCACGGACCAGAGGCTCGTGTCAGCTTATTAGTTTTTCTGCTTAACTAAATATTAAACACTGGAGGTTGCCACATTTGAGCTTATAGCCTGCCTCAGAAAGCATGTGCCATCATCTATACATACAAAGACTATGGATCCATGGTGTTTCACATACTCCTATAGCAAGTTTCTAAATACCTAAAGGAGAACCTTCTCTAAATAAAAAGCATCCCAAGACACTCAAATCAGGTGTGACTTCGGCCACAGTTCATTAGTTGATCAAGATTTCAATGGTGACTGTCACAAGGCATGCTACGTGGACTCACTGTGTCCCTGTGTTATGGAAGGCTGTAGGTTAAGTGTGTGTGTGTGTGTGTGTGTGCATGGGCACTGTGCACAGACACACTCTCGCTATAATCAATCATGTTATTCCCACTAGCTGTGTCAATCAGGCGATCACACAGGCCCTAGTCCACTCGGATGTGGTAATGGCCCCGCAGCCTCGGTGGGAGAGGAGAAGCCCCTGGGAACCCTCTCCCATTAACTGGAGAACATGCGCCTAACGCCCCGTGTTCCCTGCCGTCACCTCGTGGCCCAGCCCAGAAAGGCTGGGTGGGATAGGCGGGGATGCTGCTTTCATACTCTTGAACACGGTTAGCTGATGCTAAAGTCAGGCTGATGTCAGTGTTAGGCTGATGTCAGTGTTAGGCTGATGTCAGTGTTAGGCTGATGTCAGTGTTAGGCTGATGTCAATGTTAGGCTGATGTCAATGTTAGGCTGATGTCAATGTTAGGCTGATGTCAGTGTTAGGCTGATGTCAATGTTAGGCTGATGTCAATGTTAGGCTGATGTCAGTGTTAGGCTGATGTCAGTGTTAGGCTGATGTCAATGTTAGGCTGATGTCAATGTTAGGCTGATGTCAATGTTAGGCTGATGTCAATGTTAGGCTGATGTCAAAGCCAAATCTTCAGCCTAATGGGAGGAGAGCTCGGAGGCCGTGGCCGCAGAGACACAAAGGATGGGGGAGGGGAGTGTCCATGGTGAGAGCGCGCGCACGCGCAAGAGAGTGCAAACACAGGCCTGGCCAAGTTAAGCCCAGAACATAATCGCGGCCAGAAGTCTGGATGTCCGTGTCTCTGTCACAGCCTCTCTTGGGCTCAAGAGATCTGCCGTCTGGGCGATATGCTTCTGCAGAATATAGAATGGTGGAGGGATGGAGGGAGGAAAGGTGAAGGGATGTAGGGAGGAGAGAGGGAAGGAGGAATAGAAGGAGGGATGGAGGGAGATGAGATGGAGAGAGCAGCAGGGGAATGAAGTGAGAGATATCTCCAATATCTCCAAAAGCAGGATGTCTGAACACTGCAGACCATACACCCCCCCCCCCCCCCCACACACACACATACCTCTCTAGGCAATGGAGTGGCCGTCAGCGCCGTGTTCCCCCCACCCCCTCCCCCGTCCACCCACGGGACCTACAGGAGTCAGGACCTCTTGGATTGATTGGAATAAACATTGCTGGTGACTCGCTCTGCTCTTCAAAGAGATCAAACAACGGTCCCTCCCTAACACCTGTTCTCCCGCCATGACGCACACAGCACCACCATCTAGAGGACCCCCCCACCCCTCTCTGAGATGAAAAAAATATACAAATATATAACTACATATAATAAAATGACAGGGAAATGTCAATAGAGAACATGAGAACGATGTGTGAGTGTGCGTGTGTCAACGTGTGCATGCATGGACGCGGGAACACACGTGTGAGTGTTTGGATGCAGACAGGGGCATACAGTGAGGTTGGGTGGGAAACCAATCAAAAGAAACAAAGAGGAGAGAGGAGGAGGGGGACAGGAGGAGGAGAGGGAGGAGAGGGAAAGGAGGAAGGGGAGAGACGGAGGTGGAGGGTGGAGTAAGAGGAGGGGGAGAACGAGGAGATGACGGAGAGAAGGGGGCGGAGGAAGAGAGAGGACAGGGTCTTTGAGAGGGAGGGGAAAAAAACAAGAGTCAGTCTCTTGTCAGACTGTGAGCCGCGCCCTATACCCCCCCCCCCCCTCTCCCTCTGTCTGTCTGTCTCTCCTTCTCTACTCTTTAAGCATTGTAATCTCCTCAGGAAGGGTGTGGGAGAGGCGTCCAAAACACCGACGCAAGAGAGGAGGATGATGCTCATGATTAGTGTCGCTGGTCGTGATTTATACAAGAGGGAGACCCAGCCAGCATTTAATACCTCCCCCTCCTTCTCTCTCTCTCTCTCTCTCTCTCTCTCTCTCTCTCTCTCTCTCTCTCTCTCTCTCTCACTCCTCCCCCCTCTCTCTCTCTCTTTGTCTGCCCAACTCTGCCACCAGCCTCCCCAAATTACTGTAGGGAATTACGGAGGCAAGTTACCTGCCACCACGCTGGCCAGCTGTTGGGTCCTGGTGATGGGGTAAACACTGCGTGCCTTCACGATGGCCAAGGCTATTTTCCTGGCGTGCTTCTCTTCGCCGTACGCGCTGAGAACAGACGCAAGCGCCTGTTGATCTAAGGCGTTCACCGCGTCAGTGGCGCAGGGCATGTTGGGGTACCTACGCACAGAGAAGAGCCCAATTAAGCTGCTTGACGTCACGTCCTTGCTGACAGAGGCAAAGCCTGACAAGCTTTAGACCGACAGAGCTGAAAACCACCGTGCCTGCTGCTGTTCTGGTGCTGAGGACCATGGAGAGAGAGAGATGGGGAGAGGGGGAGGGAAAGATACATTGAGATAAGGTTCGATATATGGAAAAAGACAGAGCGAGAAAGAGTGACAGGCAAAAAAAAGAGAGTAAGATACCCAAAGTTAGAGTGAGATATACATAAATAGTTGGAGAGATCATCTCAGGACTTGGTTTTCAGGAAACATGAACAATCTAGAAATCAAAACACATTCAATACATGTGAACTCAACTAATTGCTAAAATGGCATAGCTAGTGATATATTTACAGTGTGAAACATCAGTATGGTAATGTATATATGTCTTCACACATTAGCATGCACCAGCAAATATTAGCAACAGGTCTACAAGTGTGAACTGTGATTGAGAGACTGATGTGCAGGTTATGTATTTATTATTTCATTCAGTCACTCAGTCAGTCTGTTAAACAAATGAATTAACACTCTGGTTATTGGACTGTTTAAGTGGACATTCTTGTGTAGTTGTGTGTAGAAGGTTGCTACAGTATGGTAGTTGTCTCCTCATTACACAGTACCAATCAGTGCTTCCCAGAGATAGTGCTACATAATCCTGTTTGCTTGAATAGCTCATGTCAAATCACTGTCATGGTCCTCCAGCTCCAGGGAGATTGATAGACAATGAATTAGAGGCCTTGTGAAGGTTAGAAGTGCATATATACAGCTGAGAGAATAAATCTCCCAGCCAAATGGCATGAGGATGACAGAACAGGGGAAATAAAATTGGCACAACACAGTATTAGATTTCCCAGCATGCAACTGCAAGGAGATAACTTTCCATGAGGCTGGGGAAAGACAGGATGCAAAGAGTAGTTTAATCCAGAATTGTTCTCTTATTACACATAATACAAAGTATAAACTGTTTATTGCCCCTCAAATAACTAGGTTGAATGATGTTAGTATCTTTAATGGTGAGTGTTGTTAATCAGAGCTATACAATGACAGTACTCTGAGTCACAGGCCCTGAAAGTACAGAGGAATTCTTTATTGGTCATAATTTGAAATTGACAGGAACGCAAGGGTGTTCTTTCAATTGTCGTTTTCTTTTCTTTTTTTTAAACAAGCAGTCTGTTATTGAACTTTTCTAACCTTCCATCCAACTATGAGGGTTCTATTGGTGTGGACTTAAGGTGCATCAATATTCAAATCTTGACAGTTCTTGAAATAACAATGCCATCTTGTATCTGAAGAACTGCAGTGTGTATTAAAGTAAAAAAAAAAAAGAAGACTGAATTAGTATTGAATCACTGAATCACTCCCTCCTTTTCCTACCTGTTGGCATCCATCCTCATGTCCAGAGGTCCGTCCTGGCTGAGGGAGAAGCCGCGCTCTGGGCGGTCCATCTGCATGGAGGAGCAGCCTGCATCCAGCAGCACTGCGTCCACACTGGCCGGCCTCAGGCCCCACTCATCCAGCTGGACCTCCAGCTCACTGAAACGACCCAGCAGGGGCCGCACTCGACCCCTGGGGGTTGGGCGGTGGGGACGGGAGGGGGAGGGATGGATGGAAAAAAAGAGGGATGGGGATGGGGTAGGCAGAGAGAAAAAGAATTAGGGGTGAGGAGGAAAGGAGAATGAAAAAAAGAAAGAAAGCAAAAAAGGGTTTTGATCAAATTATCAAATGTCACAAAAGACCAGGAAAGAACTGCATGCAGATGACTGTACACAAATACTGCACCAAGAGGTTAAGCTCGATGTTCAGATAACAACACTGCAGTAATGTACACTGTATTTCACTGGATTGCAGTTCTGTACATGGGACAAGCTGACGTCTGGAATGTTCTACTTCATGACTTATTAAATATTAACATAGAATTGATTGGCTATGACGGTCTGGCTGTAAAACCAGTCCATGCTTTTAATGCCCGTCTCCTTGGAATTCTGAGGAATGTCCAGGTTAAAGCACTCATTCCTCTGGTCCTAACACCTGTACAAGACACAGCAACACACACACCCCTTCCAAAAAAAACTAAGCTACTGCCTAACACGTCCTGACACACATACATCTACTTCCTCACACACACGCACACACACACACGCGCACGTGGGATACTCCAGTCACGCTCATGCATTTTTCATGTGACCTTTTCAGACTGTGAGCTGAGAGAGGAGAGGAGGGTTGAAGAGAAGGAGGGAGGGACAGAGGGTTGGAGGGCGGAAGGACTGGATGGAGTGACGGAGGCAGGGAGGGAGTCTCCATACGTCGGGGGCGTGGGGTCATTAGGGCTGCAGGGGCCAGGCTTGCTGCTGGGTGCTGACTAGGGCGTGGGTGCAGACCCAACTCATCACAGAGTCACATAGTGTGTCCTCCGTCCTTGACACCTCCACCCTTCTCCGTTCTCCCACTCCCTCTCTTGTGCTCTGCTACTTTTTCCACCCATCCGCTCCGATTTTCTCGTCTAATCCACCCCCTCGCTTGCATCCTCCTCCGAGACGTCATACTAAAATGAAATAGCAAACTAAGCCACCAGCACCACCCCCCCCCCCCCTCGCCCCCCGTAGAAAGAACGATAAAGTATTTCAGGAGCCGCTCTGTCCACTTCTAAAAGGTCTTCCACCGGCGTCTCAGCCAGGGGTCTTTCCCAGAAGGCCTTGAGGGTCTCTGTGTTTCTCCGCCCACTGACAGCAGAGAGAGCGGGGAGCGAGGGAGCGTCTCGCCCACGCTGCCAGGACTTCCCTGCACCAAGCTCTACAAGTTCTTAAGACTTTTCTCTGTCTGTCATTAATTTGCTGAAAAATCTATAGCAAGACATTCTACACACCCACCACCGACTTACCCTGCCCCCCCCCACCCTACCCCACACACACAGACAAACCTCCCCTACCTCTCTGGGTCCCCCTTCGCCCCCTCATAGAGGGACTTAAGAGCTGGGCTTCGACACAGAGATAAACATGTGTTGAGTCTGCCTGCTGTTTATGTCCGTAAGGTCAAACTTAATAAATAGAGAATAAATAATAATAAATAAAAACACATATCCCAATATCATTTCACTTGCTAACTCTGTGTGGAAATGTAACTATGAGTAAGGAAAATACACACACACACAAATGTATTCGTATTTCTTACAAATTCTAAAAGGCGAAGCACGGAGTGAGTGTGACTAAGAGAAAATAAGTTTATTTGAAGAGAAACTTGGCACATATGGTGCCATGTCTTACAGAGGCCTACCACTATGAATCATACATGGTCTTGACTTGAGCAATATGGCAGGATGAGAGAGGAGGTGGATTAACAAGTAGATCTAGAGATAACAACAAAAAAAACTAAAATCTAAAAAAAATCTGCTTGTGTATTGATGACTAAATATTACACCCCCCCAAATGCAAATGCTATTATAGAAATACAACTCTGGAACAAATAAGTCCTACCCTGCATGTCCAAATGTAAACATGATACTGATAGCCCGGTGTCTTGCACTGCCTCCTTGCAGCAAGAAGGGCCTGGGTTTGATTCCCACTTAGTGCCTGTCGGTGCTCAGGTGACCTATCTACCGGGCTACTCTGTATTTGCATGTTCTCTCATGGGATCCCTCTACAAAGAACCCCAACAATAAAACCAGACTGCTCTCCTGCCCATTTCCCATGAAACGACACCCATGTCCCCGGCCGGGACACCAGTGAGCACTGAGCCCCTGGGCACTGCAGATGTGGCTGCTCACCGCTCCAGGCTGCCCTGGGAGGAACGACAGAATCAACACTTGATAAAAGGGGACCCACTGGTGTGTGTTCCACTGACCCCTGTGCCGGGGTGTGTTCACATTGTGTGGGAGATGAAGGATGGTTCGTCTTCTACTATCAAATACTACATCATAAGTGTGACATGGTGTCCAAGTCCCTACATTTGTCTTAAGTGGACTTGTTTAGGCCTTTTATCATTTTACAGATTGTGTAAATAAGAACATGCTCCTGGTTAATTCCCATGTGCTGCTATGGTCAGACTAACAGTACATGGGAACACTGTAAGAAGAGCCCTTGACTGGAGGGTTGACTAGCATTACAGACACAACCACAACATTACCCCTGACTGGAGGGTTGACTAGCATTACAGACACAACCACAACATTACCCCTGACTGGAGGGTTGACTAGCATTACAGACACAACCCCAACATTACCCCTGACTGGAGGGTTGACTAGCATTACAGACACAACCACAACATTACCCCTGACTGGAGGGTTGACTAGCATTACAGACACAACCACAACATTACCCCTGACTGGAGGGTTGACTAGCATTACAGACACAACCACAACATTACCCCTGACTGGAGGGTTGACTAGCATTACAGACACAACCACAACATTTACACCACACATTACACTTCAGTTCCAAGTACTTTTCTCTGCAGTACATGGACACGCTGAAGCTACATCCAGAGCTGTTTCAGCAACGCCGCGTCCCTCTGCCCCTGAGCAGTCAAAGGTTGACCTCTGATACCAATGCAGAATTTAAACATATGCAAAACACTTACATAATATTTTTTAATTATTAAGGTCTTTATGTGGCTTAGACACAAGCCTGGATATATCAGCGCCTTATGTAAGATGCTGTATTATTCAGGAAGACAAGTTTCAGCACTGTGTTATGAAGTCCGAGTGTGGGCTTATAATTGCTTAAGAGAATTGAGCTATTTATAGTTGTTGCAACCCACTACATAATTCTAAACTTATACAATCACAGAATAAAAGAGGAATGCTTTTCTATAAAACCTTCCCATACTGTAAATGTTTGTTATGGGAACTGGTTGCGGGTGCAGTTACAATGGAATAGGAGAATATTGTTAAGCTAATGTGCCTGGAAGAATTAGGTTGACCTTCTGAGTTCTGACTAAAATCTTAGACGTACAGAAAAGTTTGCTGGTGACAACTAGCATTCCAAAAATCAAACCTAACTTGTAATAACACTTCACATAATGTTGCATGTTCTGTGCAAATAAAAATAACAGTTCGTTATTACATATAAGTGATGTAGACATGGAGTCAAACCATTTTTTCGCAGACTATTAACTGACCTGTAAATGAATAGGCTAGTTTTAGCAACACTTGATGTGAAGGCAGATGGTAGCCTATGGCAACACTAAGGAAAGTGCAGCACAGACTGGAGTTATGATGAGAGGAGAACTGTCAGAGAGAGAGAGAGAGAGAGAGAGAGAGAGAGAGAGAGAGAGAGAGAGAGAGAGAGAGAGAGAGAGAGAGAGAGAGAGAGAGAGAGAGAGCTGTGGCTAGCTTAGTTAACGGTTTGAATCAACTATAATTACATAAATGAGAAAGTAAAACATTTTAATTTAAAGTTTTTAGTTAAGTGCTCCCCTCCCTCTAATTGCAGACTGTGGGTATCTCCAGAAAGACTCTCCAGGTATATTTACTTGTGTAAAACAAATGCACCCACAAATACTGAATCTTTGAACGCAAAGATATCTTTCTTGTCGTTCAAGGTTCAGGTTTTTAAAAGAACACTGAACAAATTCACTATTTTAAGATGTACTTGAAGACACAAATATCTCCTTGGACTCTTATTTTCCTCCAAGCTAAAAGTGTGGGCACAGAAGACATCAAGAGTTCTCTGTGTGTGTGAGAGTGAATGTGTGTGTATGTGTGCGTGTGTCTGTGTCCATCGTGACGTGCTGCCTCTTCACAAATCAAGCCTGAAATATTCCCCAGTGCTGACCTGCCAGGTTCCTCCGCCTGCGTCACTGAGGCTGAAGACAAGATGCTGATTGATTGCTTTCAGCAGGGGAGCAGCGATGAAAATATCTACAGGACATGTGCAGTTGGGAAAAAAGGAGAACATACACTTAGAAGTACACAAGTACCAAAGGCCAGAACCTTTCAATAACTTGAATTTCGTCTGGATGTGAACTTGGGCAACCTCGATTTGTCCTCTTTCAAGTTGAAACTTGAGAAACGCATTAAAAAGCTAATGACCTGATAAGAGATTTTGGATGTGAAAAAGAAGACGAGTTACTAATTCCACAACAGAGAGCTGTGACATGTCTTTCCCTTCTTTCCCCTCCAAAAGAGAACACCTGTGTTGCAGATCTTTGAATTAATCACTGAGAGATGAATTGTGGATATTGTAAACAAGATACATACATTTGCTTTCAAAATAAAGGACCCGACAAATGACTGAGGTTAACACGAGTCACTGGTAACCGAGTTAAGCTTCTGTTTGCCCAACATCCAATGTATAAAACGCTACAATCCAAATTTTAGAGATTTGTTACAGGTGGCGACTTTTAAATTCTGTATAACGCACAGCACACAGATAATGTGTGCACTTAATACGCAAGTAATGACAACGACAATTTTACAGGGGGGAAAAAAGATGGACTCAAAACTGTGAGATTTTTTGGTGCCACATCCATGATATATTGACAACTGTGAAATGTTCTCTGTTCTGTCGGACTCCACAGTTGACTCTCAGTCTCAACAGACGGAGCTGAAGTCATTCCTGACGTGATTTTACTGCCGTCAGTGTGTTGGAGGGGGTGGAGATGGCCTTCACAAAGTCTGGTCAAGACTCAGCTGGGAACCTTGATACAGACAAAGTGTTTGTACACTAATAGTCC
Organism: Hypomesus nipponensis; assembly: GCF_054491055.1. Taxonomy (NCBI): domain Eukaryota; kingdom Metazoa; phylum Chordata; class Actinopteri; order Osmeriformes; family Osmeridae; genus Hypomesus; species Hypomesus nipponensis. Next base: position 13,208,797 of record NC_140379.1, on the reverse strand, counting down.
AAGTCACATTCTACCGACGTTCACTTTGCTTCATTAAAAACCCACAAAAAAATAACAAATTGGGATCTTGAGAAGATAAAACTTTTCATCAAATGGTCTTAGATGATATAATCATCTTATGATATAATATCAGGCACATATCAAAGCATCTTGATTCATGTTTTCTGCTACCGTTTCCAAGACCATTTCTTTGGCTTGATGACGGCGTGAGTCAAAATATTTGTTAGGTCTGGGTTTGAAGCCCTGACCGCCTGGTCTCTGCCCTGGCTTGGTCACCAGACACACAAGACCACAGCCAACAGAGCTAAACCAAAACGGCTGCATTACTCCAGAACACAGGGCCCGTTAATAAAGCATTGTTGTTTCGCCAGAACTGCGTCACGGCCGAGACTCCCGCATCCAGACCACACAATCCCAACAAATAACAGTGAAAAATCACACGTTTCATTCCTCTTCTCGGCTGCTATTTAAGAAATTATACAAGTCAAAATTGCACATCCCTTTTTAGTGGTTAGCATCGAGCCGGAGCTTTCTGCAGGGCCTCTGCAGGATGGGAGAAGCCAGAGGAAAGCAGCTTCAACAGCCCTGTTGTGAGGAGCCTGTGCGTGGGCAGGCTGGATCTTTCATACAGGCTTCCAATAATATTGGCTAATTGCTAGATTTCTCTAGCTTCTCTCAACTCATACCATGAGTGGGTGTTGAAGGGTTTATAGCAGGGGTATATTGCTGCTGACAGAATGCCCTGCTCTTTCTCTCTCTCCTTCCTCATCCCCCCCCTCTCTCTCTCTCTCTCTCTCTCTCTCTCTCTCTATCTCACACACACACACACACACGCGTCTTTCTGTAGCAGTATTCCGCAGGGAGAGGTTTCCCTGTATGTTGCTACGTAAAAGGATTCCTACCCACGGCATGGTCTTAGGAACATCTAGTTTTTATCCTCTCTCGCTCACGCACATACTCCCTCTCTGTCTTATTAAACATCCTGGTGTCTCCCTCCGCTCTCTCTCTCTCTCTCTCTCTCTCTCTCTCTCTCTCTCTCTCTCTCTCTCCCACCCTCCACCCTCTCTCTCCTCTTTAACTTCTCTGGGCTTCTCCTCTCTGTTTTCCACCCACTCCTATCTGGCGGAACCTCTGTGGGTGGCTGCATCTCGCACACAGCAGCGCAGACGTGGGCCCCCGCTCTGACAAATGACGCGCAGGGCCCCCCAACTAGGCGTGGGGGGGTGGGGAAGGGGAAGGGAATTGTAAAAACCAGAATGCTGAGGCAGTGATGAATATCTGTCAGCAAAACACAGAGAAGGTGGAGGGGGCTGTGGGTGCAAGGGCATTTACACATCAGGGGCATGTGGGGAGTACGAGGAAGACGGGGGCATATGCACAGTCCAGTACCATAATGTGTGCTTCTGTCTATGTGTGTGTGTGGCTTTTTGGCATGACACGCAAAAAGGAACTTACTTGTGCTCCTCAGCCAGTTGGTGGGCCAGTGAGAAGGCAGTGGGGTCCCTGTCTAGGGCCAGCACTGTCACATCTGGGGTCGCTTTGGCAATGGCCTTGGTGTGACCCCCACCCCCAAAGGTCATGTCTAGGAACACCTGTGGGGAGGGATCAAACGATGAATGGCAAAGGAAGTGGGTGGACAGGTGAAAACGTGTGTGACATTTGTGAGCTGAAGTGCCCAAGGGAGGCTGAGGGTGATCACTGTTTTTTGGATGTTTAGATTTGGTGTGTCCCAAACAGACACTTCACTAGCTAGAGAGCTGGTGAAGACTTACCGATTTTGGGTGTCAATGTGTGAGTCATTCTGCTAGCCCCTCCTGTTAAGATCTCTCCCCGCTAAGCCTGCAGTCCTAGCTGCATGCACTCCATCCCCTATTCCCCAGGCACTGTCCACCCGCCCCCACACTTCACACTATATGTACTGACAAATAAAATGCCACTGAACAATAAAGACTTATCCCAATAGCACACTCACTGTGTAAACATTTACAATTAGTTTGACTGCCAATCTCCCTGTGGAGTCTTCAGGCCGGGCTCTGACTAGCCCCTCCCCCTACCCACCTCCTGTCGGTCTATGTCTCTCTATTTTCTCTCTGTCTTTCTTTTCATCTGTAAGGGGACATGATGGGACACCTTGAAAAGGGCTGTTCGCTTGAATGATTTATTTAAAAAAAATAAAAACAATTAAAGATCCATTTTAAAAAGTTGAATTTCCCATTTTACTTTTCAAATCAACCCCTCATGTATTGATTCAAGTGTAATTTAATAGCCCAGAACTTCAAGACATAGCGAGGCAAAAATCTTAAAACAATAGTACTGTTACCAGCCACTATCTGATTTCTCTGGTAACTGTTGCTGTGCAGCTGTAAAAATTAGACATTGATTATTCTCAGGGAAAATCATATTTTCTCTCTCTCGCTCTCTCTTTCTCTCCTCATTTTTCAGCACCATCTCCTCTGTGAAAGGATGCACCGAGTCATTCCAAACATCTCTCTCAAATAGCAGAAACAGCCCTTCAGGATGACCTTATCAATCATGGATACAACGTTTAGATGAACTGACAAACCGGCTAAGCATGAGGGCTAGCCCCAGCCCTGCTACTGTACATAACAAGGGCTAGCCCTAGCCCTGCTGCATGCTACTGTACATAACTGGGGCTAGCCCTAGCCCTGCTGGATAATGCTGTACGTGACATCGGCCTTTTAAAATGGAAAGAACACTTTCCGGAGTAGGGTTTTATAGCTGAATAACTGTGTGATAATCACAGTGCATTCACAGACAGTTAATAGTCCCACCAGTCTAGAGCCAGATGCTGGAGGGAGGAAGAGGACAATTAATGATGAACAGAAGGACTGAAGGCAGCGTAGGACAGGGGGTTAAGACTGTCACTGGGTGTGGCTTTTATTAGAGCTCTCCTTAGATCCTGAGAGCTTTCATTTTCTGTGCGCCATCCATCCCTTGTGGGAGATACTCTCTCGCTCTCTCTCGCTCTCTCTCTCTCTCTCCCTCACTCTCCCCCTCTCTCTGTGTGCGTCACTTGCTTTTGATTTGTGACCGGCAAACTACAGTTTCAGGAGCCTGAACTTCTCACACAAACAGCTCAATACGTAGGAGGCCTTCACCCGCTGTGGAATCATCTCCACAAAAAGTTTAGTAACTCACAGATTCAATCTTCATGTATTGAGCTTGAATCTGTTGAGGATATTGTGTGGGTTCATTGTGGTTGTGGTATGGCAAAGATGAGGGAGTTGCTCGTCCGTCCCTGAAAAAAGCGTCATGGCTAACTGGTAACAATTAAACCTTACACTAAATGTATAGTTATGCGTTCCAGTTGCGTTTGACTGAAATCGTAAAGGAACTGTAGATTGGATTAAGAAGAAGAAAAAAAAAAAACACTGCAGTCACGTTTCTATGGCTCCAGATACAGACTTGCACTGCACTGGGGGGAAAAAATATGTATTTTTGGTGGCAAACAGATGGAAAATGACACAATAGGAGATGCCTACCGTTCCCGACAAAACACATGAACCATGCCGATCGATGGTGACGTTGGAGGTGGGGTGTGTGCGTGCATGTGTGAGAGGAGAGGTGATCAATGCCGTTTGCCTCTCCCTCCTAGGGCACAGCAGCAGATGAGGAGGGGTGTGGGCCAGCAGGATGACTCACTTGCATAATGAACTTGCCTGTTGTGCCATTCAATACAAACTAGGGAAGAGAGAAGCACAACAAAAATAGAAGAAAAAATAAAATGTAAACGCTGCAAAGTAGACAGGCTTTTTACGAAAAGGTGTAGCGACACGGTACCCTTCTGAAGGCACACCGGTGTGCTGCTTAGAAGGATATTTGTATATATATGTGTATGTGTGTGTGTTTGTGTGTGTGTGTCAGGGTGTACCATAAAGCACCTGGTACTTTTCTACATGGTCAGAGAACATTGCTTTGTGTTTATTCATACCAGGTCATATATAACACCTACATCAAATTCTGTCACCCTTTCCTGACCACTGAGAATGGTGCATAATTACAGGCACACAACGCTAGCTACTGCCCAGAAAACAAGGCATTCCCTGTCGATTAACCCTAGACTTGTTTTAATTATAGAAGTATGCAGAGATCACAACATGCAAAAAGTTGACCAGATCTCAGCTTAGTGCCAGTAATTTCTGTTTGCTCATCTGATAAGTTGTATGATTATTGAACTGCGTCTGTTTGCCAGAGGAGACAAGCCTAGAGAAAAGGCTTGGCATGGCTGGATGGGTACCATGGACAGCGTCCATGCTTCCCTGTGAGTCTTCTTCTTTAAGCAACCTGCCATCAACACTAGCAGAAGGACAAGACAGCACCCTGATGCATGTGGTTATAATGGGCTCGGCATTTGCAATGATGACTGACACTGAAGTGAGTCATTATGGTGCTCGCAGAAAGCAACACCATGTAAGTTGTCTTGGATACTTTGCTTAGTAGTATGTGTCGTGAGGAGGAGCCTGGAAGGTTATCTGCATTTCTTTCATTGAGTAAATTCCTGTCCATCGTTCATCCCTGTGAATCATCGGCCCCCTGCAGTTTTAGATGGTTGAGAATCTGCTGCACGTTATGGCTGTTACGTCATACAGGTACTACCTTTACTGTTCTTTGTTTACAGCAATAATTAATACAAAACCCATATTGGCCATGGCCACAGAACAATGGGAGTCTAACAGTTAGAACTAAAATCCTATTACACTAAAGGTATACAAATTGGAAAGATCTGCTCTAAAGCAGCTAAAGTCCGAAAAAAAAAGACTTCATCTGACCTTGCCCTGCACTAGCACCAATCCCATCATATATAGCAGTTGGCATGGCAACTGTTTAAACAGTTACCCGCGGGAGGGAGAGTCATAATTTGACTAGCCAAGAAGTCACTGGCACTATCTTCCTCACGCCTCACAAAACCTTTGTTCAAGAATTGCAAAAGTAATACGACTGAATATAAATACAATCTTGAATGATTTGACTGCTGTCTGCTAATGCATTTTCACCTGGAAAAGTACCTTCCTAGTGCGTATTGGTATTTAAGACAGGGTTGTCTGAACAGTTCTCACTGGTCGGTCTGAGACAACCAGGATTAGAGTAGAGCAGGAGAGAACGCAGCCCGAATAAAACATTGCAATGTCTCTTTTCACTCCATCTGTGTATACTTTAGCTGTGTCTCTCGACTTCTACTCTCTCTACTCAACTACTCTCTCTTTCACTCTCCATTAAAACAAGGACCAGATCATGTCCACTCTGATTAAGAGTGTTGATGAAACAAGATGAGACTTCCTAATATTAAAGCAGTTGGACAGCATTATAGTTGGGTGGCCAGCACAGCACCACAAGACAACATAGCGAGCATGGCAAGCTCATGTAGCCTGCAGCATGCACACTGACTTGATGACTGAAGAGTCACCCACATCAGTTGGACGTCCAGGACAGTGTTCCGTCATCGGGGTGTGTAATATCTGCCTTTCCCAGCAGAGGGGAGAGGAGAGTTAGGAGTGGTTGGAGCGTGGCAGTTGGAGCCAGCAACGTGTTGGCAGTTGAGCTGAGAACAGTGCCCCATAGGATTCCTCTTGACTTCTATAGCTAGTCTGTAACATCGCCACACAGCCAACCACGTTTCTCACGCCGAGCCATTGACAAAAAGGAGAAAGAACGTGCTTAGGCCTGCGTGTTTAACAACAGTTAAACAACAACAACTGTTAAACAAGTAGCAGTTGTCAATGAGTAAAGTTTCTTGATGTGTAGACCATGACCATATGGAAAATCCGGTCATGTCCGGTCCTCTTCCTCTGGTTGGGTTCATTAGGAAAAGGGGGACAGGAACCTGAGAGAAGGCAGCAGAGACGACACACGTAAATCCTACTTGTGACTCCCCAGCCCAGGTCAGTTACAGTGAAGCATCTAAAATGTCGCTGAGGGGAGTTTTGACAGATCCTGTTACACTAACAGACAGACCATTAGTGGGACAGATCCACCTCGACAGGATCGCTTTCCTCACCGCGTCCGTCGCCATGGCAGCACCGGGGGGTGCTGGGTTTGCGTTTCCCTCTGTCACTCAAAGTTCACGTCTAGACAAATTACATAGTGGTACACATAAAAATGGGGCGATTCCTGGGTGATACCGATGCATTAGCATGGTGTGTCATGCTTATGCCATGTACCGTACACACACATCTGCACACTTCATGTTGTGCACCCTTATGCTGCATTCCTTTATGAACAGGTATACCCTTCTACAATGTGTAGAAACAGCTGAAATAGGTGCTGGTGTTAGATGTGTAAGGGCTGGTAGAGGTGCTGGTGGTAGATGTGTAAGGGCTGGTAGAGGTGCTGGTGGTAGATGTGTAAGGGCTGGTAGAGGTGCTGGTGGTAGATGTGTAAGGGCTGGTAAAGGTGCTGGTGGTAGATGTGTAAGGGCTGGTAGAGGTGCTGGCTGTAGTGATGGTTCAGAAGGAATGATGGCGGTTGTGGTTGGCTGCAGGGTCACACGGCTGAGAGGCAACCTCGTCTCCATGGATTCACTCGGCTGCACGAGAGGCAGACGGCCAGCTGGCACTGGTTAAGGCCATTAGGACATTGTAAACTACCGTTAAAAATACACGTTAATCTATTAAACACACATTTGCACACAGTCTAAATGAGTTATACTACTCGTGTCCAGTCTTTAATTAAGTAAAGTGTGTGCTGAACAAGGAGGGGCGGGGGAGTAGTGCTTGGGTTACTTCTTTTCAAACTGAGAGGGGTCTTCTTAATCTGATCAAGAGTAGGCAGGTAGGACATACAGAGATGTGCAGCTGGGACCTGGAGTTCAAACAGAATAAAGCAGGCCGTCCACTGGCTCCACACGTCAAGGCTTGGTGCACCAACCAGATGGCAGGTGAGAGCAGCATTATTTTTCTAAAGGAGGAGAAAGCTTCAGGCTATCGCTCTGTCAATAGGTTATTATGTTGATAGCAATCAAGATGGTGGCTGACATGTGTGGTCGTCTGCCTCTCCTGCCTTTACACGTCCTGAGCGGACCCACCTGAATAGGTAAGGCCTGAATCTTACCCCTGTGTGTACACGCTACGCGTGTGTCTCTGTGTTCCAGTGGAATTCCCAAAAAATCTTGCCAGAGGGCTGTTTTCCTCTGTATGCTAAGATAATCTCGCTTTTGTGAATGGAATGCTGCAGAGCTACAACAAATAAAACAAATCCCATTCAGAGGTGTTTTAAAAACTGCCAAGATTATTGGTATTGGCTCTTATTTTGAGAGGGGGGGGACTTGTGAAGACACGAGAGAACTAGTAAACCTTCTTGTTTGTTTCTAAATTACGTTTACTGAGCAGGGTCCCAGACCATTCCCCTCAGAATACGGCTGCAGCTGATCCTCATCAGGAGTAACACGTCAGAGCATTTCACTTCAACACTAATGGAAGTGTACCGCCTCTGTGCTTCAATTACCCACTGACTCCCACAGCAGACACCAAGACCCAGACCCATCCCCGGCCCAACACAAAGAGGGCAGCCATGAGTGGAACCCATGTCCTGACAAGAACATGGTAATCCTTTGAAGTGAGAGTACAGCTATAGCCAAGGACCAAACAGCTGCCTAAAGTATCTGGGTCATTGTCTAGGTTACTTCTCACTGGAGTATAGGTTGACTGAACTAACTCTGCAAGAATTAATCAATAAACCACCCTCTTCTCCACCAAATAGTATCCCCAACATGCTTTGTAATAATAATAATAATAATGATTCTGTACTTTTTAATCCCTCAAGTATATCCCCAATTCCCTGTTTTCACATTACAAGTAATAAACTCTGTGCAAGATGGTCTTTAAAGATTTTTCAGCTTTCAAAAGCCAGTTCTCAGTTGTCCCTACCCTGCTCGCCTCTAGAAACCCCCTTCATAATTCATCTGCCTGAAACGTAGAGTCTGGCCCGGGCGTTGAGATGGTGACTGTCATAATTTCATGCCTAGTTAATTGTCTCATAGGTGCGATTGAGACTGTAATGTGCCTACTGCCCACCACCTCTGGCAGACTCACCAATCACGGCATATCGACCGCAGGCATTCCCCGGGACTCACAACAAGAGTGGAGGAGGACAGGGGGGGGGGGGGGGATTTACCCCTCCATCACCGCCCCCAGATACGGTGGGTGATGTTAGCAGTGCCATGGACAAGTCCCGTCCCAGCCTACCTTCTCATAAAGCTCCTGTCAGGCTGGCCTCCCACAGAGGCTGTCCTGAGACTGGCGCAGGAGACTCTACAGAAACCACTCCATTCTGCCGGGAAGCCAACGCCTGCCGTGCACCATACAGGCTGCTCTCAGTCTGCAGAACAACACTGGTAAACAATGGCCTACACCGTTGACAGCGATAAACAAAAGTTGTATTCGTATATTAAATATACATCATACATCGTAGGAGGAAAACTGCCAAGTTGAATCATTTACGGATGTGTGCGTGCACGTGTTTGCGTGTGTGCGTGCCTGTATGTGTGTGTGTGTGTGTACTGCGTGTGTCGGATGGTTCTGGAAGTAGTGAATGACAGCTGGCGAGGAAATGTTTGGATACTGCAGGTGAGGCAGAGAGAGAGAAGTGAGCTCCTCTAAGTGTGTATGAGTCATCACTCGCCCCCCTCCTATGAACTCAGTGATTTTGCCTTGCAGGTTGGAGATTCACTGAGCCACTCATCTTCTCAAAACACAGGCAGTGATTTACTGAATGCATGCAGACAAGCCTTTTCATCATCATTATCATCATCATCATTATCATCATCCTCACCATAATGTATGTGCCTCTGGTTCTAGTATTCTTTCCTATTATTAAATAACAGAAGCACTGATGTAAATAAACTGATTAAACGTGCATCACACACCTATAGATTGCTTATTCAACCAATATGCGAGTTAGGGACAGTGAGGGGTATTAAAAAAACATACTGATACACTAGCTGTGTATCATGAATAGATTGACACTTATCTTCCAACATAATAACTGAAGGAGATTATATGAGAGACCCAAGGTCTCAGTCTCACTGGGGTCTCAGCAGCAGACAGACAGGATGTTAGTCATACCAGCTGTGTACTGACGGGGGAGGACCGAAAAATAGGAGAGAAGGAGAAAATCCTCTTAAACGATGAGGGTTCAAGTACACTTTAATAATACACTAACTTTTCTCTCATGCCAGAGTTTGGAATGGTTGCGTTATCTACTCCAGGCCACATGTGTTCTGTCCTCGGGATTCTGGCTTGGACATCAGCCTCTCTGGACTGTCTGCTCTCTTCATGTCTCTCCAAAAAAAGTCACACTGCTTTGTTGAATGCCAGAAAGAAAAAAAGACAAACAGATTCCTCTCAGGTTTGAAAGAACAAAATGTATACTTTTGTTGCAATTTGGGTTTGACATGTTTCTTGATGCCAGCGGGAGGGGGGGACATTCTAGAACACAGGAGGAGACAGGGAACATTCTATAATGCTGGAGGAGACAGGGAACATTCCAGAACACTGGAGGAGACAAGGAAAGGATTGAAAGGAATGTACACACACCCACACCAGACCCTCTCAACTTAATTCATTTTAACAAGAACAAATGAGAAACAGGGTCAAACATGATACAGCGTATCTATTCAAAATGACTATGCGCTCCACTGGTGCCCATGCTAAAAGACTCCACTTAGCCTCGTGGATAAGAGAATGTAACAGTATTGTCAACAAGGCGTGCAAAGGAAACAATACAAACTATATATAGCAGCTCCTAATGAAAGATGCCTGAAAGGACAGGGGGTCTGGGTCGGAATCCTACAACTATATTCACAAAATGCAAAGAAGCAGTGGGAGAAATGCCTTCTTCTCCTGAAGCTGAATTCCGTGCTACTAAAGGAAGACAAAGAAGGCCAGGGACCAAGTCCATTAGGGTCTGTGAAGGGGAGGCAAGCTAAATGAAGATCTCGCTGCCTGTGAAAACCTTGCAAATAGAGAGAGAGAGAGAGAGAGAGAGAGAGAGAGAGAGAGAGAGAGAGAGAAAGAGAGAGAGAGAGAGAGAGAAGTGTATAAGGAGATGCTTCCGGTAGTTGAAGGCTGCTTTGACAATAAGCTATGAAAGAAAGGGAAATGCATGGATGGGGTGTGTGTGTGTGTGTGGGGGGTCGTTCATAGTTGAGGGAGTCTGTATCACAGCGGTGTAAAGATCCCCTATTAAAGCCCCCCCCCCCCCCCCCCCCCCCAGGCAGTTACAGACAGGATCACCACCAACAGTCCATCACCAGTCTGTGTATCTGTTAGGAGGGGGGAGGGGGGAGGGGGGTTTAAGTGCATTAGTACCTCAACGAGTTCAAAACTTCTGTGATAACTGACAATAGTACAGAGCCACCAAATGTATGGTGTTTTATATATTAGAGCACTAGTGTGTGAAGCATAGAGTAAGCAACATTTCTGATGATACAAAACTGTAACCAAGCCTGAATTAAGCTGAATTAGTTATGCTTCGTCTACTTTTTAAGTTAGCTGTGATCTATAGTGTACGGTTGGGCTTGGGAGGAGTTCCAGACAGAACGACAAGCCGCTTCGTGGAGCTAGACAATTTTCATCAGCGCCCTTTGTTTCAGGGGTAAGCACTATCCCCAATATCAGCTTACGACTTCAGTATGGTTCACTCACAAGGCACCCAAAGGTGTGGGTATTGTTACAAAATATGACTCCCTGGCGACCAGGAGCCACAAGGGGAAATCACCAGAACGGGTAAAAAGATGAAGGTCAGAATGTCTGACTTTGAATAATATAATTGTGTTTCACTTTCTTTGAAGTGAAATGCAGGCTCCGCATGATGCACCTGCCACATGCTCCGCCTCAGACCTGTTTTCTGGGCTATAACAATAAAGGCATGTACCGAGGGGATGAAAGAGTCAACCCAGACCCACCTACAAGCCAAACAGGAGCCATTTCAATACCAGTCCGCTGTTTATTCTGTGGAAGCTACAGCTGAACACAGCATGCAATAACACAGATACAGTGCAAACAGATGACCTACCACCACAAACAATAAGCCACAATTACTTAAGCGGAGATGGTAAGCCTCGCAGGACAGTTTCCAACATGCACGCAGGCCGAGGGCACTGAGGGAGAGAGGGGGTAGGCCTACTACTGTAAACATCGCTAAGCAACAGCTTACCAGCTCTACGAAGGGCTTTTACCTAGGGAGCCTGTCTGAAAGACCTCAGTGTTGAAAATAGTTACGTTGTTGTAGGATAAGACCAGTGAGGACTAATATATATATATATATATATATATATATATATATATATATATATATATATATATATATATATATATATATATATATATATATATATATATATATATATATATATATATATATATATATATATATACACACACACACATATATATACGGTCCGTATATATATATATAAGGACACACACATATATATATATATATATATATATATATAAATAAAACTATGGGTTAGGTGTGCTTTTGGCAGCTACCAATGAGACCATGGGTAGTTTGATCCTATAATATCTGTGCAGTCATCACCCCCAGACTGAGGCAGACAGGTGCTGTATGTGATGGATGGTTGGAAGACCAGGGCACCAGCTTCAGCTTCCTGCTCCCACCATGCATCTGCCAGACTGAGAATATGCATGTCGTTATTCCTGCGTTCAGGATGACCGAGTCCAGGTGTAACCCAGCACCACAGGGGGTAATGCATCCCCCCACTCACCTTCCCATCTTCCCTCCTTTCTAAACCCCCCAGCCCCCCCATCACCCTCCTTCCTCCTCCATAACCCTAGACCAGATCAGGTCCATTCTAATAATCCTAATACCGTACCTAGCGATCTAGGTATTCAACCCAGGTCTGTCTACTAGGCTCTTCCAGGAGCCCAAGGACACACATTTTACGCCGTAGTAATTTATATTTAATGCTGCTGAATACTAGAACTCAAACCGTTGTCAAACTGTTTCTTTATGATTGTGGATCTTCTGTTTAAGTAACACTTCAGAGAAAAAAAAAAAAAGTTTAGTGTTGCTGAGTAACTGTATTCTCACAGTCTTTTTTTTTCCATTGTGCGTATATCATTAAGAACACAGAGCATTTTTCTTTTTTCATCCTGACTATTTTAAGCAATGTTTTACATGAATAAATAAATTAGTCATGTATTTAATTAATCAATTTGCTCCTTCCCATGGGAGAGTGAGCTGTGTGGGGGCTGATTGCTGTTGCCGAGAGGACTAACAACACTTAAGTGCACGGACATTTTGATAAAATACGCTAAAGAGAAAGGACGCATTTATCAAGCCTCTCAGCTATACTTCAAGTGCTATCCATTAATGTCAATTTTAACTATTAACATGTTTGTGTGTGATACCACATAGGCTAATATTTGGAGAGTCAATATTAGCCTATGTTTACAAAAGGTGACATTTTGGATGAATAAAATAAAAACAGTATTTGTACAGACCTAATCTGTCTAATGATGGACGTACGCAGTCAACACCTGAAAGGAGCCTCCAGTAGCACATGGACATACGATGATGAAATAACTAAATTAGGGTTCACACTTGTGAGAGCTGCACCTGAAATCCAGTTTTAATAACTGTTATTTGAGCACTTGCTCACAGTCATACAAAATTGCTGAAAGTGAGAAAAATAAACAAAACGGAGTCTCTTCCAAGACACTGGAGCTGTGTTATTACTGAGGGTTTTATTACAATATTTACATTTGCGCCCTGTGCGTGAGCGTGGGTATGCTAATCAGATGTATGCCCTGTAGACAGCTAGATTGAGCGGATGACTCATCTCTGCAACATGTCCTTGATTGGGGTTTGTATGAAGGCTTAGAAACTGCATTACCTCAATGAGCTTTTAACTGTTATTGCGGTAGATTTCCATAACAAAGATGTTTTTTTTTTGTTTTGTTTACTGGGAAAGTAGATGGTGAAGGCTGGAGATGGGGGGGAAAAAGGGGAAAGTAAGAGTGGGAGAGAGATTTTCACAAATATTTTCACGATCGAGGTTATTATTAATGTGTTTATTAAGGGTGGGGTGAGTAGGGGGTCTGGGAGAACAAGCTTCTGGCTCTGGAGGTTTGGCTGTGATTGGGGTGTGATGTGTGTGATGAGATGGCAGGAAATGAAGTCTCCTCCTTCACTGGTCCACTCCCTTACTGTGTGAACAAAGCTTAGAGTTCTCTTACTATACAGTAGTATTGATACCATATGTATTTCCAACGGTCATACACAAATGTTTTCAACTTGGTGACATGACAGATCCTGTGCGGAAATGGCCGGTTTATGGAAAAACCTGCATTTCTGGCCAGATGGCTTGTAGACATGCACACTCAGATGCAGACCTGTTCCGGTGTTGCTTCCCTTTTGCAGCATTTGGGGGACATGGAGAGCGAGAGATGGAGACACAAAGACACAGACGAAGACAGTTACACACACACACACACACACACACACACACACACACAGAGAGAGGGGGGGAGTCTCGACTTCAGAGTTTCACTTCCTGCATTATCTCCTGCAGCTGATATTTCCTCTCTCCGAGGGGGAGAAGGACTTTTAGGCATGTGGATGAGTCAGCCTGCCTGATTCAGAGTGTCCTGGCCTCTACTAACTAATTGGAAACGGCCTCAGATTTAATTAAAGTGCAGTCGTTAGACCCTCACACTTGATTGACAAGCCCCAAAAGTGAGCACACTTAGATATCCACAGCCCTCACCCCCTTTCCCAGTTTGTCCTCACTTCTCTCTGTGCACTCACAGAAGAAGACATCACCTCAGCACTGTGATGAGGAGGAGCACACATATTGCTCAGGATGACATCTCATCAAGCAAACAGCAGCAAATGTGGAGCCCATGATGATCAATAAACCAGTCTAGTCTGCGTCCAGTACCACCTCTTTCAACTGACAGAGCTGTCTAAATTGTGCAAAGACAAGGACTGAGATCAAATCCTAAACAGTGTCACTGTGCAAGCTGTCAGCCCCACGTGCTCTCACTAAACATTTAAAAACTGCACTGATGGTTGTTGTGTAGAAGCCCTGTCCAGTGAGGGTATCATCTTAAAACAATACCCTCATCTGGTTTATTATGGTGATTCTCCTGCCACTTAATGCCTGCCATATAAATTGTTATTCAAGTGAAACATGATCTGCAGACAGAGGCAGGTAGCAGATAGGCAGACAGATAGACAGACAGCAGGCAGACAGAGAGATAAGGCAGACACAGACAGACAAGCAGACAGACAGATAAGGCAGACTGTGAGACAGGCATGTAGACAGGTAAGGCAGGTAGGCAGACAGACAGGTAAAGTAGGTATGCAGACAGACAGGTGAGGCAGGAAGGTAGACAGGCAGACAAGGCAGGCAGACACCCAGGTAGACAGACAGATGGGCAGAGAGAGGAACAGGACAGTGTGTTCGGTGAAGCGCCCACAAGGGGGTTGTCTGCTCTGCTGGTCCTAGCCGCCTGGTGCACTGGCGACCCAGAGCCATGCCATTTGGCTAATGAAGTCCCAGACTGTCTTTCACACCACGCCCCCAGCACGCCGCCATGAAACGCCTCTACTCATGAAAGTAATGAGCCAGGGAGAGAGAGAGAGACTCCTCTGGCCACTGATAACCCCAGACTACACCTGCAACCTTACGAGACAAGAGCTTAATATCTGGCCGTCAATCAGCCACCACGTCCCTAGCTGGAGTGTTTAATTACAGAGATCAATTATTCACCAGCCTCCTCTTTCACTACTCCGTGCTCCGGAAAACAATGGAGGAGTGAAGCGAACCACAGGCAGGGCCCCACGGAGGGGGCCCCGAGCTTACCCAGGAGTAAACTCCTTGCTCCCTCTCTCATACATATGTAGCCTACTCACCTTAAACCTATCAATTATGCAGTGGCCCACCTAGATTTTCTTCTAGTCCTTGATGCATCTTGTCGTCACATTTTGAGCTATTTTTACATGAAGGAGTTTGCCTGAGAGCACTTTTCTGTCCATCTCAGCTTTGATGGACATGAAGCACTGTATTGTAAATATCCAATCTGAAATACTTGAAAACCTTTTTGGCATCAATATGGACATTTGAAACCTGTGAAAAAAATTGAAAAATGCACACAACCTTGGTTGACCCAATGATATAAAGCAAAGCGATTTAATCTCTTAATCAGGCAAATGTCTTGTGTTGGGGGAAACCAGTAGAGGAACTGGCAGAGGAGCAGGTGCTCTATGGGGAGGCCATGTTAAATCCACAAGGGGGAGCGAGGTGAGTCTGAAAGTACACAGCCAGGCAGGTAGACACGCTGGCTGGCAGGCAGGCAGGAAGGCAAGCAGGCAGGCCATCCACCTCTCTCCTCACCTCACCCTCCTAAAGCAGCAGCAGTCTGGCTCTACTCCCTAGACAACCAGGTGACTGAACTTTATTTTACAGAGAAGAGAGGAGGAGGGGAGGCAAGAGGAGAGGACAGGAGGAGTCCAGGAGAGGATTCCTCCACTTCCCGTTACTCACTGCTTAGTCACCTGTCCAGCCCAGCCCCACCGCTGAGGTGAGATGGAAAAAGCGGAGGATGGAGCGGAAGGTGACACAAAACAAGCAGACAGCCAGGGATTCCTGGCAGCGCTAAAACAAATAAACAAATCGCTTCCTACCTGCGGTGCCACTGGGATGTCCTCTCGCTGTGAGTGGGCGTGTGAACGCAAGTGGGGTGGGGAGGAGGAGGGAGGTGGAGGGGAGAGGGTAGTGGAGGGGAAGGGAGGAAAGGGAACCCATGACACAGCCACCAAGTGGAAAAAAACTGTCACCCACTCCATCTCTGTGGACTGGTAATGAGGGAGAAAGAAATCCATAGTCGTGCTGGTGGGTGGACCAAACACAAAGACAAAAACCCCGCTCAACAATATCGGGTCCAGACAGACAGATTCTGTACACTTTGAAAACACTGTCTAATAACAATTATGAAGGCAGTGGAAGAGGGATGGTTGGATGAATAGTTCCCCCCCCCCTCCCCCGTTTTGGGCAAAGAAAGAAAATCTTTATGTTCCGTAACTTCCACAACTTCCCTGAGTTTTCCAGAAATTGCAAAACTATTCTAATCCAACACATTCTTCATCCTTTCATCACACACCTTAAGATAAAAGAACAAAGCATGACTTGGGGATGACACAGAGGGACTCATCAAAGCTCGTCAGAAAGGTTGAGTAATACGCAGCCCTCCTCCTCCTAGTCCCCAGGGCCAGAGCATGATTGCACGGTGATTCACCCTGGGATCTGAATGACGAGGCCGCCCAACGGGAGTCCTGACTGAGTGATACGAAGCCCCTCTCCAGAGGGTTCTGATGACTCGTTAGACGACACACAGACCATGACTCGTCATCTTCCTAAGACAGGCATAGCGACAGGGTATGGGGAGGGTTTCTAGGATAAGTGACTTCTGGTGTTTCCCTGCTAGGGACTATCCCCATTATCATGCTCACGGGGTAAGAAACGGCCTGAACAATGTCATTACAAGGTGACGATGGGCCTTTTCTCAGGGCCAGACTCAGTGCTACACCTCCTGCTTCAATCTATTCAACTAACTCCAGCTTTGGAATCAAGACCTGCTCCTGTGTGAGGAGGGCAAGCACAAACACAAACTGCCACCCAGACTCGGAGTCTTCCCTGTAATAGGCCGATAATCACGCTCCGGGCCCAAACACCGCCTATTATTCAATTAGCCAAATGCTACAATTGCATCCTGACGGCTAAGATAATTAGGCTAAAATGTTTATCCACCCAGCAGAGCATAACCACGTTCCAAGGTGAATAGAGTGATATTGAATTCTACAAACTATAATCTTTTAAGAGCTAATGGTCAATGATGGTCAATGAGGCCAATCCAGTTTGGTTAATTCATGGTTGATGGGAAGGTGAGGAAGACGGGGGGGGGGGGGGGGGAGTGTTAAGAGCATGCCATATCTCAAGATAAAGGAACCAATAGCCTACACCAGTCACAAAGAAAATCACGTATTGATTTGAGCGTGGCTGTTTTTGTTCCCCTCTATTGTAGACAGGGAAGACAAATGTGGGCTAAACTACTTAATTTAGACCTGACAAAGTGAGAAAGCAACAGGGAAATACAGTATATATACACACACCAGTGCGCCTCAAGCACCTGTGTGGAGGGATATCTACGCCGACCGCGTACGTGGGAGGCAGTGGTGCTCTGAAAGGCTGCATTTACCCACTTTGGCGTAATTGCAGTGTTTGCTCTCAGACTCCCATCATCTCCCTAAGTGCTCCATTCATACTTCCTCTGCCAGGGATGACAAGAGCAACAACGCAGGCCTGATTGGTTTACAATGGCAGATCAAAATATTAATCTGACTCCCCTTGTGATTGGAGTGAGTGTTTGGCTGACAACGGGGGCGGGTTTTCCTCCGCCCCAATCATTGACTTGTCAGCGACACCCACACTCAGTCTCTATGAGGCCATGGTGGCCTGCTCTCATAGCTCCATTGGAAAGCATAAAGCTGTCTGACTGACTAACTGACTGACTGGTGGTGCATGGATTAGGGAATGCTTAGACACACATGACTTTTTTGTAATCTTCCTCGGACACACAAAGAATTTCAACTATGTTCATTCATATTGTAATAGCCTAAAATGATTTACATATGCTGGAATTGGTTAGAAAAAAAAGCACAGTAAAAGCCATTCACAAAAGTGACACAAAGTTAGTTAAGGCCACGTAAAACAGCTTAACTTGCATTTTGTGAAGCTGATACTATTAATTGGAGCGTATAGGTCAGAATCTGCACAGGTTTAAATTATATTTTTGATCTTTTAAAGCTCAACTCAAACAAAGTGCAGCTTCCTCCAAAATAATAAACTGATATGCACTTATTAACCTGAACTCCACTGGCCAAAAGAATGTTCTCATCCTTTCATGTGACATTACAACTAAAACTGTCAATTGCTTGAATCAAGTTCGACCTTGATGTGTCAATGATTGCTTTGTGTAAGGATCTAGCAGTGGGAGCAGTGAAAGTCCTAGTATTGCTAGACTTGAAATTTACACTTACAATACACTTTTTCATTTTCTCACATCAATGTACAGTAAGTGACTGCAATGTTTCTGAATTGACATTAGCTAACCTATCAAATGCTGTTTTTAATAGCAACTGCTTGGCACGCTATGCTGGGACAGTTGGCTTATGGGCGGACAGTGGAGGAGTATCCTAACAAGGTGCTAAAGTTGAGGACAGCGTGCAGCACCCAGTATCCTGCCAACAGCTTCATCGTGGCACAGAGCCTGACTAAGTTGTTGACCCAAGGCCCCCACCTAGCCCCGTCCGCGCATCATCGTGTCTCGGCCACTCCGGGGGGGCCTATCATGCCCCCCCCTTGCTGCCCACCACAACAGAAGGCCCTTTGACTCATGCCCATCTGTCCCCATAGTACATACTCTCAGTGAAAGCCAAGGAAGGTACTGTGTGGCATCCAGGCGACTCGATGTATGCCCTCCACTAAGGAGTGTGTGTGCAGAGAAATGTTGAAGTTTGGCAACAAACTTTCCAAAAAGTCTGGTCACTGGTGATAGGGTCACATTCACTCCATGGGATATTGCATTTACACTAAGGCTAATGGAACTGCAATTAGTAAATGTTATTGAAGCACACGTATTTGGAACACACTCAAAGAATCTAAGACAATACCTATACCACACTTAGCCTGGTTAATTTGGACCCTGTAACTGTATACTGCTGATTTACCCAAGCTATCTGCTCCCATCATTTTCAGGAAACTGATGAACATAGTAAATGAACTGAAGCTTACCTGGCCAGGTTGAATATTCAAACAGCGCAGCACCTCTTTGAGCATCACAGGTGTGTGTGGCACTACTTCTTCAGATAAGGTGGCTGGGTGCTCTTTGCCCAGTGCACCACGACCAGAAGGGCCCGAGTTGGAGCAGGATGAGTACCACACATGACACCCCCGATTCAGGCTGGCTGTACAAGCAGGCAGGATCCCTCTCAGTGATCTCAGGGAGGCCCAGCATAAAATGGGTTTGCATGGCATAGCTGCCTCCAAGATAGACTCTGAACAATTAGAAAACGACATGTTTAGATAATCGTGAGGAGACTGCGTTTTTTGTTTATTACTTTGAAGGCACAATTAAAATAATCGTTAACTGAATAATAGACAGTAATTGCAATAGACGTTAAGCAGAATATAATCCACTAGTTCTTACAGCGAAAATCATTATATACCACCCATTCATTCACTACCTAGTTGGGGCTCCCGATACAACCTGCCCTTGACTTAGTTGACTAGCGAATCAAAACAGTCCTTGCTAACATACAGGCAGGGTCACTGAGAGGGCGGCGCACATATGCGGGGCTGGTTTTATTAAAGCAACGGCACGTGCATAGACACAGAGGAAGGAAGTCCAGATAGCTTCATAAGAAGAACAAGAATCGAGCTGCACATCTGCCTACCCATAGATATGTTTATATATATATCTATGTGCCTACCTGGCAAGTTGGCACTCTCCTGGTTCAGCACGTGTACGCCCTAAAAGTATTCGTCACTGGAACATGCGTTACAGACTGTGTTCCGTTTTGAGCATAAGCCTTGATTGCATTCAGGATCAGGATGGCTCGGGAACGATGTTAAGCTATAGCTACGTTTTCTTAGAGAGGTATCCCTGGTTGCAAGATACATCTGTGTAACGCTATAATAAATGGCACGGGTAAATCAAAATGTTACATTAAAAGTGCCGACCTTATGGTTTTACTTCGCATATCTTGTCTTGGACGTCTAGCATATTTAGCAGTGATAGTATAGATACACACATATAAAATGCAACTTGTGAAATAAATTGTAAATACAATTGTTTGTTTCGTTAGGTTTATATTCCCTACTTTTCGGTGTTAATTTTGCTATTTGCAGCGGGGTGAATACATGCTTGTCTCAAAAATAGCATTTACTTCCTGAATGTAACGTCATCGGAATGGAAAGGGTAGTTCCGGTTGTCTAGCCAACGAGAGTCTGCAGACGGAAGTCTCTCGGCCAATCAGAGTTTCTGTAAGGACGGAGGCTAGGCGCTTGTTTTTGAAAATCTTGGCGCTGGGTCGTGGTTGAGGTATCTTTAGCTAATGTACACGTTATGATGTCAATGGCCACTGGTCTTTTATGTTCATCAATGTAAACAATTTGTGAATATTAGCGGAGAGTAAGCAGTCAATATATGTGTTATTTAAGACGTGATGTTATTTGTAGTGAATTGTGCATGTAAAGTGCAGATCAGATTGTTTTTTCTTGCGCCTGCCTTGTCGAGCTGACTAGGCTAGGCTAGCTAACTAGTGGTACATCACCGCTAAATCATTATCTAGCTATCGGAATCAAAGCAAGCAATCAAGCTTCTTGTGCAGTTCTGTAGTTTGCTCTGTGTAAGCTTTGTTTCTTTATGCTATGCATGCTTAAGATCGCATTTTGTTTTCCTAGCTAACTACAAAATTGCATGCTGTGTAATCAGCTGTCATCTATGGATACGCTGGCTAGCTAAGTTAGCTATTTGCTGTTGTGTCATAGCCATTTAGCTAGGCTGATAGTAATAGCTAGTACCAGCCATTTACCCGTTTACTTTCTCCGTTTGAACTTGTTTGTATTATTTCTCAGAAAAACGTTTGGTCGTTTCCAATCAAGACCACGATGACCAGCGACGTGTGCAGCCACGTCAAAGTGGTTGTACGTGTGAGACCATTTAATGACAAAGAGCAGAGTGAGAACTCCAGGAAGGTTGTCCAGGTTGTGGACAACCACATGCTCATCTTTGATCCCAAGGAGCAGGGAATCCCATCTTTTGGGGCACAGAGACTGCGAAACAGAGATCTTAACAAGAAGGCCAGCAAGGACCTGAAGTTTGTCTTTGATAATGTTTTTGGGGAAGATTCTACGCAACTGGACATTTTCGAGAACACCACCAAGGGTGTGCTGGACGGAGTGTTAAATGGTTTCAATTGCACAGGTAAGCTACTGTTTTAACCCAAGCTGGCAAAACATAAACATAGGTGTTCAGTGTTTGGGGATTCCAATGTGATATTATTTAGATTTAGTCATTTATCTATCACTTACTTACCATCTTAGTATTTAAGTTATTAAGTAATTGGGCTCATAAAATTGTGAAATTGCAGTGTTTGCATATGGTGCAACTGGAGCAGGCAAGACACACACCATGCTTGGCTGCGGTGGTGACCCAGGTGTAATGTATCGTACCATGAATGAACTCTTCAGACGCATGGACGAGGTCAAGGACGAGAAAGTGTTTGAAATCGCTTTCTCATATCTTGAGGTGAGTTTTTTTTTTTTTTTTTGGTGAGTCCCAACTGATGAAATTAATCAAATAATTTCAGTGTTGTCTTACTAGAGAGAGGGTCATGTTGAGTTCATGTTGTTACAATGTAGCGCGGACGGATCAGGGCATACTGTACAATGTCTAAGTTTGAGGTACTTGCTGGAAGTAAACCAAGACAAAGCATGTTGATGCTTCTCTTGGGGATGGTGGTATTGTGGTTTTACAGGTATATAATGAGCAGATCCGGGATCTCCTGGCGAACGTGGGTCCCTTGGCTGTGAGAGAAGACAGCTCCAAAGGAGTAGTGGTCCATGGCCTCACACTGCACCAGGTGGGGAGACACCAGGGTTTGAAATGCATTTAGAATTTACCTTTGTTTGAATTTCTTTATGTATATATATATATATATATATTACATTTAAATCTGTGTTTATCTCAGTGAGTGACAAACAGAAGTGAAATAACTTGATGCACAAATGTACAGTAGGAGTTTTTGTTTTTGATATTATTTAATTATTAATGTATGTGTTTTTCTTCAGCCCAAGTCTGCTGAGCACATTCTGGAGGCGTTGGATTTTGGTAACCGCAACAGGACTCAACACCCCACCGAGATGAACGCCACCTCTTCGCGGTCCCACGCTGTGTTCCAGGTAGGCGTGAGCTCTGCAGGTCTAAATAAGCCAAATTGTCTCTCCTTTATGCTGTATCTCCTCTTCTGCGTCTCACCACCTATATCTCTCCTCTTGTATCAGTCCACTGCAGTGTGTATGATTGAGTTTTTCCTTGGTAGATCTACTTGAGACAGCAGGATAAGTCAGCCAGCCTCAACCCCAACGTGCGCGTCGCCAAGATGAGCCTAATCGACCTGGCGGGCTCCGAGAGGGCAAGCGCCACCAACGCCAGGGGGGCGAGGCAGAGGGAGGGTGCCAACATCAACCGCTCCCTCCTCGCCCTCGGCAACGTCATCAACGCCCTAGCCAACCCCAAGGTAGAACCACATATAAAACAAAATCTCACAAGTAATGATTATTAATTGCAATGATAATTAATGTTAATTGTCTTTAGATCTTACTTGTGGGCAGCTAGTATCAATATTTTTTTAGTATTAGTATTTAACGGATCATATTGAAAGTGTGTGTCAGCCTCACTGCTGAGACAGCATGTATTCCTATGTAGATGGCCCAGTAAAGACATGTTGCATAGTTGCTTTCCCGTCTGTTTAGTCTGACACTTACGTTTTTAATTTTACAAAGCGAGCTGTCCAAATGGGATTTTAAATGTTTAGGCTACGTGAACTCTCTGGCTTTCAACTGAGTATAGCCTGAAGGATGACCGTGTTTGATGGTGCTGCATTGTTCCTCACTGTCAAAGCCCCACTGCCAGCTGCTTTTTTACTGTGGGTGTTTTATTCTTTTGTTAAATGTTTGATTTGATCTGCATTTCATTTATTTTCCCATGAAGTGTGTTTTAATTCATAATCTTGAGGCATTGACTTAATTTATTCTGCTTTTTGTTTAGTCTTTAGTGTTATTCTTTTTTAATGTTGTCTTGGTTTTAGAGCCAATAACTTTTTTTAGAACAGATTGCAGTTTACATCGTACATCATACAGCGGCTGACAACTTCCTCAAGCCAACGTTTGGGTTTGAGACAAGCAGCAGCATTTCTGTGTAACTGAAGGATCCTTGTCTTGGCTCAGGCTGCGGGGAGGGTAGCGGAGAGCAGAGCACAGTGTTTGGGTATTATTTCATTCCAGTTGCATACATTAACCTGTCACCGAGTCGTCTCATTTTACTGCTGTCCCAGGGAGGCCACAAGCAGGCACTTACATTTAGGAAATGCTGCACAAACGTGCCACTGCTGTAGCGAAACGTGATCACTCATTCACCTCACACCCCCCCACACACACACACACACACACACCCTTCTTGCCTCTCGGGGGTAAGGGGACAGGCATACCTAGCCAGGTATGGCCTAGTTCCGTTTTGTCCTGAACACTGAGCGAAGCAGTTGTTCCACAGTCCAGTCCTCCCATCCGTCCCTCCTGCTCCTTCATTTCCTCTCCAGTCCGTTTCCTCTTCCTGTCTGCCTGGCTTCAGCCTCGGCCTACTCTATAAATCCTGTTCTGAGGAAAGAGGTGCTGTGCTTAATTGGGACCACCGCCTTTTATCTGCTCCAGCTATATTCCACCTGTCAGTGTCTCCAAGGGCCTGATGGAAATATAATGTTTCTGAATCCAGATGTGGGACCCTCAACCTGGGAAAACAGCTGGGCTGCTCCAGGTCCTTTGTTTCCTTTCCCATCACCATATTTTTGCAAGTCAACTTCTGTCATTGAAATTCATTATATTGTGAGTGACACTCCTGAACAGCTGTAATTTACCCAGGATGCATCTGTGCTGTTAGTGTGAGTCTGCAAGCTGGGGTCACGCAGCACCCCAAGCATGTGAGATCTAACGGGAAATATAACATTGGAGGATTTGTTTTTGTATTGTGGGAGCAACAGGCTGGTCTTGGCCTGGTAAAGCTTGTCTGTCTGCCTAGTGGACCCGGACGGCCCACGCTGTCTTGGTTCAAGCTGGATTTTCAGTGGTTGACTTATCGAACTTTTGTTTTGTTTTGACTTCTTCCAGAATAAGAACACTCACATCCCGTACCGGGACAGCAAGCTGACCCGCCTGTTGAAAGACTCGCTGGGGGGGAACTGTAGGACCGTCATGATCGCCAATGTTAGCCCCTCTTCCAAGTCCTACGACGACACCCACAACACGTTAAAGTACGCCAACCGGGCCAAAGAGATCAAGTCCTCGGTTAGTACCCTTTCCTGTTCATCTCTTGAATGTCTGAATGACTTTAGAAAATATTATTATTTGCTAGTTTGATTATTTCGAATGCACCAATGTTCTATCTTTTATTGTAACTGTTCTTGTTGTGCTTGTCATCCATCCTGGTATCAGCTGAAGAGTAATGTAGTGAGCCTGGACAGTCACATCAGCCAGTACGCTGTGATATGTGAGAGGCAGCGGCAGGAGGTAAATAAAGACCATGCACCCATAGCTCCATTCTACTTCCTAATGAAGAAGAAAAAAAACATTGAGCCTTCCTTAAATATCTGATTAGCTTCTTTTTTTTTTTTTTTTTTCTGTTTTTAATGCCCGAGACCTGGCCACTGTCTGTGTTTTTTAGTCCATTGTATTATTAGTTTCCTTTCTATCTCTTTCTGTCTATTTTATATGTTAAATATGTCTACACATTTTGTTTGGCCTTCCAGATAATCTTGTTAAAGAACAAGATAAAGGAGTATGAGGAGAGGAAGATGCATCCCCTGGCGCCAGGCGTTTCCAATCCCGTCCCCAGTCAGAAACTTGCAGAGATGAAGAAGTAAGGCTGGGTGGCTGGTGGTGTTGGCCTGAGGCTGGGTGGCACAGGCTGCTACAGTTACAGAAAGGCCGGAAGTAACTCGCTTAAGATACTGAAACATTGTAACCTAGAGCTTTGGGGTCTTTGTCCTTTCACACCATTCTTTATTTTTATTATTGAAATCCATAATTTAAAACGACGAGCAGAAAGTACAATGCCCAGTGGATGAGGAGTTTATGCATTTTTGATGGGGGCAGCTGTGAGCCAAGGTTTGTTTAATATAAACATACACATTTATACATTATATAAATCTAGATGCCCCAGATAGCAGAATACCTCTTCCACTATCCTCTCTGCAGAGGCGTCTGTAAAAAAGGAGAGAGATAGAACGGGAGGAGGAGGTGGTGGTTCTGGTTGGAGGAGGAGTGGAAGGGGGGGAAAGCTGAATGAGTCTCACTCCCACGCATTTCATTCACCGGCATCAGAATTCACAACTCGCACAATGAGAGGCTCTGAAGAGAGGCCGCACGCTTCTCACACTATTAAAAATTCAGCAGTCTGGCAAGGCCACGGCGGCTTGTACGTCACTGGGGTTACATTGGAGAGTGCAGTCACATCTCAGCGACAAGCTGCTAGCTCCCCCTCCTCCTCTCTCCCTCTCTTCTCCTCGCATCTCTCCCTCTCGCTCTCCCCTCCCTCCTCGCTCTTGTCCTAGCTCTCCCCTCTCCTCTTGTCTGCTCCTGGCCTTCCCTTTTCCTCTACCCTCCCTCCTGTCTAACTGCACATGTATTGACACGCATCTCTCCCTCTCTCCCTGGTTGAAGCATCATTCATACCTGTTGAATGGACAACTTTTAGAATGGTATTGGGGAAAGAGGGAGAGAAAGAAAAATGGCTGACATTAATACAATAACCTTTTCCCTGTCGTTGAATAAAGTGTTTTCTGTTCATCCCTTTTTCATGCTTTGATTCTACAGCAACCACCTGTGTTTTGTCAGACAACCTTTTAAAAAAAGACATCTGTCCTCCTCCTCCCCTCCAGGATGTCAGATTCTCTCCACAGCGTGTTCTCCAGCCAGGCCCAGATCAGACGTGAGCAGCTGCTTCTGGAACGCCAGCTGAAGGATAACAAGCTACGGCAGCATTTCAGCGAAGAGACCAACCTGCAGGTTCAGCTCTTCTGCGCCAAGGACAAGACCGACAAGGTGTGTTCTCAGAGGCTGCGTGTGGCGCGGAGCGCCCGAGGCTACTAGCCTTACTGTGATACTGTGCAGAGATCAACCCAGCATCTCCCTCTACTAATTTGCTCACCACACACCCAACACTTCTTTAAACCGGAATGTTGTCAGTTTCCCAAAGTTTTCACTCAAGCTCAGGCCCTCAGTCCTAGCAAAAAGACTGCCCTTGTTCCAGTTCTACCTGAGCACCTCCCCCTTTAAACCCCATTGAGAAGTTTCAGCAATGTTTCTTTGATGACAACAGGTGCCCAGCCTTGACCAGAGCCTCCCTCCCGTCCACGGTCAGCAGTGACAGAGTTGTTTGTCCTTATTGTTATTTTGACTTTTTTTTCCGTTTCTATTTGTCCAGGCCACCTGTAAGCACGAGCGGCGCCTGGCCTCCCTGCTGACTCAGCAGCAGCACCTGTGCCAGCGGCTCGGGGACACGGAGATGCGCTTCCTGGAAAACGACGGCTGGCTTCACCGCCTTGAGAACGAGATGAAGCTGCTGGGAGAAGAGGCACAAGCCCCAGAGGTGAGGAGGCCCGGGGAGGTGGGGAGGTGGGGAGGTCGAGGGAGGTGGGGAGGCCCGGGGAGATGGGGAGGCCGAGGGAGGTGGGGAGGTGAGGGGTGAGGAGGCCGGGGGAGGTGGTGCCCCAGAGCGGAGGGCGGGAACTGGGGTTGAGGGGGGAGGAAGGGGGTCTGGTGAGACAGTGAAACAGGAAGCAGAGAGGGAGTAGGGGGAGGTAGATGGATGACAGAGAGACAAAGTTCAAAGCAACAGAGAAGGATACCCAACTGATGTACTGTAGTTAGCAGCAGCAAACCAAGCTAGCTGCTCGGCTACTGGTCACCTAGAGGGATATATCCAAGGCTGTCTTTGAGTGGGTGGTTAGTGCCAAACCTAGAATGAGTTGGCCCTG
This sequence comes from Hypomesus nipponensis, assembly GCF_054491055.1. Lineage (NCBI taxonomy): Eukaryota > Metazoa > Chordata > Actinopteri > Osmeriformes > Osmeridae > Hypomesus > Hypomesus nipponensis. Next base: position 13,181,941 of record NC_140379.1, on the reverse strand, counting down.
TGTAGTTCTGCTGGCTGGTTTGTTATTGAATGTCCGCTGCTGTGTCCAGTGGTGTTGTAATACCTATTGTTTTGCTCCCAGCTGTTCGGCCAGTAATGAGAGGCGTGCTCGTTCCTATTTCTCCTGCTCGCTCTCTCTCTCTCGTGGAGCTCTGAGGAGAATAAATCAATGATCTTTACTTATCCCTCTGCTCAGCCAGTTACCTACTACCATGTCAGTTTATTTCTTTTTCTTTTCTTTTTTTTCCAAGCATTCCCCTTAGTCTTCCAGGAAGTGGACCAGAACAGTGACGCACCGGATGGTCAAATGTTCTCTCTGCTTCTTGACTTTCTCACGCCTGAGCTCTTACCCGGAAGATGACTTCTCAGAGGAAGCCTGGCGCTAAATAAGTCACTACCTACCGTCTCACCCCACCCTCTCTCTTTCTCTTCCGTCCCTGCTCCACCTGTCCCCTCTTCCTCTCAGCCTCTCCAGAAAGAGCTGCACAGCCACAGGCTTCAGTTGCAGGTGGAGGACCTGAAGCAGCACATTGAGCAGATGACCCACCTGATTGGCCTGCAAGACCAGGAGAACAAGCACACCAGGAAGTAAGGAGCGTCATCTGCCCTCCTTCTCCCATCAGATCAGGACATAAGTTTCAGAGACATTGATGTTGCTGTGTTCTCTCCCTAGGTTGTTGACCGTCTTGCTACCAGCCTATAGTAGACACTACGGCACCCTGAAGGGGGCGGGGCTTCTAACGACCAGTGATGACGCTGAGAACCAGCAATTGGAGCACCTGGTGCTGAGGGAGAGGGGCGTGGTCTGGGCTGACCAGGAGAAGACGGAGCAGCAGAGAGGGGCGGAGTCACTTGCCGAGGGTTCCAGGCTGGCGTCCATCTTGACGTTTTCTCACCTCGCCGGCCATCTGAACAGCCCCTGTAGTGAGTCACCACAACTGTCTCTCTCTCTTATATACATCCCTCCTCTCGCTCTGATGACATCCCGCCTGTGGGGCTGACAACATGGCAGGACCCTGGTGCCGGCAAGCCTTCCTCGATGGCTATGATGCTGTCCATCAGCTGGGGCACCCTGCACCTGTCCTCCTGTCACACCACAGGCCTCGCTCTCATTGCCTGTCCTCCTGTCTCCCTCTCCTCCTGTGCCTGGAGCTGAGTAATGCACCGTCATTCGACCTCTCAGTCCTCTCTCCCCCTCTCATCCACCCCCTCCCCCCAACCCTCCAGTACTACAAACACAATACAATCCACTACCCATTACTAATGGGTCTCATTGTATTTGTGGGGGGGGGGGGGGGGTGTCTCGGTAAGATGGCCTTGGGATTATGCTGTATGCATCCCTTGAGCTCCAGTTGATCTGAAGTGTGCATTATGATAAGAAAAAGGACTGTGTGTGTGCGTGTGTGATGTGCAGTGTGTAACTCTGTGTGTCTGTCTACCAGGTGCTGACAGCCACAAAAGGAGAGTGTCCCTTCGTCTCCTAGCCTCTCCATCATGTAAAGGTAAACGTGTCTGTCCTGTCCCCCTGCAGGCCTTCCCTCCCTGCTCCCCTACAGCCTCTGGCTGGCTGGCTGGCTTCTTTCCTTCTCTCACCCCTTCCTAAAATAGTTAGATAAATTATTTTATTGGACCGTTTTAGTCTTTTTAAGTGACAATTTAATGCTTGGGTGTGTGGTGGAAATGTATTAGAATTTATTTGTGGCTCTCTGACATCTTGTAAGTGAAGTGATAATAAAAATGACCTTTTCCTGCATAATCATAGTTTACAGAAAAGAACGTGCGGAGGGGATCTGGGGTGCCAAATAATTCTGCAGTGAAATGAATTTGATTTACCGCCATGCAGCTCAGTAGACTTCCTGTTCTGGTGCAGTTCATGAAATGAAATAACACTGAAAGTGCCTTCAGAGGAAGGGAGCATACCAGGTGGGGGTTGTAACCATTAGGGACACAGATCAGCTATGTTGAAATATGGACATCCAAATTGGTGGTAATGATATTTTCTGCAGAACAGGTGGTCGACGTGTAATTGTAACGCATCGTGGGAAATGTTTCGATTTAAGGAAAAACACAACGACCACAGCTCAGGGACAGGAAATGGAGTGAAGAGAAAATGGCAGTTATTGGTTGTTGTTTCTCCACCCCCACCACCATCATTATAAATCAACTTCAATGAATGTTTTTCATGAGACTGAAGGTGCGAGTGTGTTCCCTGCAACGTTGGCTTGTTGTCTGTAGCATTAGATGAGCTCCTGCCCTGAGCCGCAGTGCTCCCGTCTGTTGGGGGGGGAGAGGTTATCATACGTGTGACCTTTCCACATGTCTCGACACCCTGGCAGTAACCAGTATACAGCCTGTTATCACCTTTTAGCACAGCCTGGACTGCTCTCGCTCTTTCTCTCTTTTTTTACTCTCCATCTCTTTTCCCGATTCTCTCTCTCCCAGTCTCCCCTCTCCTATTTTGCCTCTCTCTTCTCTGTTGCTCTCTCTTGCTGTCGCTCTCACACAGCTCTGACCTCTTTTGTCTTTCCCTTCATCTCTCACTTCCTCCCCTGCTTATATCCTTCTACCTCCTTCTCCTTTGTCTCTCCTACATTCTCTCTTCCTTCCGGACTCCTCTGTGTCTCTCGCCTCCTCCCCTTTCCACTCCTTCGTTCCCTCCATCTATGGCGTGTACCCCCTCCCCTCCTGCTCTCTATGTTGTACTCAGTCAATCTGGAATCCAACCCTCCGCCCAGCCTCCTCCCAACCCTCTCCAGCTTCATTCATGAAAATGCTAATCCACCACAAGGCAGGGAGGGAGGGAGAGAGAGACAGAGAGAGAGAGAGACAGAGAGAGTGGTTGAAGTACAGGGAGGGAGAGAGAGAGAGTGGTTAAGGGAGGGAGGGAAAGAGGGAGGGAAAGAGGGAGGGAGGGACTGTGTGTCTGCAGGAAGAGAGGGAGGGAGAGAGAGTGTCTGCAGGGACAGAGCAAGCCAGTGTACACCCCTGCCTGTCCTCTCAGTGGTACAGGCAGCAGGCAGCAGCCAGGCGACCCTAATTCAACGCTCTCCACCAGAAATAGCACCTCATGCATGTATTAATCCCCTGCAATCCAAAAATATGTGATTGAAGGAACTTGGCCCCCATTTATCCACAGGGCCAGAAACCCCCTCCCTGCCGTCAGATAGCAGTGCCATTTATCTCTGCCCCATTCTCCTGTCTGTCTGAGCCCTGACGCAAATTTGCTAAATATTGCATTCTGCAATTTGCGTTAATATATAGGTCTATTAATCATACTGTGTGGGCTGTGTGCGTACTGTCCTCTCACACCGTATGCGACTCTCCTCTGTTTAAGAATTCGATTTGACAAATTGAAAATATGCTCTTCCTCCTTTTAGTTTTGTCTTTAGATTTTCATCAGTTTTTCTATTTTAGCTTTTATTTATTTTTTCCTATGAACGGTTAAAAGACACTGGCCTTTTTCACTGTTTTTTTTTTTTAATGATTACTATTCCCAGAGGGTCGTCTGTTTTTATGACAAAGATGATTGGAGCGGTTGAAAGCAAGCGAAAGGTGGGCAGGTGGGTCTCAGCCCTCTGCTCCACTCCTCTGTCCAGACGTGGTGAAGTAGCAGCCCTTCACTTGGAGAGCTCCATGTGTCAGCTGGCTCCACGGGACTGGAGCGGGGCGGGCAGCTCTGTTTGGCGTCAGCATGTGAGCGATGCAGCTGCTGTGGGTCTCGCTGCAACAAGTGAGCCCGCGTCATGCCACTGTGCAACGTGCCTCCCCGACTCCAGCTCAGCTTTCCTCACCCCAGACACACGCTTCCACACAGAGCCAGGGCCCTGCAACACCTGAGCACCTGCAGACCATTGCAACCAACAGCCTCTGGTCTGGTTTGATGTCAGCTCCAGTGGATTATATTTTTAGACTTAATCTCAGTAGGATTATGGGGGCCTGTGGCGTTCGGTTTTACAACACCATGCCCTTTAAAACGCAGTCCTCTCTGTGTGTAGGGCCAGGGTAAAGCATCTGTTCTGTAGTGAACGAGTGATGAGGATGATGATGATGAATATTTAATGATTAGCCTTTGGAAGAGTTGTTTTTGAGTTGTTTGTTCAGTTAGAGATCAGGCCTGTGTGATTAGTCATACGCTGGTTTGTTTTTGTTCAGTAGCTTTCTCGGTCTTCGACATAAGTAAGGGTATGTAGCCCTGGCTGTTTGAGTCACGGCGTGTGACGTGGTCATCCTCCCAGTTCTCTATCCGACAGGTTGTAGAGCCGGTGAGTCATCCTACTGTGTTAGAGCTGCTCATCTGTGCTATAAACACCCAAATGACAGTTTGGTATCAAACTACGTCTCTGGTAGTTACATTTAAGTGTTTTAACAGCTTGTGTTGTCGTTGTCCATAGTAATTGTCTAATCTCGTGTGTGTGTGTGTGCGTGTGTGTGCGTGTGTGTGCGTGTGTGTGCGTGTGTGTGTGTGTGTTATTTTTATGAAATTATTCTCAATCTGGAACTTCTTTTCTTCTGTCTTTCTCTTGATTCCATTCTGAATTTCCGTTTTGCAAGTTATCATCTTTCTACCTCTGCATGTCCCTGTCTCAGTAGCATGAGTCAGGGCCAGTGAAACTTAATTTGTGAGCATAAACGTGTCCCTTAGTGTCCTACACCTCTGATTTGTGTCTGCTGTGAGTTAAAGGTCACCAGCGTCACATTCTCGAGACGCGTCTGTTTTATACCCGCTGACGATAGATTACAACACGTATTACTGGCAATCACCAGTTATCCACCCTCTTTAGCCTGTGTGTGTGGTTTCTTGTGTGGTATGCTGTCTTTCGAGTACTGCCACCCAAGGATCTAAACATTTAATTCAATAAAGTATAATTTATGGTGCTCCGACACAGGGTCAAGCAATGGATGATATTGCTATGGAAACCTGGTGCCTTAAGTTGGTGAATGTCCTGATGTTATAGCAGCATCCTCCATGTTTCAGTTGCACTATGGATGTGTGTAGACACAGCGTCTGAGAATATTGCTTTTGGAGAATTGATATCGAAGGTTTGCACGTCAACACCATTCATGACTGATCTTCAGTTAGAACAAAGGGCTTTGACTCACTCGGCTTTACAAGTTCACAGGCTTTAAATATGTTTTAATTATATAGACTACTACAAATTTGTGTTCATAAAAAACATAAAGGCCCTTTTGAGCTTATGTTAATTATGAGAAGGAAAACCAGGCAGAATTCAACAATAGACTAAACACCAGTATATTTGTATAATGTGATATTAGTCCTTTTAATATTTGGGTTTGGTTACCAATGTTGCGAACTATTGTGTTCTCCACGCCCAATAGGAGAGCAGACAAGCCAGGGCCAACCTGAGAAGAAGCCAACCAGAAGGAAGCTAGCTGTGTCTCCTCCTACCAATCCAAACTCCAATGTTGGCTACTCGCAGCCGCACAGCCCCATGGTCCTACAGGAAGTACTGAAACAGGAAGAAATGTATCCACTCCAGTACACACCAGAGCCAATTCAGAACACTCCCTCCTCTCTCCTGCTTCTTCGCCCATCTGACACCAATGACCCCAACATGACCTTCGACATCACAGACTGTGATGACCCTGCTAACACCACAGGCAGACAGACAGAGTCCACATCGTCCCTCCCCACTGGTTCCATCCATTTACAACCTTCCAGGTTGAATGACTCCATCCAACCCACAAAAAGGTGCAGTGATTATGTCATTAATAGTTGCAAACCCCCACAGATTCTTATGTCTCAAGGTGTAGATCTTCTTCCACTTATTCAGAACTGAGAAAGTCAACAGCACTCTTGGAGATTGAGGGCCTTTTTTGACTGTCGGCAGAATTCAAGTCTTCTACTATGACTACATTAACATTTCTCCTGTTCAGATGGGGTAAAAAAAAAACATTTCAAGCAGCAAGTTTTGATCCGGTTTCAGAATTCCTCTAGATTTTCCTGTTTTAAGCCTCTTCCATCTCAAGGAACCATGTCCAGTTCTTACATTACACGGTTGCTTTTTCAGCTGTTACATCTTTGGCATGGCACTGAGCACACTAGAGGCCTGTCAACATGCTTTTGTGTGGGTCTGTTGAGGATTCAATTAGATATTTAGGTAAATTAACCAATTACTTATTTTGTGTGTCCAATATGTGCCCCCCAGGCTGGCTATACCTTCCCTGTTTGACCTGAGCCGTAATAACAAGCCTCGCTACACGGCCATGACATCTGCCGCGCAGGGCAAACGCAAATACTGGTACGATTCTCGCGCTCGGCCCATTACTTATTTATCCGTGATGTATATCTATTTACTTTTTTTCTCTCTCTCTCCCTCGCTTTTTCTTCTTCAGTAGTATGAAAGTGGCTGCAGACCACACAGCACCAAAGCGCATCAAGCAGGAGCCTGCCTCCTTGGCCAGCCGGCCTCTACGAGTGCGGCGCATGCCTGGTGAGTTCACCACTTAACAACACGCCTTAGAAAACTGATTATAAGGGTCAAAAGGAATTTAAAGTAATGACAGAACAGGATTATCTTCAGGATGAACCGTAAATACAGCATCCCTCTTTTTATTCCATTCTCTTCTCGCTGACCCCCAGTACAAGGCTTGTTTGGGTTAAATGTTTTTCCAAGCCTGACACGAGTCAACGACACAAGATGTCCTGTACTCTAAGCTCCTCGTATTGAGTTCATTGATTAGTTGGCCCATGTTGACATGGGATGGTGAAGTGGCCTTGGTTTGCTGTGATGCTTCGGTCAGCCAGAGGAAAGGCATCTATGTTGCCCAACTGAGGGGCTAAAAAAATCTTAACATTTCCCCCTTAAATACGTTTCTGTTTTTTGGAATCTTCTTAGCCTCACTGACCTTGTGCTACACAGGATGTTGACTATTACACATCTCTCAGCTGCAGCCTAACGTAGGTCAGGACTAGACAGGACCAGGGGCCTGCTATGGCCTGTGTTTACGCATTGATTCCGTTTCTAAACCACTCACCAATTCCTTGGTTGTGTGAAAACCTTCAGATTTTCTCCCCACAGTTATTTCCCATACCTTTTTATACTAATTTAGGCTTCACAGATGTAGGTTTTTGTTTGTTTGTTTTTTATAATAATAATAATAAATAAATGTTCTTTGAAACATGTACATAAAATATAACTTCAGAGAGAACTCCCTATAGAGGCATGTTGAAAATAAATGGGAAAAAAACATGTTCGGCAGATACTGATGAATCTCATACAATTAAGTCCTTTCTAACAGTGCAGGAGCCACATCCTTAACCCCCACTCATCGGTTGTCCTTGTCCTGAATGTTAATTAGTTTCAGTCTCAGTCTATCTTTAATAACGGTCCTTCTTATTTCCTGTTGGCCTCACTGTCCTTAGGATCAGAAGAAAACGAGCCTCGGAGAGTGGTCAGAAGCGTGTCGGAGGGGAACCTCAACTTCTTGGAGGTCAGGAAGCCCAAATCTCTCTTCTACAAGACATCGCAACAGCTCAAGAAAGTGGCCAAGAGGTTGTAAAAAAAAAAAAAGGAATGCTATGGCATAAAATGGATCCCTGTGTAAATACTGGGCAGAGGAGATGGAATAAGTCCTATGGATTTGATGTTTGATTTGCTACATGGAAATTTTACTTGTATATGTCCTTTTTGCCATTTAAATTGTTTTTAGACATTCAATAGTTGCAACTTTTTTTGTACAGATCCTCAAAAATAGCTGTTAATGGCTTACAATTGTTGACCATTGCATCGTAATGCTGTTTTGACTGTGAATAAATGTAGTTGATGAAATTCATATTAGTTTAGTACTTTTGTTTTGTTGATATTCAAATTCTTGCCTACCTTCATATTCTTGAAAAAATTATAATAAAATATACACTGTGGCCAAAAGTATGTGGACACCTGACCATGACACCTAAAATACGCTATTGAACATTCCCAATTCTACAACCATCACGCATTAATATGGATCCCTCTACCCCCCCCCCCCCCATAACAGCTGCCACTCTTGTTGAAAGCTGTCCTCAAGATTTTGGGGCATATGCGTTTATTTCCGCCCATTCAGCTAAAAGAGCATTTGTGAGTTCAGGCACTGATGTTGGATGGGAAGGCCTGGCTTGCGATCGCCGTTCCAATGCATCCCAAAGGTCTTTAATGGGAATGAGGTCTGGGCCCTCACCAAATGCACATGATTAGTCATGTGCGGTCTTGAATTTGAACATGAAGAAGGCCAGAAAGTTTGTTTTTAATTAAATGAATTGTGTCAAAATAAGTTAAACCATGTTTACCAAGAAAAAAAAACAAGGCTGGTAATGAGAGCTCGGTAGAACCCCCCCCTCTCCCACCCCCCTCCAGCCGTGAGTAACTGCATTCATATGCAGTCTACGAGCCGTAACAATGTTGTACATGCAATCTGATCCCCACCCCCTTTCTCTGTTGTGGCTGTGTTCATCTCCAGGCCTCTGTGAGAGAGAGATGGGGGGATCAAAGACATGCAATATGTCTGGAAAGAACTAGACTCGTCACTTTGAATTCAGTCTTGCAACTTTCAGTGGCATAGCATTCAAGGTGAGCTTTATTTTTAACCAGAAGCTCAATGCATATATCAACACTCTACTGCGCAAGCACTGACACACTCGCTCTCATTCACAAGAATGTCTTCATTGTGGCTTTTTTTCTTTTTCTTCTATTTTTTTTTTTTTTAGAAAGGCAGGTCTTGACTAAAGTTTATTAACCTCCTCTTAGCCAATGGGGTGAATGCTGCGTTTTACCCACTGACCAATGATACGGATCTAGAGGTTGGAGGTAGATGTTGCTTAGCAACTGCAGGTAGAATCTCGGATCATGTCGGAGTCATTGTCTTATCTCGCCACCCGGAGCAACATCACATGCTATGTGTTGTGATTTAAGGAGAGATTTAAAAAAACTTGAGAAAATGCGTCAAGAATTTGAAGGTGTTGGTTCTATTTCTGTGCAGTTACAGTGTATATATACTTTGTTGATTGTTCTGTGTGGCATTGGCCCTTTAAGACAATCCATTTGTAAACTGTTGTCAATGATTTGTATAGGCCGACATAAAGCAATATACTACATATTGAAATTGTTGTTTTGAAAGCAATGGGTAACATTGGTTTCATAAACAGAGAACTGTAGTTTCAATTCATCTGAATGAATAGGCTTTTTTTTTTACCAATTATTTTGAAAATGTCTGTCATGGATCAAGTCATTATTATGGTACATGTGATTACATCCTTAACTCCCCTGCTACCTGCTTCTGTATAACAAGAGTCACAGATCACAATCACACTTATGTTAGCCAACACGCGTCCTGCTGAGTTGATAATTTATTTCATGATCAGACTTGATAAGACACATCTACAGGGTACAGTATTGACCCTTATTTTTCACACCCAATTATTCATAAACTGTACCGTAAAGAACATTGCATGTTACCTACACAATGTATGCTACATGGTGCATGTCAACATACACGGCACACATGACACCAATGTATAGTGGACACAGCATGGAGGAAAACATCCAACAGGAACAAACAAAACGTGTGTATACCAGGCACAGTGAAATCTCAAGAGTTGTGGATTGAAACATGACAGTGTACATTCTGAACAGTGTGACAGTGGACCACTGTGGGAGAGCAAAGTGAACGCTTCAGATGTTCTTCTCTCCAGGAAGGTTTCTGTTGTGGGCCATGGGCAGGAGACAGAGACAGACTGTAGATGCTAAAAGACAAATTGCAGCTCCTGGTTTCCATGACAGGTACTGAGGAGAGCATGTCTTGACTCCCACACACCAGCATAAACAAACGTACAGTACAACCCTCTCTCCTACAGTGTTGCTTACTACCCAGCAACTCAACACACCTCTGATCCCTTTGTTTTCAGTCAGTTGAAAATTATTTGCAAGACTTGTTTTTTAGAAATCTGTGTTCTGCTCATTTTTATTGTTTAACCATTTTACTGTAGTCCATAACTTAATCTTAACTTTTGTATGTAAATTCCCCCAAAATGGTGCAGATCTTTTAAGTCCATGCTTGTCCAGTGCAATGCCACAAACTACTTTGGTGGCATTATTATCAATGTCCACTTTTTTTCTATTTGCATCTATAACACTTCACACATTTCTATCACCCCTTCTCAGTCTCTTTCAGCTCAGTGTCCAGTAATACTTAAGGAAAATATTTAAATGGGGTTATGGAAATCCCTGCTATGCAGCCTGGATTTGAAATGTAAAACAGTGGACATGTAGATGGCTGTTTGGACCAACTCCCTGAACCTCCTAGCCATTCAAACTAAAGAATCAAACGATATAGAATAGTTTTTGTAAATTCAGAACAGCAGTGTTGTTCTGGTGTTTTCTGGCTCTAGCCGTAATTCGGGAGGTACAAAACCCAGAAGGAACATTTTTCAGGACAAGTCACTCCTACTTGGATAAGGTAGGCTTGGGCTGCAACACTTCTGTTACAATCACTTGTGTCTAAGGATTCTGAATGACTGTTGCTGACTGAATGACTGGTTCAGCATAAGTAAAGCATAAACTATCTTGATTTGTGGGTGGGATTTGGTGAATATCTGCAAAATGTGTATATTTCAAAAGTATAAAAAAAAAAAAAAGCTATATATTCATATTTTCCGTAGTATAACAGTGAGTTGTTCTTGAGTGATAGTGCTGCACTACCTTCTAAAATTCAAACTTAATTTGGTCATGTATCTGTTGTGTTAAGGTGATTGATCTGAGACACTGTTGTTCAGACAATTGAGGAAGGGCAATAACTTTGTGGCTGATTTACAGAGAAATATGAGTTGGCTTCCAAGCCATTGACCACAGAGCTGCACAAACATGCAAATAGGATGCTGTGAGCTGTGTTGAATGCAATGTTTATCACTTAATTTACTGGGCTTTTTTGTTGACAGACGTGACCTGTTTATATTTATTAATATTGAATGTGGCACATTTGTAGTTTTTAGCAGTTTTATCAAATGTTTTGACATTTTAGGGTATGTAATATACCCAACAACTCAGTCATCAAACAGTATACTAATGGTACCTTTCAGTTTAGGGAATTTGTGAATCAATGTGTTCCTTCCTAAATGTAATACACTAAACAGAGTTATTTAGCAACTTAGCAACTACTTAATAGTAAATAATTGAGAACATTCATCAACTCACCGTTGAGCACTGACAGCCCCTTAGGTGGTGGCAATAGTTTGGTGTGTGTGTGTGTGTGTGCATGAGTGCGAGATAGATTTACAAACATTCTCGTTTACCAGGTAGCGTCTGCTGTATTGAAATAAGGTGACAGAAAATCAGTCTAGCTGTGATGCCTCAGCAGTGTTGTCAGCCAAGCTACGTCTCTTACCCAGGAATCCAGCCAGAGCCCAGCCCAAATATATGGATGAATCTTGTGGATGACTCACCCGCGTGGGAGGGGCTGTGTTTTGCAGGTAGCCTTGCATATCAGCAGCAATACAGCTATACTTTGAACAAGGAATCCAGCCTCAGTCTGCAGAGAACTGTGGCAGTGTTGTAGTGTAGTAGTGGTGTGGTGTTGTTTTCTTTAGCACTAAGTGAACCCTGTATTTGTTTGCCTTTACATCCGGTCCATAGACTGTGTGCTGTTTACACATGTACAGTATGTTTGTTTCAAAAGTGGGGGAGATCTCAACACCAGTATGATTGGTATATGATTGTTTAGATGTATATTTTCTGACCATCTCCTGTTTAAAAAGGGGCATTTCGCAATACTTTTTTTTTTTTTTCAAAATGGTTGTGTGCCTCCTTTACAGTTTGGCTGGGTTCATAGTGTTTGTAACATTGTGGAATATTGCTGAACTATCCCTTTAAGTCTCATCGATGTTGAGAATCTGGGCCCAGGTGATAAAGGCTGCCTATTGTGTTGCCATGGCGGCCAAACTAAACCATGGCTACACTCTTATTATCGGTGTGAAAATGTCCTCAAGTTTGAACAACAAAGAGTAGATCTTCCTTTTGTCCTCCTCTGTCCTTGTATTGCAGTTGTGTTTCTCAAACATGGAACGGAAAGAAAATGGCAATAACCAATCGGTGTTACTCAGGTAACACAAGGATCTGTGATGTTAGAATGTCTTCATCTTCGTAATGGCTGACATTTAACTGCATGGGCAAGGTCTCTCTTCATAGAGAAGAAGAGCTGCTGAAATGTGTTTTCTATATATTACTCCTTTTCACTCCTTGTTTGGATATATATAGCTTTCAAATAATAAAAACAATATCCAGCTTCTATCTGCAAGTTAGGGATACACCCACACTCATTTGCAGGGAAAGGCAAATGACCCTAATGATGACTCATACTGTTTGCTAAGATACTTTTTTTAAGCACATAGAAATCTGTTAAGTCTTCCCCTACCCTCTGTGGAAGAGGAGGGGAGAGGTGGAGAGCTTTCTTTCAGAGCATTAAGTGTTACTAAAATGTGCACACAAAATTGTAAATTGTCATACAATGACTGTTGCATTTGTAAATATATTTATACTCAACAACACATTAAATCATTTAAAGGGACACAACATGTATTTACTCCAACAAACATCAGAACCTCTCTCAGTCCGGCGTGAGCCCCCTAGAAACTGCCTTTATGCACGGGTGCACAGGATGAATGCAACGAATCAGTCCTGCTGTAAAAGAACAGCAGATCTTAAAGTCTACATAAACCATGAGTCATTTCACAAACATGACATAACAGCTTTATAAATCATTCATAAGATCCTTCTTGTCATACTCTGGGTGACATATCTCATGCTGATGTGGAGGCAGATAGACAGATGTGGAAAACATAGGATAGACTTAGCACACTATGATGTGTTGTTGTGTTAAATCATATGGTAAAACGTGGTTGGTTTTCAGATCATATCTAATTAAACCTACTTAAATAAGGCAATATTTCAGTTTGTAAACTACTTTTGAAGTCATTCAATATCTTCATGAAAGGGTGTGAGTTTGTAGGTCTTAAATTATCCAGTCACCAGCCCTGCAGGTGGAAAAGAGAGAGAAACTTTGAAGCCCAGAGAAGGCACAGTATCCCTGAGGCAACTCTGTGTATTTAGCCAGTCTGACCACCATTGATCTGAGTGGAAGAGGCTTTTTTTGCTCCAACCAGGAAGAACCTGACACTCATCTTTGGGCCTTGGGCCTTCAGGGTGCAAGTGTTAACAGTCCCTGTCTTATCTGGCCGCATCAGGTTTACTTTGTTTAAGAAAAGAAAGGGAGGTTGTAATGGGAGTCTTTAGCAGGGGAGTAACATGGGAATGAAAGGATTTTGATGCAGTGATATTATATATCTGTCCTGGTCAGAGAGGACAAAAACTCAGAGAGAACCGCCAGAGCAGAGCATGTCATCTGAATAGTAAGTCTTCTTTGCAGTGTATTACATCCAAGGTCTTTGTGTCTCTGATTTTGGCTGGTGAAGAGCACAAAGGAGGCAGTTTGTTCGCCTCTGACAAGTGTGCTTTTATTTGCTGCGGCCCTTTGATGTATAGAGAAACTTTGGCTGGGATATTCCTCCCAGACAAATGCAGCAGAAATCCCACTCCTTCATATTATCCTTAACAATTCCTCACCATTCAGCGGCGAGCCTTTATTCACTTTAAGACCCTCATTTTAAACCGTTGCGCCTCCCGTCTGTCTATCAAGTGTAGAGAGGAATTGCTATCTCTTTATTGTAAGGGGGGTCAGTGGTTAGAAGTTGGGAGCATGTTAAGAATTGTTTGGCACTACGGCAGAAACTCAACATGAGAGAATACACACACAAACTCAGTTCTGTGTTGATGCGACATTACCTATCACACAGTGGCATTCATCTTTGCACCTGCTGGATTTTAAAGGATTTTCCAACTTTGAGGCAAATATTCTGCCTCAATAATATTCATTGTCAACAGCAAATTACTCACGCTGGAGAAACAAAGAAAACATGTGGAGCAGTTCTAAAAGATTTGTTTTTAAGTCTTAACATATCTATACACAGTGATTGTGTGTTTATTGTTTCATTTGTATTTAAACGTGTGTGTGCCTGTGGCACTGTATCATTGGGAATTCCATGACCAAACCATGTTTGGGAAATTGTTTTAGCATAGAATGGCATCATAAATTACCTCAGCCTTCTCCAGCTGCCTCTCCTTGATACCGACGGCTTCTGCATGTGAGTCCTGTCATGTCGAAGGATGTCTGAGCATGGGCAATAATACACAGGTTTTCTCACAATGACTATGGGAAGTATGGTGCACACAATGATCCACGTCTTCTAGCACCTGATAGAATGCGGGTTTTTTTGTGAAGTGGGGTGGGCTGTTTCACAAAGTAATGTGTGTGATATAAAATTTGAGCTAGTTCTGATTCATACACCTCCCGCAAGTATTTTAAGAGTTAACATGATCAGAGCTCTCCTAAATGCAAAGAGTCTGGTATTGCTCAGAAGCATTAAAGCCTTTGGCAAAGCAGGACACAATGGCATGCAAATCTGACAATTCAAATGAGTTCCACACACACATACAGGCCAATGCCCTTATGTCTACGATTAAGTACAACAACAACAGTGACATTTTCAGAACTTAAAGAACAATAAACTTTTCCTAGCCTCAGAGTATTAGGGTGGGTGATTTTAATGACTGATAGTAAGTGAAGTCAGTGAACACTTTCACTGACCAGTTTTACTCAGCCTTGCCAGAATGATTCGGTACTGTCACCACTTTGAGGAATTGAGTGGGCTATGACTCAGGTGTGACACTAGCCACGCAACCAGACAGAGGGGGAGACAGGACAAGATCTGGTAAACCTCTATTGATTGTGATGTCACAGAGGAACATGACAGGGAATGACTACAAAGGGAAGAAGTGACACACCTGAATAAAGATATTTTTTTGCCGCCAGATATCTGCTGCTAAAAAGCTGTAAAATATAGCCACAGTTATGTGCTACCAGGCCAATATTTTCTCTTACCTTTTGTCTTCTGTTATAAGTGGAGTGCCATACTCTTGGATGCTTCAGTCCTGTTAAATAGTAAACTAAAAGTAAGCCTGTGTGAGTTGCTGACAAATTAACGACTGAACATTAGGTTGTAGCAGAGATAGGCTGAACTGGATCTGAGGTTCCCAGATAACCTGCCATCAGCAGACTTGGCTATTTATAACACCATGTACTAGTAACGGATGACGTGGGGCAGTCATTATCAATATTTATGGAACAAAGATTGAGACTGGGTAATGATACACTAGACCCTCAGAGGACCTCCACCCCATAATAGTTGTTGTTACGGAAGAGAAGGAAAATGCTGATGGACACAAAAATGTAGGCTGGCACTTAAAATTTGGTAATGATTTTAGAGACCAGTCTAGGCTCAAATGTAATTAGCAGATGTATACAGGACGGCTGGAGGACTTCAAAACATGTTCAGCTACAGGTGCGCCATGCATGTAAACACAGCAGTGCTGAGGAGTTATGTCACCAACGTAACACAACAATGGCTGGATCACATTTTTTAAGCATTTATTTATTGATAATCAATTAAACTATTATTACACTAGAATATAAGAAACTGTGTTCAAGCACTTGTTGAGATACAGGATTTCACAAGCAGTGTTTTAAAATGTTAACAATATTTTCACCTGTTAAGGTCGAGTACCGAGCCATTCTAAAAATAATCTCAACATCTCTTTGGTACTGTGCTGTGTCTTAATGCTGAACTGATAAGACTTGGACTGACACAGGCAGAAGCAACAAGTGATAAAATGCTCTCTGAAATATATGTGAAATCTACACGCTTAGTTCACTTAAGTGTTAACTGTAGAAGAGCCAGACAAAAATATCCCAATTTATTGACTTTTGGAGGCACTTAAGATACTTAAATCTCAAAACTATAGCATCAGTACAGCATAAACGTATTGTTTAAAAAAATACTGTTTTAAACATTAAGTTCTACATAGCAGGCAATAATCCCAGTCTTACGTCTGTGTGTTGAAACAACAGATGAACTGTCTTTGCGCAGCGTAGAGAGAGGGGGGGCAAGCAAAGTTATCCACGTGGTCCAGGAACAGAGAGATTGATTTGGTGACCTCGGACTGAGGCATAAGATATTGTGTCTCAGAGTGCGGAGGAGGGCATGGGTAGTGGAAAGGGGTGAGCATGAGTCAGTGGCAGGGAGAGAGCCTGTGAAAGCTGTGGGGGAAGAGGAAGCGTTAACAACATAACAAGTGGAAGTAAGTCAAGTCGCCATGTTAGGAGGCAAAAGAAGGCTGAGACAGTAGGACGGTGGTGGGATGCGCAGAGGTGGCCTGAGAAAATCTTTCTAATATAGCTTCTGGGGGGGGAGAGAGAGAGAGTGAGAAAGAGAGAGACAGAGAGAGAGAGAGAAAGACATGGAGACAGAGAAAAACAGAGAGACAGACAGAGAGAGAGACAGAGAGACAGAGAGAGAGAGAGAGAGAGAGAGAGAGAGAGAGAGAGAGAGAGAGAGAGAGAGAGAGAGAGAGAGAGAGAGAAAAACAGTTGTGGTACTGCACTTGTGGGAGGCCAACAGCTAATCAGACCAGCACATGGTATGATCTGATAATAGAAGGTTCATCCTCACCGTGCCATCATTCTGCACAAAACCGACACATCTGTCTTCTCGTTACGTCAATCCACTTCTCTCCTCTGCATAGAGGACTTTGAGTGGGGAGCAGAACAGTGAGTGAAAAGAAAAAAGAATCAAAGGGACATTGTGGATTATCTTGTCACAATGGTTGTAGGTGTACTCCAATCAATTATGTTATTGTATACAGTAATATGGTTGACATATTAAAAGATATGTAGTCTTGAATTCAAATGGTTCACATGGGTTCCTCTGTAGAGGAGGTGAGGTGAATGTAGGATGAAATCACAATATGATGAAATATGGTGGAGAGCTCTGCTCTACTCTCAGAGGTCTGTGCCCACATAATAATGGCAAACAATTGGGTGGAAAGAGGGAGAATTTGAATTTACACATGGTCAAGTTATAGCTTTGGATAAAAGCGTCTGCTAAATGAATACATATTATATACATTATAGTCATACATTTTTGTCAACAATTGACACATATACATACACAGATTATGTTTTAGTTAACCACTGGTTCCATAGTGAAAGGAAAGTTCAACAAGCACAAATAAGCACTGTGGTGTTAAAAGTGTAGATCCAGAGGTTATATAAGAACTGCTACACAGGCACAGGCACACCTCCACACACTTTTAAGTTCATTTTGTTTCTAAATGAAAGTATAGTTTCAACATTTTAAACATAATGTTAAATAAATAACACATAAATGTGTGTTATTTTTTAAGGAAATTCCTGAATTGAACTTTATGACGCTCAAAAGCTGCTTCAAAAAACTCCTGAGAGGAAGGAATTGCCTATTGGGACATGATGATATGTTTCACCCAGATACAATAAATGCTCTCCATAACAAAGGCTAAATTAAAGGTATTAGTAAGTTATTGGACTCTTACAAAAGCGAAACCTTGTTATTGCTAAGAGGTGGCATTGGAACAGTTGCTTACTGCAGGTGGCTTATCACAAGTTCAGTCCTTTTCAGGGAGGTGCAATGCGTCTGTGTTTTGCTGTTCAGCGCTCTCCATGGGTTCTTTTATAGACTAATTGTATTAAACTGTTATTGTTTATCATTTGTCAGATTTGTTCTGGGATTATGTGCGTTTGCGCGTAACCCACCTACATGCCTGTGGTGCGTGTGCCTGTGCGTATGCGAGAGACCCCTATATAAGTCACCACACATAGCAATATTTTCCAATGAGAATGCGTTATTAATAACATACAGTTCCACTTCTTTTACAACTCCCGTGATAGTTGGAATCCTGGCTCAGAGACTGGCAAATTTCAGCTATTACTCATGTTACTTATCAGTACATTTGTGGCACACATGCAAGCATAGCGCTTCGTCACTGCATTACAATTAGATGGCTGAGTGTTCGCTGTGAAACTGATGGAATTTTACTGAAAACAGATTTCGCGTTTGAACTTGGAATTGGTCATTGATAATTGAATATAACTTATTTCCGATAAAAAGCACAAAAGTATCGTTTGTTTATGACCAGGCTATTAAGTTTATAGGGCATACACGAAGACGTGGATTCACATGTGATTCCTCTATACAATTGAAAACGAAGCACATAACAGTATTTGACAAATGTAAGTATGAGATTGGCTCTATTTCGTCCTCAAAGCTTCGGAGTTTTCTTTTAAGCAGCAACAAGTTCCCTATGAACTTCATCTCGCAAGCAGGGACGCAAAAAGACTGTGAAATATGTTGTCTTACCTGGCACCATCCCACTTCTGATGAAAAAATCATGTTACTTGTACCGACAATGCTTAATATGTACTTATTGTCTTAAATGATAAATATTACAAACATAATAGACTATATGGAATAAAATCATAATCATATTTTCTAGGCTATAATTAAAATTAGTGCTAAACGTTTTTGTTGTTGTTGTGGTTATACAGTATTTCATACATATTAGGAACAATTTATTATACAATAGAGATTTAATTCATTGACTTAGTGGTCAATCAGGGTCCCTGACATGAACTTGGACAGCCTTCGCATATTTCAATCACGTAAGACCCCTGATTGCGTTGTCCGGGCGAGGGTATTGCGTATATCTATACAAGCTTTCCTGAATATCGCGGCTGGTTGTTGTTTGTCCTGTCTGTAGAGCCACCAAGGTGTTGGAGAGTTTAAGCACGCGGATATTGCACAGGGTTATTAGATTCATAAGTCACCGAAGTGGTGGGCGATCTACTGAGCACAGCACAAGTTCTCATATGATGACTTCAAACAAGACACATTACCTACCAGCATCTGTTGGAGTGAGTGGATATTAAGACACTTCTATCTCCAGGACAGCGTAGGGGAAAATGGTAAGTAACATAGAAACACTTTCGTATTAGGGATGATTACAGAGAAATGGCAATGGTGGCGATTTATTTTTATTATTGGAATGGAAGTACATATAGCTGGAAGGATGGACTCGTGGCTACTTGAGAAACTCTGTAGAGACTCATGTCTGCTAAGGCTTTTGGCAAAGCTTAAGTAAAAAGACAGTAAGACATTTCTGAGCTGAGGAGGTGCAGGGACAGGGAGAGGTAAGCTATGGGGAAATGTTGTATTGTTTGAGTGCGCAATTTGTGAGTGTGGTGTCTTACATGGTCTTATGGTTGTGGATTACGAACGAGGGCAGTATGGTACCAGTATTTGTCTACCAAAATATGCTTTTAATTGCGGTGCCAATGATAAAGCAACATGTGCGGACCTCTCGTCCTGTCCTATACATGACTTTAAAAGCGCGGCAATCACGTACCAGGGGCAGCATTGTTAGGCGTAATTTTGACATGCATTGGAGCCTTTGTGGTGACACGAGGAAATGACCGGGGTTTGGTATAGGTGCTGCTTTCAAAAGGAAAGGTCTGGCCAACATGTGATCAAATATTAACAGGACGGGCTTGGCAAGGAAAAATTCACGTCACAAGGCGTGTGGAAGCAGTAGAGTAAAGAGTTTCAAGTGGCACCTAACAAAACTATAGATTTTTTTGCCCCTTTAGTTACCCTCGCTGTGTTATGCTTTCAGCACGTTGGACAGAGGCACCGGAGTCGTGCATGGACTAAAACACCAAGTGGACATCAACTCTCTCTTTTGCCGTCCCCTTGCCAAACCTGGGATTTTTTTCAACTTTTGGTAAGCGTGCTGAGCGAGCCCTCTGATCTATAACGGAAATCCGGAGAAAAGCGCTTGTCAATAAAGGGCTCGCGCATTGAGATTTGTCGCGCTACTTGAGCATGTGAAAGTTGAAATCTTAGAGCCGATGTAGGGCGTGCGTTCCTTGCAAGAGCCTCTCTTGGTATACACCGTTAACTTGGGAGATGCAAGTCTTGGTCTTGGATATCTAACCACACATAGTGGTTGTCAGCCCTTAAAAAGGTAAGAGTTCCATCCATTGTCTTCATCGGCCATCCCTGCCATTATCATTGTTTTCTTATTTCAAATGACACATTGTGCACAATGGTTAGCATGAAATTATCGGTTATAATTAATGCTAACAAAGGACAGCTTATTCTAAAATAAATATTTAATTCGACTAAAGACTTTAATGTTGTGAAACTTTGCATATAACTGGACGCTTATCATCTCCATCATGCCATTGAAGTTTCGTTTTTAAGAATTTACACCTGCACCGCTTGCAGCGTTCCAATTGCCTAACTAGTGCACGATGCACCCTTTTAACTTTGCCTGTAAGACATAAATAGCCCCCTTTAACGTGTAGGTACAACCTTACGTCCGTTATTACAATGTTTGTAAACATAGCCTTTAACTAGTCTTCTGCAAGGTAATTTGCAAGATCGATGCGTTATGCGTAATCGTGCTCCTAATCGACATGGAACTTTAGAATGCGCAAAAACAGGAATGGTTCTACCCGGCATAAGGGAGAATAATGGTGCATGTCTTGATAAGATCGTTTTCCACACAGTTCTATTCATCTTTCTCTATTTATCTGTCTATCTGTCTATCAGTCTATCTGTATATCTGTCTATCTGTCAATCTATCTATCTATCTATCTATCTATATAAATATCTATATATCTATCTGTAAACATATTATAGGCCTATTTATAGGCTATATAAACCTATATTTTGGTATTTGTCTCTATCTATCCATCTGTACCATTAATATCAAACTGTTGTATTCCTCTCCCGATCCCTAAGCGACAAAAATAGCCTACTCTTATCTTCCGTCATCGCGATCAAATCACTTGTGTTTTTACTACGACCGCTGCTCGGTTTCATTCATACTGCGCTTCCCCCTGCCTGCACCTATAGCTGTTATCCCTCTTTGTCCACGCGCAAGTCCGTGTAGCCCATTCGACCTGTCGGAAACAACTTAAGTTGAAAAGCTAAACCATAAATTACCTAACGGTTTTAACCCGTCTCAATTTCAGAAACATTCCAGAGAGATCTGCATCTAAATCGTTAAGTTATGAGATATAAAATTACAATAAAGATAGGCGTGGTCAAACTGCTTTGACAGATGTGATGGCTGGCTAAGAGGCGAGATAAGATGATAAGCAAAAGCCTACTTCGGAAGAAATGGATATTTAAGACAAAATCAGGAATACAACAATAAGATGATCAATAAACTCATTTGTCCGAAGCAACATTTTGCTGATATAACAGTCGAAGGACTTATGAAAAATAATTCGTCTCTCGCCGGTGAAGGAACTGTGGATGTAGTCTGTCATCGTCCCTTTTCTTTATAACCTATAGTTCCTGGTCAAACATTCTGATTTCCGGACGAAGCGATTGAATGGCAAACAACTGCAAGAAAAACCCTAACATATCAACGCCCACTGGCTTTAGCAGGGCTGTTTTAATCAAGATCTTTCAAGGGGGGTTACATTTCATGCATTATTAAGCCATTCCAACCCCTTTAAGGACTGAATGATTATGAATTTTGCGTCAATGGGCCTAATTTTACATCATTTTTAACCTATTTTATTGAACCATAAAAGGCCGTTTAAAACATAGCCTTTAAATGTTTAGCCATTTAATTTATGTAATTTAACTGCTGGTTTAACGAAAATGTTTGGTCTATTAGAGGCTGAATATGGACGCAGAAGACAAACCCTTTGATGGTGCTGACAACAAAGCTAGTTACAAGCAAAATACTGACAGTTAGCTATGGTTAATAATAACAATGATAATAGTTAGAGAAATTATAATATACATGTAATATTTGTTTTAACGAATCGATCGCAGAAATAACGTTTTCGTTTTATTTGTTGACGCAGAGGGTAGTAATGTGTCTTACGATTTCCTTGGCTTCGTGCGAAGGAACACGGAGCTACTTAAAATGTATTTTATACCAATATATGCATTCATCACTCTAATCAGCATCTTCTTTTCTTCTTTATATAAAAATACAGCATATTTCTTCCGTAGGAAACTCGATACGATACGTGGGTTTATGGTGTGGGCGTGGGCGTGAGGGGGGAGGGGGAGAGAGCGGAGGCGGGTCGGGGGGGTCTGTGGGGTGGCACGACACACTTTGTATGTATGAAGGTTTTTTATAGAACTTTCTGCAATGTACGTCATCGGAGCAGTCCATAAATGGGGTTGTGTTATCTTACTGAGAATCTCCCTCTCTCCTGCCCCCCTCTCCGCACTATTAGCGCTGCAGAGTTGGGGTGGGCGTCAAAAACAAATCTGAGGATGGTAGGTTTCATTCCAAATAACATGAAATGCTATTGTGGCATCATATTTGACAGGATATACGTGTTTCATTATTCAGGGTTGACTCACAAGGGCGATTAGGCTATAGATATGTATATTTTGCTTTCATAAAGAAAATATGTTTCGTTTTCTGTTTCAACCTTTCATGAACTTTGAAAGATAAGATCTTGTGGACATGTCGCCGCCTATTAGCTTTAGTAGCTCTCGGAAGTGAGATGGAAAGATCTAAACTCTATTTGGAACTCCGGGTGTCGACACCACGTTACCACGAAAAAAACGTTTTCCATATTGTTCATGCGCAATTGGATATGCGATATAAAATATGTGAGCAGGTTTTCAACCAATATTTGTAAATATAATATCATATTTTAATGATTATGGTAATCGGTGGCGTCATCATCCTCCTCATCTTCATCTTATCAGCTCCATCCAATTATTATAACGAGTTCTGGCGGGATGAAATATTTGAATTTAATAATTTAACTAGGCTATTCAAAAACATAGCCTATTTGGTGAATTCAAATTTTAGAAATAGCCAACAAAATGTAACGTAGCTGATCTAAAGGGTATGACAAATGTGTGGTTTCCCAAATCAATTCCTTGCAGTGATGCCAGGATCCGGTAATTGCGCCCTTAACGACACGCGTGTCTGACCGGCTGTTGGCGTGACGCCACTGCAGGACAAATTATTCTCTCAGGGATAACGGTGTGTTTGGAACAATGGGTTCTGTTGAATTGAGCCTGACAATATAGCGTTGATGCACTGAATGAATTGCGGAAGGCTTTTTTTAAGATTTGGAATTCTACATTCCACTGTTAATCAGACTAGGCTTCAATGGCATTCCGATTAGCCTACTTAACTGTGTCAGGATGGGTGATAAGAGAGTATGTCTGTATGTTTTGCGAATAGTGACGTTTTCCTGAACGGTTTTCTGCATTGGACCTGACGTGTGTGCCTGTATGTTGAGTTGTTTGGAGTGGTCGTGTTATTATTTCATGTCAATATGGGCCATAAACTGAATTGCGTGTTAAATTGTGAAAAAGTTATTGTTTGACTGATGGGTTATGTTGTATAGTGTTTTGAAGCTACTCGATCTTTGTTATTTACAGCCTATATCTTTCTTAAGTATACAATTGTGAAGCAAATCTTATTTTGTTTGTGAGAGACAGTCAGAAGGGAAGAGAGATGCAACGTATCAGTGTCACTCATGATAAATCTTTCAGAAAACAATGTATTTTAAACATGTATGTATTGTTTTTAAGAGTAATCTTGTCATCAGCAGTCTTAAAAAGTGTTGCAGTCATCATAAGCAGTTGGATATTTGTATTCTCTCTGGGAGGCAAGGAATACATTTCAGACATGGAATCTGCAGTTTTGTGACACAGGTGTATGTTTAGCTTTACTGTATAATTGTGATTTTGGTTTTCACCATAGACTGCTCCTGAGGGCCAAATTACAGGAGTCATTAGTGACTGGGAAGTATGTAAATATCCCATCAAATTATGGTGCTCTACACTCCTTTAAGAGCACAGTAAGATGTTTTAGCCTGTGTTTTAGTCAGTGTTCCTTTGTGTTTAAATGTTGCTTGTGGGGTCAGTGTGAGGTCTTGGGTGACCCTGTGAGGGAGGATGCTCTATACTGACTCTTCAGCACAGTTCCAGTTGGCTAGATAAGTTATGAAAAGATGTGAAAGTTTATGGCCGCGTGGTCAGTTCTCTCAGCGGGAGGTCTTCTATAGAGAGGGTTGGCAAGCAGTAGCTGAGGATGGAGTGGTTGGGTTGATGGAAGGATGACAAAGGACCAGAGGCTGGGATAAGAGCATGACTGAGAAATGGACTAATAGCAGAGAAAGATCAATTTACGCAGATGTGATATATATGGATGAGATAGCACCTGCTACATGCTTTTTTTTATGTCTGAGCAAATTTCAGAAGAGAGAAGAAAAGGGTCTCTCTTCATGTGATACAGTTTATATGTAAATGTGTTGGGTAGGTTTGTAGTCCCACTAAGTACTGAGACGTTATGTTCCTCATTAATGTATTGTAGATCCTGGTGAAGTCTATTTGGAATTACTGGTTATATTTAACCGTGCCAGTTAAATGCGGTTGTACATGGCATTGTTCTTTAAGTCTCAACCTGTATAGAAATTATTATACCTTTGATACCATGGAATCTGATTGATCTATAAGAAAAATCACATTATTTTTTGTCCATACAGAAATAAGCATGCTAAGTGTGTGTGAGATGTGTGTGTGTGTGTGTGAGCGCGTGCGTTTATGTGTTTTTTCTATAAGACACCTCATCTCTTACCTTTATTTAAAAGTTTCAGATCAACTAATGAAACTCAACTTAAAACAAATCAACACATTTTTTTCTCCCTACTTCACATCTTGCATTGTGCTGCATTCGCAGAAATGTAAGAGGCCAGGTTGTTGTTGTTGTTCTAATGAGATGCCAAGTGATTTATTTATGAATTACCTGTTTGGAACAGCCCCCACGCGCATGCAGTGTGCAAGCAAGCTTTTTTTTCTTCTTCTTTTTGGAGTCATGTCGCTCAGCAATTGCTGATGCAACTCTTTGCTATCCAGAGTTTGCCCTCGCCTGCTGTGAGCCTTCAGGGACAGCTATATTCATCTTGGCATGTCCCTGGGTGTGTTGAAGCTAGGAGTGAATCACAAAGCAGGTGTGAGCATCCACACCAGAGCCATGCCAGAGAAGAGCGCTCCACCTCATTAACTTGTACAGAGAAGAATCATGGTGGTCACATAGCAAACACATCACTATAAATCAGGTTGGATGGGGTCCAAGCAATTGTAATAATGAGCATATCTCTTCATTTTAGGGCTGGATGTCATCTGAGCTGACGACCTAGTGAGTAGCTCGCTTCTTGATTGTATTTCAATGAAAGTGAACATAATTTTAAACCAATTTAACTCACATTTGCTAGCATTATATTCTTGAAGATAGATTTGTAGGCACACTTGGGTATAGGTCTCAAAATATGTTCGGTACCCCTTAAATAATGCATACAGAAGTTGATCTATTTTGAATACCAAGTTTCTGTTTATGAACCAGTAAAGCAGGAAGCACCTATATGGTTTTCATAGAAGTGTCTGCCACACACTGCTAGATCTGACTCGTGATACTTTGTATTAACAGATAACGAGATAGAGTAAATGGTAATTGTGATGAACTGTAGCCTGAATGTCTTTGGCGTGTATGCGCCATGTAGGCTATAAATTGTGGTGACCCCTTCATGGCAAAAGCTTCTCTTATTCCACACCTTTGATCATCATTATTGGTCGACCAAAGAATAGCCTGTTACATAGTTAATGAGTTTAGTTAACAACTAGTATGGTTTTACTTCAGAGCTCTTGTAACCGATTTTGGAGGCAACCAGTCAGCCAGAGGCGAGTCACATGTTGCAACGTCATTGTGTAGTAAGTTACTGTAGTTGCAGGGGATACGGTAGTCATTTCAAACTCAAGAGGTCTCTCATCGCGTACCAGTGCCGAAGTCGCGTAGCGTATAGCATGCTAGCCCTTCAATTTCAGCCCGTCTCTAAAGGAACCGCGCAACCATGGGAGTCCATTACCTCAACCATGCAATTTCCACCATCAATAATTTAATCTATTTGCTCCAAAGCTGAAAAGATATCCTGAAGCAGTCGGAGAGTACAGTGAAAAATCGCAGAAGTAAATACACAGGGGTTTGTCTAAAACCTACCAGATGACACTGTCCTGTTGAATGGTCTCCTTTACGACTGGGCAGTAAAAGGTATGTTTTAGTCTGGTGACTACAGTTGTAATTTGCCAATGCACGGTTTCTCGAAATAAGTTTTTTTTTTTTTAAGTAATCAAGCTGAGTAGGCTATCTTGCAAACGCTCTGAATGCGACGCAGTGTGCTGGGATATGCTTTACTATTCTTGTTTAGTATGTCAAAATAAGGTTTATCGTTATAAGGTTAATTATAAAAGATTACGGTGTTTGAATTATGTTGATTACATTTCTAAGACAAACTTGAAAACAATTTGATGGCAAAACAATAATAAAAACATGCAAGCATTGTTAAAATGTAAGAGATGGTACACTTTGACTTTTTATAGTTGCGCTTGACATAGAGTAGCCTATATGAATTCGCAAAATTCGTATACAATTGATCTTGCCTTTAGAAGCAATAGCCTATCTATGATCAAACATAAGCTAATCAAATAGTAGCCTTCCCGAAAAGACAACATCAGGCTACACAGCCTATCCTTTTTAACTTCAATAGCCTTGGCTACTTCTAAAAGATGAATAGGCTATTGCTCACTTGTCTACACTTCGAGGCACAACACATTTTGCATTACATTTCACCATGACCACACAAAATAGGCAACGAATCCTTCCTCAAATTAGATATATAGAAAAACAGACAGGACAGCCTATGCAAATGCAAAAAAAGTTTGATGTACTCATTAAGAGTTTATAGGAAACTTGAGACCTATTATGGCTCAACTTCACCCTGCTGCGTTGGTCTGGCTCTTAGTCTTGCTCTCCTAAACCGGATAACCTCACAAGGCGAGCATGAATATGTGGATTAAAACGAATCCTTACATGAAGTGGTGTAGCAGTTATCAATGGCTATAGCCTACTTTATGCAACCCAACGCGCGTTTCTATGGAATAACCCAGGGCCACCCACCCGGTACTGCTGTTGAGCAAGTTGATATGGTCAAGGTTGGAGGCTGTCCGTAATTAATTGATTCAGCTGTTTGAATAGCCTAAATATGTATTTTAACGTCACAAAGCATATTTTGATTTCTGTAATTAGCGTGTGGTGGTACTTTTCCGGCATAATTAGTCTTTTTTGGTTAATCTTTATCTATCTATGATGTGCGTGTGTGCGAGCCTATGTAGACTACGCCTGTGAGAAGAGAATGTTGCTCAGAGAACATTGCATGGTCTCATACGCCATCTAGTGTTTATATTTAGCCACGGCGAGGCACTGGGAATTGGGAAAACGGTACAGAGCCTACTTTATGTCCTATCCGTTAGTGTCACTTTATTTCTGTAAAACTGAGACCCTGTGGATATATTTTACGTTTTGTACAGCAATAAACAACACACCTACATAGTGATGGTTATGTAGCCATGGCATATTGTCAGTCAGTTAACCTGGAGAAAAATAAAAATGTGAGAGGCTTTTTGTTTAGAATATGAGAAGTTAAGCCAATTGTACAGGTATATATGGGAATAATTGTTGCCTGTTTAATTAGGAATGACTGAATACAAGGCCTTTAGCATTTAAGTTGTTTATTTCAAACAAACCTTTGTACTAAATCTGTAAATACAGAGTGCAAACAATTGGGGTTTGGTGTTCATACTGTTATAGTAGGCCCAAACTTGTCATAAAGTTCTGGGGTCTAAAGCAAAAAAAAAATGATTTACTCTTTTATGGGGCATTTGTATATGCCATGTTACACAGGGTAATATAATAAACACACAATTTTAAAGTGGCATGTGTTTTCAGTTTGAAGCTGGTGTGTTTGCACTGACACTCTCTGCACTAGTCCTTTCATGTTTAGAAAGACTTTTCAGGATATGTCAAAGGGGGGATTTTTCCCTATAATCCCCACCTGGCACGAAGCTAGTTCTACAAGGTAGCTTTACAAGCAGATGTATACCCAACCATCTGCCAAACTCTGTCTCTCACCTGCTTCACAAAGGTGCTTATCTTAGTGTGTCAAAGTCAAGCCACCGTTACCACGATTTGATATGTTTATTTTCATTCACTTACATTAAAGTATTTAGGCAATTGAATTATAAAACCTTAGAGCATTTTGGAACCTTGAAACCTGACTGGGTTGTTTCCGCATAAAGTTCACTGTAACTTTGGTTATCCAATAGCACATGGTGTTGGCTGATGGTCCTCACCCATTACCAGTCTGATTGAAAATTAAGAATCCAATTTAGAGTTAATGATATTCTCATATTCAATAGAATATGTAATGACAACAACCCTGACAGTGATCAGTGGTTTCTATTAGATAGCTCTGAGACTGCCAGCCAGTCCAACAGCCATAAAGTGAGTCATTGGCTAAATTGCATTTTAACAGGATGTAGATTGAGAGCATAATCCATATTGATTCTGCTGATGGAAACAGGAAATAGCCAAGTAAGAAATAAAAATCGTTTGTTGTACCTGATGTGAGGAGACCCAGAGGACTGGCAAGCAATTGCACACTGATGAGTGGCACTGCCCCCCCCTCCCAACTCTCCCTTCTTCCTGGCACTCCCCTTCTTCGTCTACCCTATGGAGACCCGTGAGAGACGTCATCAGTGGTTGTTATGCCGAGAAGTGACGCCTGCACTCTCAATCCTCCCATCCCTGCCATCGTGCCCCTGCGGTCTGTCAGGGGAGATGCATGTCTGCTGATGCAGTCTGGCCAACACGCTTCTTTCCATACATAACAACGCTCACCAGACAGCAATCAGCTCAACTGTCATTTGCATCTTAGAAGTGTAAACTAGGACGGCCGATGGCACCTTGATTATCCTAAATGGCATTTCTTCAGCATTTAAGTAACATATCTCTGACAGAAACGAGTGATGATTTTTTCGTTACTATTTGCTTCTTGTCTTTTCACTTGGGGCTGTGGTTTCATCTCCAAGGTTGTCGATAAGGGGAGACGCTCCCAACCCCCTGCAAACACATAGTACCAAACCCCTCCCCCTAACACACACACACACTCTGGAGATGTGCATCAGAGCGCTCAGGGACCCCGCGGCTCATTAAGGAGAAGGATGTGATATTCTGAATCGAGACTGTGAGACTCCCAGAACGCCTATTTATAGACGCAATATCTCTATGGCAGTCGTCGTGGCGTTGGCTAATCACAGCCGTGGCCCCAGACACCAATTAAGAATGAAACAAATGCTTTTTAGGTGGGTTGTGCCCCTCCTTTCTGCTGAGAGCCGTCTGTCCAAGCTGCCCGGCAGGGGAGTGGATCTGCTCGGAGCATATTCCTGCATCAGGTCGGGACATGAGAAGGACGGCATGCAGAGTGCAGTCACAGCCTTGCCCGGGCTATTTTTAAATGCTCCCCACTGGAAGGCGAGATGAGATCTCGCTTTTTTCATTGTCGTTTATTATTGCTTTCATTTGTGTGACTCTGTCTGGGATGTCTACGGATGTGTGAATTGCTGTGATTCTGAGGGCTACTCCAAGGTAAGGGATGCTTGTGTGGAGCTAGGGGATGTACTGAATAAGGACATGGTATTTGTTTTGGTTCGGATAGCTGGGCCCTTTATAGCATTCTTCCTCCTGAAATGCCTGCTTATCAGATCTGTATTATGTGAGCTGATCATCTGAGCTTTAAGGCCATTATTCAAATGATATAGTGGATACTTGAATGTTTAAGGATGCAAGAACATTTCTTCTCCTTGCAGCGTCCTCCTGATTGAATTCCTGCTAGTTCCTACTTACTCTATGCATCCATCAATAAACATCATTCCGTCCATGCTAGTTCAGCATATCGTCTTTCAAAACAAATATTGGTTGCGTAGCACAA
The DNA here is from genome assembly GCF_054491055.1 of Hypomesus nipponensis. NCBI lineage: Eukaryota > Metazoa > Chordata > Actinopteri > Osmeriformes > Osmeridae > Hypomesus > Hypomesus nipponensis. The sequence goes on along the minus strand of NC_140379.1, from coordinate 13,152,086 downwards.
GTCTAGAGTAAACATGCATTTGTTTATTTTTAAAGTTACTGTGTCTCCCCAAGCAATCAATCAGATAATCTATATATTTTTCCCCATGGGAAATTTGGTGAGGAGCCAGGCATATGAAATACATTAGGATGAAGTGTTTTCAAATCACCATGAAGAACAATATACAAAGCATACACTCTTCAAATGAATTGAAAGAATATATATCCATATTTAATTTACTAGTACCAATAATCTTAATTAGTTGAGGATTTATAGAACATGAACCACTAGGTATGACATTGATACTTTCATGTTTGGTTTCAGACAATGTAATGATATTGTCTAGGCAGACTACATTTACATTTCTTGACAATCTAAAGTTCCCAATATCAAAATTCTGGCTTACTGTGCCCATTTGTAGGCCTAAATACCTGTAAACGACATTCACCCCAAGTTGACAAAATTCCAGAAGGATGAATTTACAGTTATAATTTCATTACAGGATTCAACATTTAAAAACTCTGCAAGAGGGAATGTTGGCAAGCTAAACACGTCGGCATTAATAGCATGGTGCCCAGCCTCCTCCCAGCCCCAGTCTAAAAAAACATGGAATGAGTTGGAAAACGCTGTTGTCAGCAGCCATTGACGGCCCTGCTGGGCCCTTTGTTTTAGCCTGCCAACTATAAAATCTAGGCCAAACCTTGTATATGAACAGAAATATCACAAGCATAGTGGAACAGACAACATAGTACTGAGGCTCAATCCTGTTGTGTTATTTCTTAACTGTGGTTTGCAATTGGGCTCTTTTTTGGCAACTATGGTGACGGAATAAAACTCCTCTATAGTTTTAAGGGCCATTGCGGAAGCACGGCACTAAGTTTACATAATGGAAATGAATAATGCTGTTTTGAATCGTACTATTGAAAACTGTCTGACCGCAGATAATACAAACCATATTTTCAGATGGACTAACATTGTATTTTCTCTCTCTCTTTCCCCTCTCCACTTTTTCTCTCTTGTCTTTTGTTTGTCCAGTTCCACCAGGTTAGAAGAGTGATGACCATCCTGTTCCTTACTATGGTTATTTCATACTTCAGTTGCATGAGAGCTGCGCCCCTGAGAGACAGCCCAGGCATGCGGGGCCATCGGACAGAAGGCTACCTGAGTCCCGCAGCCTCGTCCGCCAGAGGGCACGGGACTCCACAGGGCAGTGGGGGCCCGGCCCAGCGTGGAGGGGCCCTTCCCTCCCTCACAGACACGTTTGAGCAGGTGATAGAGGAGCTGCTGGAGGTGGAGGGGGAGGCGGCGGCCGCAGCGCAGATGGGGGCAGGGGCTGACCAGGGTCAGGGCAGAAGCGGCCCGGCGTCCTCCTCCGTGGTGACCACGGAGACAAAGGACGTTGACCTGTACGCATCGCGGGTGATGATCAGCAACCAAGTGCCTTTAGAGCCGCCACTGCTCTTTCTACTGGAGGAATACAAAAACTACCTGGACGCCGCAAACATGTCCATGAGGGTGCGGAGGCACTCCGACCCGTCCCGGCGTGGGGAGCTCAGCGTGTGTGACAGTATTAGCCAGTGGGTTACTGCGGTGGATAAAAAGACGGCAATAGACATGTCTGGGCAGACCGTGACCGTCCTGGAAAAGGTCCCCGTCCCCAATGGCCAACTGAAGCAATACTTTTATGAGACAAAATGCAACCCTATGGGGTACACAAAGGAGGGATGCCGTGGAATTGACAAGCGACATTATAACTCCCAATGCAGGACAACCCAGTCCTACGTGCGTGCTCTCACCATGGATAGCAAAAAGAAGATTGGCTGGAGGTTTATAAGGATAGACACTTCGTGTGTATGCACATTGACCATTAAAAGAGGAAGATAGTGTATATAATGTATAGATTTTATTGAGAGTTTAAAAAAGAGAGTAAAGAGAAAATATCTATTTGTATATATACATAACAGGGTAAATTATTCCGTCAAATGAAAATTTTATGGACTGCATGTAAAAAAAGATGAAGTTTATACAGTAAAAGTGATACTACAGTCTATTTATTGAACATATTCATGACCTTGTAAACAATTAAAAAAAATATCTGATCAGTCATTTGCGCCCAGTTTAAATTACTATATCACATTCCTCAAGACGTGTGGTTTGTTTACGTTGCCAAGAATCTGAGAATGAAGGAGAAGACAGGTGGGAAGGAAGAGAGGTCGAGGAGGACAGTTCCATTTAAAAAACTTGCATGCTGCTTCAATTGTGAATTGAGAAATTGTCCACTTAAGAAAAAAAAGAGATGATACAGACCAAAACATTCCGTTTACATCCTCAACAGTAAAAGGTTTTCCTCTTAAGTACATTCTGTCTACTGTTCTAAACTTCTGAAGGTAATGTTGGACTTACATACTATGTCAAGGTGCTGTTGTCAAAGCTTTGCTGTTTATTTTTTTATCCCCACCAGAGGACAAAATATATAAGAGTATATAAAGTTTATTCATTAACATATGTTTCTGGATTAATATAATTCATTTTGTATGTTGTGAAGTTGTTTGCAATATTAAATTGAAATATTTGAAGAAATAAAAATGATTATAGGCAACTGAAAAACAAAACCAATGTCAATAAAGTTTTAACCCTGCACTTCTAGGTATCATAAACATAAGACAGAAAGACACACACATGCTTGCTCACATACACACAGTTGGCTTCATTCATCCAGTATAGCTTGGTGACATTGAAAATTGAAAACTCAGCCAACAAGAGGCCGTCATTAAACTTAACTTTAATCTCCTCTCACCGTGTGCCACGGGTACTTCACACAAGGCCGCCGTAACGGGGGGAAGATAAGGACGATTCGAAGGTTCCTGGTCGAACAGGGGTCCCAACAGAACCCCATACTTTCCTGTATGATTTAGATTTCGGAGCCCAGAGAACAAATTAGCCAGGGGGCCCAGAAACCCTAGTGGCACCCCTGACTTCACATATCTATACTGCATGAATCTGTAAGTTCATATCATGGCTCTATAGGCTACAAAAAGATCATCCTTATCTGAATTATTCTCAATAAATACACATAGAATACGTGGAGAAACAGAAAATGCAGCAACTCCACACTCTATCCGGAATAACACTTATTGGCCTGTTATGAAGAAGTTCTAAGGCTGATTCCACTAGGCAGATCCTTCTATTCCCTTGTCACTTTTATCTGCACCTATCCACAATCAACCTGGCTACAAGCTGCCAGGCTCCCAAGTGCATCTAACGGTCAGGAAAAAACAGTCCCCGAGGCAGTGGTCTGAAGGGCACGAACCATCATCCATGACAGCCAATGTGTGTGGACCACTTCAGGTAAATTCATATTTTATAATTCAATAATTTAATCTCTTACAAATATGCCATCAAGAGTCACAATAATCTCTTTCTAAAGAGTCTCTACGACTCCACGACTGCAAGAACCCTCTACCCCATTATTAAATTCAGAACGCATTAACCTTCTCAAAAGCCCACCCTACGTGAGTACCAGATGACATTCTTTGTCTAAACACCATGATTACTCAAACAACTCCTGCATTCTTATCAAGGAAAACCAAATAAAAAGGTTTATAAAAAGTTGGTAGGTCATATTGGATACAATTTCATACGAACGTTTTCTTACCTATAAGTAACTGATAGGGGGAAACGATGCCTATTTTCTAATTGTGTGCTGTACTATGGCTACTGATTTCATCAGATGGGGTACTGAGAATTGTCCCTACCTGGCACCACCATCACACCAACAACACGCTGGCAAAGGATGAGTGTCTACAACGCGTGCGCGTTGCGCAACATTCAAAGGATCCTTAATGCTAGCTTGCTAGCTACCAGTGATTAGGTCCAGCCATCGACGTTCATCGTTTGCTATCTTGCGAGTCTGTTTTGATAAGTTTCCCTAGCAAACATCGATTCAGTCTAGTGAAGATTCAGAATGGCATCGTTGGGGGAACCTGTACGGCTGGAAAGAGGTGATTTATCAAGCCTCCAAGCTCACGTTTCTATGAATTGGTCATACAGACAAATGAAATGGCTAGCTAAGCTAGGTAGTTGGGTAGCATGTTGTTAGGCTAAATATTTAAATTCCAAGGCTAGCTAGATTAGCTAGTAGCATGATATAGCTACGTAATTCAGTTCACGACGAGAAGAAAACGGTGGTCTTGCTCTAGACATATGTCTGATGATAAGGAGTGTTATATCCATAGCTAATATATCTGCAGTATGCTTTCTGTTGTGGCTTGGTCAACGTAACGGTAGCTGGCTAGCTAATCCTCAAAAAGAGCCTTCTGGCTACTGTAGTTGGAGGTGTACAGTAGGCTAGTCAGTACCTCCTTGGTCTCAAGACCAGACTAAGTACCAGGTGAGCTTGTTACAGTTGACAGTGAGTGATTGGAATTCTACAGTACATATGTTGTGTTGTCGTTGAGAATAGTCCTATACAAAGTGATAACACTGATTCGCTGCCAAGTTTGAGTGCACCACACAATTTCATATAATTCAAAACAACCCAGACGATGCACCGTCTTCAGCCACTGTATTCTTGATGTTTTTATGCCGAATATAGTTTGTGTTATCATGTCCTCTGTCAGATGTGTTGAAACAAAAGGTAGCGTCTCTGCCTCTACCAAGTATTTCCCCATCATCATCATCGACTCTTTGTGGTTTGGTCACGTTTTTGTTCAGTTATATAATGAATATAATGTTTCTGATCACAGATATTTCCCGTGCTATTGAGCTTCTTGACAAGCTCCAGAGGACAGGGGAGGTGCCTCCCCAGAAGTTACAGGCCCTGCAGAGAGTTCTGCAAAGTGAGTTCTGCAACGCTGTCAGAGAGGTGAGGCAGAGTTCACTCAACCTGGCTAAAGCAAGAGACTGGTGGAGGGGTGCTTGATGGCATTGATGGAAGTGTGCAATGCCTAAATAATCAACGGGCAACCCATACTATTCTTTGTGCACTTAGATTGAATGAGTGAATTAAGTCAACGGGGATCTATTAGAACCTTCCTGTCTAAATGTACTAGTTTTCTTAAGTAGGGGTGAGTTCACTATGCATTTATAAACCATATGTATACTCAGGTGTATGAACATGTACAGTATAATCTATAGAAGTATAATGGCAAAAGGGAAGTAGAATAGTGCAATAACCAGATATTTAAGGTAACAAATTGACTAGTGGAACATGCAACAGTGCAGTGTAACGAAAAGCTATAAGCCCTGTGTGTGTCCTCATGTGTACAAACATGTACAGTAAATTCTGTTCTTGTATAAATGTAGAAGTTACAAGCCCTTGATGTGTCCCCAGGTGTATGAACATGTATATGAGACGGTGGACATTAACAGCAGTCCTGAGGTTCGGGCCAACGCCACAGCAAAGGTACAGCTACACTAATCAACCAATACTTGACTCACCAGTCAAGGGGGTCAGTATAGATCCACATTATCTGATGGTCCTGATCTCAGTGCTGTCAGCTGATGTGCTGGTTTCCTCTCTCTGTCTCAGTGGGACCACAGTAAATGACGGTAGACATCTCAATCCTAAACAATATAATTTAGAAAAACATTCCACAACTAAACTTTCTTGCTTTGCAGGCCACGGTTGCTGCATTTGCAGCTAGTGAGGGTCATTCACACCCTCGTGTGGTGGAGCTGCCCAAAACAGAGGAGGGTCTAGGCTTCAACATCATGGGAGGAAAGGAGCAGAACTCACCCATCTACATCTCACGCATCATTCCTGGGGGCATTGCAGACCGCCATGGGGGCCTAAAAGAGGAGACCAGCTCCTTTCTGTTAATGGAGTGGTATGTAGAGACAATATTCAAACGCTTGCATGTACACAGATGACAAAACAGTATGTTCATTTATTATGATGTTTGCACTGAATTTCCAACACCTCAACCTTTTTATATGTTCATGTTTTATATTCCTCTTCCCTCCTAACTTTGTCTCTAATTATACCTTCATCTGTGTCTCTCTTTATCCCGCTCTGTCTCCCTCCCTCCAGAGTGTGGAGGGGGAGCACCATGAGAAAGCTGTGGAGCTCCTCAAGGCAGCCCAGGGCACTGTTAAGCTGGTGGTGAGGTACACCCCCAAAGTCCTTGAGGAAATGGAATCCCGTTTTGAGAAAATGAGGTCTGCAAAACGCCGGCAACAGAACAGCTACCCCCAGTAGTGTCAACTCGCCATCGACACCTTATTCCCACACTCTCATTGGCCGTCTATCTCACTCCCTCATTTACCTTTTTTTCTAAAACGCAGAGTACAGATTAAAGTTTAGTTTGTAGCCACGTGTATTATATTTCTCTACCATCTCTCAACATGTTCAATACCCCTCCCAGACACCACACCGTCCTCCCAACTGGCACAATGTGAATACTACTAGACTCATCATGTTATGGACCCTAAATGTAGTTTGTCATTCACACTTTAAATGTGCTTTAAGTTTTGGACTGACATTTTGGATGCAGTTTGAAGATCTTTAAAAACAACTGTAGAATTTTTTTATTTTATTTTTTAACTAAGTGCCTCAGGGCAAAACAAATGTATCTAATAATGACTTTGTACTGTAATTTAAATGGCACTTGCTTTTCACAAAACAAAGGTAAAATGATTGAACACTAGCTGACAGATTTACCATGTATTCACACTCTATTATTACCTGATCAAAACACGGGATTCACAATAAACTGTAAATCTGCATTTTATAGGAGCAGCTATGTAGGGTAAATTGCATTCACACATTCAAGTGAGGGTCAAGATTGTGTCATGTCAGCTTTTGAACTAATTTGTGTACTAACCCACTCATTGAAATAAGTGTGAATGTGAAGTAAATCTGTCTTCTATGCACATATTTGTTGATTGTATCTTCTAACTAGCATTTGGGCATGCTTTTACACATTGGTGTTCCATGTGTTCATTCTCTTGTTATTTTTGTTGTAAAAGGAACAGTGTCAGTTTAACCATATTCCATTATTTTCCATGTACACTAATTTGGTAATGAACCACCCACACTTTTGACTGTGTAAACTGGTTAATATATTGCCTTTAAAGGGGTGTGTTGAATTAATCCACCAGACCAAAGGACAACAAGCTGTCCAATGTAAGAGACCAGAGTCTGTTGAAATAGTGGTGTTTTTTAGACTGAGGAAATATTCCTTTAGATAATGAAGAAGCCTCTTAATTTATTTTTAACTTCTGTTTTTTCCCCCTATGTTTTACAAGCTTAAAAAAGATTGCTGTTTCATAAAATATTCAACCTCCAACTTTTGCCACCCATAAATCATTTACTGCCTTCAAATGCGTAGGTGTTCAGAGGCTGGCAGAAATCTTGCATGAACACAGTATGCGCATATACAATTCAGATAACCTTTTCCCCTTATGCCAGTTGTATAGCGTTCCGAGACCTAAGGCAGTCCTGGCATTTAAATATTTCACAAGAGCAATAAGTAAAACCTTTTGAGACTGGGTATTTCTTCAAGTTCCCCATCTAGAGCTGGGATTTATAACCACAGGCAACTCTTTGGTTTGCCCTTATTTTGTTTATCTTTCACTGTTTGCATTCTGATGTACAATTGTTTACAACTGGGTTGCAGATCAGTTAATGTGTGTGATATAGACATTAATATAATGTATTAGTTGGCAATGATTAAAAAAACAACACATTGTATAGCTGCCAAATGAACTGGTACTCAATAGTTGTTGTTTTGCATGCAATGTTAATATTAAGTGGTTTTTAAAAGCCATATGTCTGGATGATACTCAGGATTAAAACATGATATGGTAGTGGATAAGACCCATAAGGTATATGTGCCATTCTGGGGGTAAAACTCATATAGAAGTTTATTGTTTTCGATTATGTTTATATTGTATTTGTCTGGTTGGCCATCATTAATGTATCATCAAATACAAATTGTGAAGGTGTATTTGAAAAGTTAGAATTGGGTTTCAAGAAAAACACATCCAGAATAGAAAAGCAGTCCTAAATTAAACGTAACTGATTACTTGAGTCAGCTAGGTCAGGATATTTTATATCAGTCTTCGTGAGTACACATAAAATACATTTTAAAAAATCTTAAAGGGCTGTCACGATACAGCCCGCAATTCTTTCATATTTTTTGGAAAAGGGTCAAAATAATATTTTTGTAAGTATTTTCTTTTGATATTTTTTTTCACTTTTTTTACACGTGATTTTGATGAACATTTTCCAGAAATTATTTGTACTCCTTCTTTGACTGCATTCTGTCATTGTTTCGAGTACCAAGACCAAATTCGCAACGTTTATGAAAACGATTTGATAACATTGAGTTTTTAACTGTTTAATTTGGATTGCGATTTGCATACACTTGTGTCCTTAGTTAATATCCAGTTGTGTTAATCAATGTGGATGTAAATAATAATATAGATCATAATTAGATTGTAAGCTGCACACAATAAATAATGCTGGGAAAAGCATTCAAGTGTTTTGGATTTATTATCTTATGTTTTATCACTAAGTAGGATACTCTGTGATTTTGTTCACCAATGACTGTGCCCTCTCCGCCATGCGCACGTTATTCCGTTTCCGTTCTCCCTTGCTATTTCCTTTTCGCCTGTGCAATTCTTACCGTCAACACGCGCTCACCCTACCAGCTCAAAGTAAGTTGCACATTCAAGTGTTTAAATGGATAAATATAAATTTTCCAAAAACTTACTGTAACGTCTGAACGTTAAACATAACTAGGAGTGTGTCTCGATCTTTACAATGTGAATGTGTTGAGAAATGTAGTGACAGATGAGCGGAGGGTTAGCTTACTACGCTAGCCTTACTGCCATGTGTGCTGTCGCGCTCACTGGTGCATCCAACGGTGCAAGGCCTAAAATCGAGGATGGATAAAAACATTTAAGTTTCGTTAAGCCAAAATGTAGATACCTACACTTTGGTTGGTAGTCAAGAGTGGCTTTCTTTGTTAGTTGGCTAACTACTGTAGATCACAGGTAGAAGATCAAAAATCAGCCAACACTGTTAACTACTACTAGCCGGCTAGGCTACCTCCAACTGATTCTTTTCTTGAAACGATATATTGCTGGAAATTGTCAGTAGGATTGAGTAAGTCTAACGAGAGAATCCAGCTGTTGTACATCAACATTTAACCAGGGAAAGTGGATTGGCTGTGTCTTGTAGCAAGCTTGGTTGTATTGGTTTGAACAGTAAGTTAACGAAGTTGACTTTTCATTATCGACTGGTGAACCATTGTTCTAGGACTGTTTCACATTTTCCTGTACCCTCCATGGACAGTCAATTGGTTTGACACGTCAATCAGTACGCATAAGGATTGTCCTGTTTACATGTACTTTTTTCATTGCAGGATGCGTTACGTTGCTGCTTACCTGCTTGCTGCCCTTGCAGGCAAAGAAAGCCCCGCGGCTGGTGACATCAAGAAGATACTGGAGAGTGTTGGCATTGAGGCTGATGACACACGCATGGAGAAGGTACGAAGAAAGTGCATGCAGTTGGGCATCTTCTGTCAAAACCTCATGGTCTGGGACTGTTTTAAAGGTTCTCCTTACTACACTGATGTGCTTTATCTGGGGACCTTTTTTTAAGTGTCGGAAATATGCATTTTAGTATTCAAAGAGCCTTCTAGCCACAACCTCCATACTTAGAAGTGAGATGTACCGTATGCCTTAAACCATAACCTCAAAGTGCATAACCTACTGTTAAATGTCTTCACTGAACAGGTCATCTCTGAGCTCAGTGGCAAGAATGTGGATGAGGTGATTGCCCAAGGTGAGCTTTTCTGTGTTAATGGTGTCAATGTTGTCTCTATGTTGCAATGGGAATGTTGACTGTTACTATTTTGTTCAGATTTGCACATTGTGGAGGTTTCTGTTCAACAAAAACAAACAAAAAAACGTGTATATTGTGAGGCTGTTAATCACTTGATAAACAACTTGTGTTCTCTGCCAGGCTATGGTAAGCTTGCCAGCATGCCAGCTGGTGGTGCTGTTGCAGTGGCCAGCTCTGCAGCTGTCGGGTCAGGAGGAGCTGCTGCCCCAGCTGCAGGTGAGCATTGGACTCTTGAACTTCAGTCCTGCTATCCTTACATATGAAGGGATATTTTCTGCAGTATTTGATGGATGATTCATTTTTATGTATTGGATAATATTCCAATCACTAGGACATGTACAAGTAGGTTTGTTTGGCATTACAGAGATCTCTGAGAGATTGTACTAGATTGTTGTCTTATCACGTGTTGTATCTTTACAGTTGAGGAGAAGGAAGAGAAGAAGGATGAGTCAGAAGAGTCTGATGATGACATGGGATTCGGCCTGTTTGACTAAACTCATTCCGGACGAAATAAACAAACTGTTCATAGAAAAAATACATACCACTTTCCGCTTCTTTATTAAATGGATTTTGCATCGTGCTAAACCAATTACTGTCTTAATATAATTCAGATGTTCCATATGAACACACCTTTCTATCATAAAGAAACTTTGAATATGCTGCAATAATACTGTGATTAAGGCCTTTCTCTCATCCAAACACATGTTCCCTTAAAGATGTATCTTAGAAGAAAATGTAGTTTAACTTGAAACACATGTTGGTGCTCAGCTTGCTGTTGCTTTATAAAGTGTAAATCAGTGCAATGGTCACTTTCATTCGTTTGTTATAGATGTAGCCAACACAACATATTTGTATATTGTAAAAATGTCCAATATATAACATTGGTGACAACTGGAACATCTGGGAAGCCAACAACATAGTGAAAAAATGGTGCTTGTTTTAAGGCTGAAGAAAGGTCTGTTACTAAGAAACTCATTTTGCATGGTCATCTTGCGTCATCGTGACAATTGCGAAAACAGCTTGATTTCTCTGGAGAACATAAGTGGAGCCTTTCCCGGAGTAGTCTAAATTATTTTCGAAACATTGAACATACATTTGCTGTCACTGCCGTCAAGATATAGTTGCCTCCAATACGCCTGAAAAAAATTGACCAATGGTTTAATCTCATAAAGCATTGCGCCATATCCAACAGGTTATATTAGAACATAAGGTCAACGGGTGCGATATCGTTTTTTTTTTATTGATACTTTGTTCCTTGTCGAATAAGCAAGCATGAATGGTTCACATTACGGGTGGTTTCAATAATGCTAATAAGAGTCGCAACGTCTGCATTGTCGTGGAATGGGACCAGTAACAGCCATACGAATGCGATATACGAATCAACACATTTATGTAATGACTTTATACTGTTAGGTCATACGCACTCAATACGCATATGGACCCGTGATGTAGGAAAAGATGGACTTCACCGACATTTTTACATGTGATTTAACTAGACTAAGTCCTTTATATAGTAGTCATAGTAATTTAAAAAATGAAACAATGGCTAACCAACAACTTTTAGGCCCATATGTTTAAACAAATCGATTTGAAAAAATATCTGGTTCGTTGTTGAATTGCCAGATGTTAACCTAGCCTTAGGTAAAAGGTTATGTAGGGTCTATAGAGTATACTCTATTGCGAGGATGTAAAACTCGCGTTACCCATTAAACAGACAGAGACAAGGCGGCAACGGTGAACCCAGACAGTTGTTATCTAGCTCTTAGCGTACCAATATTTATGGTATTATAATGTTCCGCTGTCTGCAATTAGACGTTACACCGTGTGTTCTGTCACACGTACAGCACGTTGATTATTGCTGATGATGAATGTTTTCCTGTTCAGTCGGGGTTTTTAACCTTCATTTAGGCCTATACTAAGCGAGAGACTTTTACAGCACGTTGAATTTAAAACGACATGGCCGACTTAAAGGGTACATTCAGTTTAATGGTCAATAAATGGGATTTAAGCCTTACCGCATACTCGTTGCATTTCGATGTGGTAGTTATGACTATTCAGCTATGGAGCAGGTTCTGAGACGGTATGTGGGATACTTAATTCACTAAATCAAGGATCTGAACAAGTAGTAAACCAGCTTAACTACTGACCTTAGATCAAGGCAGTTGTATCATGTCAGATTTCCCGTGGATCAATAGGAAGTGGCAGGAATCATTTGCTAAGTCAATCATATTTAAATTAAACCTAGAAGGGCATGTTGGCACGATGCTGGTTAATTCTTCGGCAAAAGACTGCGTCAGCCATAGACTTGCATGATATCAAATACCCTAAAAGGCACCAACATCAGAAGGGAGAGGCTGCGCATATGGACGTCCCGCTATATATCTCTAATTGTCAGTCTGGGTTGGAATATTAAAACATTGTACGTCTGATACTATATTACTGTGTAATTGTTGTAGCTTATCAAGTTAATTTAAAAAAACATAGTTGTAGGTCTATATTCAGGAAACGGTGTTTTTCGATCTTGAAACAAGGTTCTCCATTGGTTAAACTCGTGTAGGAAAGCGATGATTTGATTGGCTTGAAGCGCTGCGCACGCTCTACCCTCCCCATTTGACGTAATGTACTTGTACCTTTGCGCAACAACAGCAGCATTCACTAATTCTTTCAGAGAGACGGTGAAGGTTACCTGCTTCAACAGTGCTTGGACGGCAACCTTTCCACTGTCTTGAATTGCTACTCGATTACTTACATCTACTGAGCTATCTATTACCAAAACAATTTTACTTTTACTTTTTCTTTCAATTTCACGCGGTAGCCAAGACATTTACGTTAATCCGACACGCAACAAAGGTAAACATTAATTTAATTAACGATCCAGCTAGCAGACCCTCGAAGAATCAAATAATTTAAGTGGTAAGCGACTTCGAGAATCAACCAAGGTAAGATTGATCAAACTGGATGCATACTGTGTAGCACTAGCTAAGCTATCGTAGCTAACTAATGTCCTTGTGTTCTTGTCAGACTAGCCAAAAGCTAGCATTAGCTAGTAGATGGCGTAGTCGTAGATGGTATCTACGCAATGTGGCTTGTTTTGGCCAGGTGCGCAATACATCATGGCCTAGTTTGTAGTTGAAACTTCCGTCTGTAGTAGCTAAATGTGTGCATTGTTTTAGAAATGGCTTTTAAAAAGCGTGTCCTTGATTCGCTTTTATGGCATGGTGAAGTAAAAATGTATTATTATCATTACCCTCTTTGTGTATGTTTTACGCTGTAAACTATACCATCAGCTTATGTTGAGAAATCAATTTGCCAATTGATTAGTAACAGAAAATTACTAACGTAGTAGTACTATTGTCAAGCCTGTTCTCCATTTCTGACAGTCTTGCTTTCTCTCATCGACAGAACCATGAGTTCCCAGGTGAGACAGAACTTCCACCAGGACTGCGAGGCAGCCATCAACCGCCAGATAAACCTGGAGCTGTATGCCTCCTACGTCTACCTGTCAATGGTAAGGTGAGAGGCAGGAGGGAGCATCATTCTTGGAGAAGCACATGATAAGCACAAGTACCCATATGACTAATTTAAGTGCCAGTATTGGTAAGGACACAGGACTGCTGAGTCAGTGTGAGTTTCAATTACCGCAGGTGTGGCTTAAGCATGTTGACGGTATAAGTATATATTTCGGTTAGAATGGGCAGTCATTAACTTTAGGACTTTGAACTCAAATTCCTGGACAGATAGTGGCAGCCAGTTCAGGTCCTTATCTGCCTCCAGCTGTCAGTGACCACTGTAAACATGAATATTATTTTATACTGTTTTTAGTAAGGCTCGATCTTTTTCCTCCCCCCTCCTTCACATAACCAATCATCTACTTCCTCCTTTTATTTGTCTCAGGCGTATTACTTTGACCGCGATGACCAAGCCTTGCACAACTTTGCCAAGTTTTTCCGTAACCAGTCCCACGAGGAGCGTGAGCATGCTGAGAAACTGATGAAGCTGCAGAACCAGAGGGGAGGGAGGATCTTCCTGCAGGACATCAGGGTGGGTTTCATGTACAGATATATTCCTAGCTCAGTAAGCAAACACCTACAACGGTAGTGTTATGTGGGGAGATGTGATAGGGTGATCTGGAGAGAGCAGCATTACACAGTGGGGAGATATAGAGGGTGTGAGGGGATGGGCACTTATCTTCTACAGACACAACCACAGCAGCTGGCCTGGTATAACAGTCATGAGAAGCTGGAACTGAATTTACTGACAGGATTAAGTAAAAAAATAAAATTATATATATATATATATATATATATATATATATATATATATATATATATATATATATATTTTATTGTATCGCATCAGTTTTGTGAGTGTTTAACTGAACTGTGTGGTGTACATTGTAGAAGCCAGAGCGTGATGAGTGGGGCAGTGGTGTGGAGGCCCTGGATTGTGCCCTGCAACTGGAGAAGAGTGTCAACCAATCACTCCTGGACCTGCACAAGGTCTCTTCAGACCATAACGACCCTCACGTGAGTGCACACACACCCCAACATACAGTTGTTTTACAACTAATATAGGTTTACACAAGTTAAGCAGTATCCCATTGGACATTAATAACCATGAGCCTCCACCTTTCAGATGTGTGACTTCATCGAGACTCACTACCTGGATGAGCAGGTCAAGTCCATCAAGGAGCTGGGTGACTGGGTGACCAACCTGCGCCGTATGGGTGCGCCCCAGAATGGCATGGCTGAATACCTGTTTGACAAACACACCCTGGGCAAGGAGAGCAGCTAGAACCTCCATCTTTGATCTATCCCATGTTCATGCTAAATATCTTCTAGCTTTTAATATATCCAACATACTGGTTTGTTTTCTCTGTGTAGTTGAGGACTGTCGATGATCTGTAAAATCCATTGCATTAGCCAGCATTCTGCACTACTTGGATATCATCTGCATAACCTAAAAGCCATCACCCTGTCCTATAAGCCATTTCTGCCCATGCTTTCAGTCCCAGCTGTGTCTTGTCACCTCGTGTTTTCTGCCTTTCATGACAACAGCCCTACTCTAACCAAATAAATAGAACTTGGATTCTAACTGATCTGTATGCTGGTGTCTCTTTTTGTGTTTAAAAGCAAAGGTAGCTAGATTGTGCTGTAACACATGCTTTGTAGACATGTTTAGCCAAACTAGTGCTTCAATAACATGCTTTGTGCTCTGTACTCTTTGCTGGTTGTCAGGAGCATTGGTAGTGGTAGTAACGGGTGCAGTCACTTATATTTTAAGTCTTTTTACAAACCATATTTTTTAATAAGGTATAAGAAGTCATAAATGAGATACGGGGGGGAACAATTGATAGTCTGAAATTACAGCAGCTGTGCACATTTGACTTTCGTTTACAAAGAAAAGCACAAGATGGAACATGTGATGTGGCCAAGTTTCAGTTTCAAATGATGGAAAGTCCCGTTCTGGTTTTTCCATCACTTTCTAAATCCTTAAACACCCCGGCAGGATCATACAAGCATATTTTTGTGTGTTGGAATACGCAATACTTGTTTTTGCCCCCATTTTTCATGAGCAAAACTCAAAGATCAAAGATGTTTTCTATTCTACACAAAAGGCCTATTTCTCTCAAATATTGTTCACAAATCTGTCAATCTGTGTTGGTGAGCACTAATCTGTGTTAGTGAACACTGAGAAAATCCATCCACCTCACAGTATGTGGCATATCAAGATGCTGATTAGATCGAGACCCCGGCCTGATGAGGACGACCCGATGAGGATGACGAGCATGCAGATGAGCTTCCCTGAGAAGGTTTCTGACAGTTTGTGCAGAAATTCTCACCCTAACCCTAAACCGACTGTTTTTCGGATCCCCGATACAGTAAAACTGCAAATTTTAGAGCGGCCTCTAATACAACAATATTTGAGAGAAATAGGCCTTTTGTGTACGTAGAACATGTCTTAGATCTTTGAGTTCAGCTCATGAAAAATAGGGGCAAAAACAAGTGTTGTGTTTATAATTTTGGTCAGTGTTTATTCCTCCTCCCCATTCAGCCAACCCAGTATTTTTACCACAGACTGAAAAAGCTTGAATTCTGTTCACTTCCTTAATGGTTAAACACAGTTGAAGTGACACAATTGTGGAATATTCCTCAAGTTGCACAATTCTGGAATGTTCCTCGAGTTGCACAATTCTGGAATATTCCTAAAGTTATTTTGGCTCATCAAGCACAAGGGCTGGAGCTGGAGATTCCTTTTTTTCCAGTACATCCCACAGTGGAAAGGTTTATAAGGATGACTTGCACAGCCCTGTTTGACAGCATCACCCTGAGACTTCACAGAATAGACCAACAGACTGAGAAGCTCTAAGGTAGGTCACTATTAGTCCAGTGTGAAATACTATTAGCAAATACTATGCTATAATTTGTTAATAATGTAAATATAAAAATGTTTTTTTTCTTGCTAAGAAGCATCCGCTGGTCTCTAGAGACATCAGTACTCTACATGCTCTCTAAATTTTTCAGTAAGCTACAAAATGAAGCTGCCTCTGGTTGGACTGGTTCTGGTTTTTGTGGTAGGGGCCCATGCCCAATGGTACAAGTTCCCTGGACAAGCAATTGCTGGTGAGTGGAGACCTAAACTATAGGTTTTATGTTACATTTCATATCCTCTGATGGGTTATATAATCTGATGTAAAGACTGGTCTGATCTGGTGTGTCTCAATGACATTTATATTAATAACTCAAAAGATTGCTTTATGTGTTCTACAAATGTTCTCACAATTGTTTCACAGCTCATGTCAGTCTAAGAAGAAATATGTATCTAACATTATTGATTTGACTTCCTGTGGCAAGCAACTGAAATCAATTGTAAACAGGAGTGGTCTCGCAAAAGTGTAAACCCACTACTACCACTGTTTCCATCACTGCCAGGTGCCAAGGACATGCATCGTGCTTACAGTGACATGAAGGAGGCTAACTGGCTGGAGTCAGACAAGTACTTTCATGCCCGGGGAAACCAGCATGCAGCGCAGAGAGGACCTGGAGGCAGGTTTGCAGCTAGTGTCATCAGGTGAGTCAACTTCCACCAGCCTAATCAAATCTGCATGTTTGCAGTCAGGCCCTAAAACAATAACGGCTTTCTCAAAACTGCAGACACAAAACTGAAACCCTCACACACAAAATGCTAAACCTGACTCTCCCTTTGTGACTCTTTGCCATCAAATCTCTTACCTGTTCACAAAATGCAACTCATGTTCTCATTTGGTACACACAGCCATATTTTCAAATGACACACACAAACCATTCAGCACCATTCAGCACACAGTAGTGCAACATTGAAAACACAATTCTAGAAATGGAACACACCATATGAATGACAATGACTGGAGAATGAGCCATTTCAACTTTTGTAAAATGTCTCAGTGTAGGCCTAATTTTTTCATAGTCAAACATAAAACAGCACACACATTTGTATTTTCCGAACAGCCTGCTCAACCCATTGCAGCACACAGAGTGATGTTCCCATCATGCTCGGCGGGGACCTCAACAATGGCGAGCTGGCGAATGAAATTTGTGCACCGGCACCTCCTCTTCACCAGGTTGAATCGAACCTCCTCAATGAATATGAATTCATGTAGCATTAGCTTTGTCATGCTCCTGGATCCACTGGAACAGACAGCATGATAATGCAAGTTTTAGTATGGACACAGATAGGTCAACACAGTGGGGTGCAGTGAGACACTGTAGAAAAGGAACAATATTGGATTACAGGTACAATACATGCATGTGTCAGTGCTGAATGTATGGGACTTACAAGCACAAACTCTTGCCGTAATTCCTTGATGTGGTCTGTGTTCCGGACGAATAGAACCCTGTACATTTGTTTCATCCGCATGGCTTTCCTGCAGAGAAACATGGTCCAGTGTAGAGAGGCTGGGTCTGGATGTTTCTGAATGTGGCATGGTCAGCCAGGATCCTGGTTTGTATCTGTCAGAGTGTGATAGTGTTGTTTTAATGAACCATTTTCACAATGTCAGTCTCCTGTTTGGCTGTGAAAGTGCATGTTCTTCCTCCACGGTGTGGTTCTCTTTCAGTCCTGCAAAATACAAATACAGTGACAACACTATATTCTATTGATATGCAGTATTACAGTACACAAGGCAAATATAATTCATACCTGTTCTCCATTCTAAAGGTTTTAATGATGGCAGCAACTGCAAAGCGGCTGAGATTTGGTTGGACCCTCTGGCCAGCCTCCCTCATGCTCAAACTATGTTTGAGCACATGGTCAACCACGGTGGCCCAAATTTCATTAGAGATCACCGTTCTCCTTCCTCTTCCTCCTCCTTCTTCTTGTTGTCCTCCTGTTCCTCCTCCTTATCCTCCTCCTCCTTGTCATCCTCTCCCTCCTCTTCCTTGTCCTCCTCTTCCTCCTCTCACTCTTACCCCTCTCCTTCTCTGGTTGTCGATATGTTCTAAGTTCTCCATTGTTCACCAAACAACACAGAGGCTCAAGGCCTTTTTTATGCTGCAGTCCTGATCGCAAATTGCTCACCAGACCTGAGTGAGATTCGAATATTTGTGTGTTGTAGGTTGATGCTTTGAGACTTTACTTGAAAAGTGTGTGCAACAGCTGAACATTGTGTGTAGTGTCTTGACAACAAGGTGATGTGTAATTGACATCAGTGTGTTAACAAGGAAAGTCTGAGTCTAATGCAAATAAGGGAGTGTGAAGTAGTGGCAAACTGGGTCGAGCGATTGGTACATGAAGTGAAGGTTGTAAAAATTGTGCAAAATGTTTGCTTATTGTGTGTTAACAATGTGAAAAACTGTAAGAAAACACTTATCAAGTATTCTGCACGCCCACTGGTGTAGACATCGTTTAACCTAGTACTTTTCCTTTCTGTCTCAAGTAATGTCCGGGAGAGGTTACCAGGGCAAAGCAGTGGGAATAATCGTGAGGACTCCAAAGCCGACCAGGAAGCGAATCGCTGGGGCCGTAATGGAGGTGACCTATCTCGCTACCGACCCAAAGGACTCCCTGACAAGTACTGAAGCAGGTAGCCTATCAGTACTGCAGCAGCAAGGTGGTAAAACAACACCCATGGTTAGCTGGTGTCAGGTATCTGCCGAGCAGAATATTCAGTTTCAGCTCAGGTAGCTGAGGGTGAACACAGCGTTCAGAATTATTTTATCGTATCTTCTTTTTTTGTTTCTGCTTCCACCTGGCCCCCATGCGTTTTCTTCTTCACAATATGGAGGCTTGCTTTGAACATTCAATAAAATGTTTTAACTCAATGTGAATGTGTCTATTTCTGTGGTTTTAGGCTAGCGGACATGAAACAAAAATCAGATGTCATCAGGTGGTTCTTTCACCATGCAGTATCACCAGGTTGGGGATAACCTCATGGTTCAGTAACTGTCCAGACGAGGAACAACAGACAACACTGCCTCCAGAAGAGCAGACCTATAGTACAGAATGTACAGACACACCAGGTCGGTTAGGTGCTACTAGATAAGTTCCTTTGCTCTGGACCTTAACCTTGCTTAAAAGAAACCAGTGAAATGAAAAACAGCAGTACTGTGTTATGATTTCTTCATAAGCATTTCAACATAAACAAAATACTCAGTTATTTGGAATAAATCATGGCCCTTCTCATTTGATTCTTATGCTATAGAGATTGTAAACTAATAACATTATCTAGATCGCATTTACAACCAACAAAGCTACAAGTCTTTTTTTTTTTTTTTACGAGAAAATAATTTATTTTTGGAACACAACCATATTTTTCAAAATCATTACATCATACGCACGCTACTGGTTTCTTAAGAAAAATGCACCAGTTATCTGAATTCATAATGTCATATCAGTGCACCAAAATGACACGTACACATAACCGCATCTCCCACCTTTCCATAAACAGTTAACATCTCCTTCCATTAAAAGGACTGGTAAACAAAAAGTCAACTATGTTAAAGTGAATGTGTACAGGATGACATGGACTACAGCTGTCAGTGTGATGGACTCCATGTCTGGGTTTTGATTGGAATGTTGAGGGTAAACAGAGGAGACAACGTCCCCTGGTAGGACACACTTTCACCACGCTTCATTTCACTCCTTTTGACAAACCTTGGGACCTTTCAGGTTGTTTCGATTTCCTAAAAAGGTTTAACACAAGACCTTGCCAATCATTAACATACTGTGTGAGGGTGCAGCTGTTAAAATGAATACACTTTCATGTCAACTGTAAAAGGACTTAACATAGGATGGGAATGTTTCAGATGCCCTTAGGAAACAGAAGTGTATCAATAAGATATGATTCTCAAATATTTCGACATTCAGCATTATAATACTTGTATACATTTGCTTTGAACAAAGTAGTAAGTGAAAGAAACCCTGTTATTGCTTCTGTCCCTAATAAATTGCCCCTGGTCCCAATCAGATTTTATATATAGCTTTCTTTACAATATCATTGGTTTTCTAATCAGGCCATTTTGTTTTTTCCCCCAGCAGCTGGTGATATGACAGCATATGTTCATAACCACTCACACTCCTGACACTTACAAGAAAACAACAAGAATAAATTGCAATAGTCACAATAAGGATACAATACAAAAAAGCAGCTTACCAAACAAAAAAAATATTTGCATTCTGGAAGAGGCCTATTGGGACCCATCCAAACCTGTACTTCTGTGTCAAGTCAGGGGAGGGAGAGGTGTATCATCATCTGTAGGCGAGTGTGGATTTGAAACTGGTGTTTCCATGATCAGCAAAACATCTCTTGGATACTGTCTACTGGGTCTTCACTGAAACAGTACTCCATCATCTCACTGAAGGAGAAACTCTGTTGGAAAATAACTTGCGACCATCTAAGCCTGACAAGTTCTACGCAGTTACATATAGCCAGCAGATGGCGCCATTGTTAGCAATTCTGGAAACTTGACACCAGAGGCCACCTCTGAAGCTTGAGATGGTGCTTCTCCCCTGCAGTCCAGTAACAGTCAACGACAAACAACATTTGCAACAGGCTCACCCACTAGACAGGTGAATTAGTAAGACGATGATCACGTAGGCTAAATCAAGTCAATATAATCACAACTTATTTTAAGTAAGAGTAAAAATGTAATTAAATAAATCCTCACAATGTTAGCACACCTTACAAAATATGACACAACAGGTGTATGTAACAATTGGGTTAGGACTGGGAGTATCCAGATTTCTCTCTCATTTCTCCACAGTGAGGAACTCTGGACTTACCAAGGTAACTCTGAATGCCACGTCATCAATTACTATCATGTATTAATTCAAGAGGTAACGATGGAGGCTGTACACATTTCTTGAAAATATGTTTTTTTGCATACATTTCTTTCACAAAAGGTCAAGTGCACAATCTTCTCTTGGACTCAGATCATAACTCTAGCTTTCCTACTTGCCACACACCTCAAAGCTCAAGTTCACCCATGGTTTCTCTTTTACCGTGTACACCCCTTTCATAAAGAACCAATGCCTGAAGTTACAGGAATCCCAGAGGTAAACTATCTTCTTAAGCCATTTGATCTTGGGTTTGGTCACAGATTACTGGACAACAAAAAACATTTTGTCAACTTTTGGCAATGCCACATCTACCTGAAAGGTTCAGTTAGGCAGTTTCTTTACTCTAAAATAAAGATATTGTCATGTGTGAGAACCAAACCGATTGCTGGTCAAGAGTAGGGGGGTGACAGGGTAGAGGGGAGACAGGGTTGAGGGGTGACAGGGTAGAGGGGAGACAGGGTAGGGGGGGTAACAGGGTAGGGGGGGTAACAGGGTAGGGGGACAGGGTAGGGGGACAGGGTAGGGGGGGTAACAGGGTAGGGGGGGTAACAGGGTAGGGGGACAGGGTAGGGGGGGTAACAGGGTAGGGGGGGTAACAGGGTAGGGGGACAGGGTAGGGGGGGTAACAGGGTAGGGGGGGTAACAGGGTAGGGGGACAGGGTAGGGGTGACAGGGTAGGGGGGGTAACAGGGTAGGGGGGGTAACAGGGTAGGGGGACAGGGTAGGGGGGGTAACAGGGTAGGGGGGGTAACAGGGTAGGGGGACAGGGTAGGGGGGGTAACAGGGTAGGGGGGGTAACAGGGTAGGGGGACAGGGTAGGGGTGACAGGGTAGGGGGGGTAACAGGGTAGGGGGGGTAACAGGGTAGGGGGACAGGGTAGGGGGACAGGGTAGGGGGGGTAACAGGGTAGGGGGGGTAACAGGGTAGGGGGACAGGGTAGAGGGGTGACAGGGTAGGGGTGACAGGGTAGGGGTGACAGGGTAGAGGGGTGACAGGGTAGGGTGACAGGGTAGGGGTGACAGGGTAGGGGTGACAGGGTAGGATGACAGGGTAGGGGGGGTGACAGGGTAGGATGACAGGGTAGGGGGGGTGACAGGGTAGGGGGGGTAACAGGGTATGGGTGACAGGGTAGAGGGGTGACAGGTTAGACAGCAGACAAGGCTGAATCTGAATATGGGGGATCATCAGTCATCAGAACGTGAGGAGTTATGGACCTCTCTCCCTCCTGTTCATCCTCTATATTCATTCAGGAAAACAAAAGTCAACTTACACCCGGTGAACATAATACAATTGACAAACCTAACCTATGACAAACAAAAATAAGGTTTTAAAAATAAAAATAACTTTTGGCAAACAATGTATAAAGTGCATTGAATTAAAGTAGAAGAACCACGAGACAGTAAGAATGTGCATGGACTGATCTCTGGGATGAAGACACCCATTGCTTCTCTGTACTACCAGAGGTGGAAACTTGACTCACACGTATAACAAGGGGCTAATGATCTGGAAATTACTCTGGATGTTTCTGCATAAATAACTGTTCCCTTTCCAAATAAAGAGTGTATATAACTGCGCACCCCCCTCCACACACACACACATTTGGGAGACACATAATGAATAGAATCAGATCAACAGAACTCACATGAACACACACACACACACACACACAGGAGCCTCTTCTAGGCTCTTGGGCTTTGACCTGTGACTCCACATCTCCAAAGGTGCTCTCCAGCGCGGTCTCAGACTGTGTTGGATGCCAGTGGGCTTTACATTCTTTGTCATGTTGGATCTGCGAGTCTGAGTCTGGGTTCCTCCGTCGGGGATCTCCGTTGGTCGCGTACACATCGGCCAATCAACTGTGAGTCTTGTCAGATCCCAAACAACATAAATAAGCTCAAAGGCCGTTAGTAGTTCCCTTACAGGTCGGGGTGGGGTGGGGGGGGGGGGGGGTACAGGAGAGTCGTGTGACAGAAGAGGAGGTGAGAGTTGCCCAGTGCACCACAGGAGAGACCGTGCAGTTGTTGGTTCCAGTCTCTTTCCGGTGTGTGAGTGGGTGTGGTGCAGTGGGTGTCAGAAAAGACAGACAGACAGACAAACAGAGAAAGAGAGAGAAGAACAGAGAGAGGAAGAAAGAAAGAAAGAAAGCGAGAGAAAAGGGTGAGCAGTTAATCTTTCTTCTTTGGGCAGGGGCTCTCATTTAGGAGGCCGCTTTGGCACGGTGGTTTCTGTTTCTCCCACTGGCAGATGGCGTTGGCGTAACTCACGATGACCTTGTCCATCCAGGTGAGCGGCTGGGGGAAGAGGACCGCCCCCTCAAAGAAGCCCAGGTGGCCCCCGTGTAGTGTCAGGGAAAATATCACATTCTCCTTTTTCTCTGGAGGACAGACAGAGGGAGGGGAGGGCGAGAGAGAGAGAGGAGAGAGGGAGAGAGGGAGAGAGGGAGAGAGGGAGAGAGGGAGAGAGAGAGAGAGAGAGAGAGAGAGAGAGAGAAGGAGAGGGAATTTAAGAAATGGCAAATTTAAGGCAACCAGGAAATGGTCTGTGTGGAAAGAAAGGGTGTGTGTGTACCGTGGACTCAAAGAGCGAGCCTCTACTGCGGACAGCTCCGGTGGAGCCTGGCTCGTCAGGTACAGTCAATTACCTTATTTACACCCCTAGGACACTCAGTCACCGTTTTATCAGGTCATCACTCTAATCTTGACTAGATAAAGACAATGATGAGGTCGTATCCATGATTCATGTATCAAACCCAGACTCAAACCCTCCCAACCTCCTGTTCTCCTCCAGGAGGTGAGGAGCTAAAGAACCAGACATGCTAGCAGGGTCTGGTCTGGTTCTCCATGCTCTACCTGGGTTAGTGGAGAAGCCTGCCCAGCCTGCTACAGTAGGCTCCCACAGGGTGCTACTATAGTCTATCCATCCTTACTGACAGGGCTGTGAGGCAGAGAGGTCGGTCTGGCCCCGGCACCGCCCTGAACAGCTCACGGACCAAACAGATGATGTGGCCCAGGACTTTGACTCCTGATGAATGATGACGGCTGTGTGAGGAGGGGTTGTGTGTCCTGGCAGATGTCTGTTTCCGGTCAGGTGTGTGTATGCTAGGCAACGTGTGTGTGTGGGGGCAGAGGGGGGCAGAGAGGCAGGCAGAGCAGCTACGTTGCTGTGCAGAGAGCTGGTCAGTCAGGGCCTTGGAGTGAGGCACAGTGACCCACGTGACCTTGTAGCCTGTTCTGCCATCTCCCTATACCACCACAGGACAGATCCCTTCACACACACACACACACACACACACACACATGTTCCCGTCCTCTAAAGGAAAAGTCAGATTCTTTCCAACAAAGAGTCCAGAACATGGAGTTAGACCAATGACACACTTAGGTCATGGACACGGAAAAACGCGACACATGATCCAACAAGGGGGTGTGCAGGATCATGTGGAGAACACAGCGTGTGTGCGTGTGCATGCGTGTGTTTGTGTTCCTGAGGCAGTAGAATTCTGTTAGGTATTCCAAGAACTGCAGGCTCCACACCCTGCCCCCCCCACCCTCCTCCCAGCCCAGGGTGTGGTGCTTAGTCATTGTATCAACCTCTCAACATCTACAAGTCTACAAAGTCTGAGGACAAACAAAGTGACCTGTGTAAACACAGTAGACAGGTCTCGTTCACTTAAGAATACTTTAGAATGATATCATCTATTACAAATGTATTAGCAGTCTCTACCCAGAGCTGTAGTTTAGACCGAGGCCAAAGCTCTCTCTGACAGAGTGAGCTATGCTGAGTCTTGCTGATGCTCAGGGCTGCCAAGTTTCACCAAAAGTTCAGAGTGAGATTACATGGTCTGGAGTAGGGGCAAATAATTGATATCAACATTGGGGGGGGGGGGGGGGGCAGTTACATTGGGACGGGAATGTTGCACAGTAACTACGTTGCACGCAAGCATTCACATAACATGCATGCGGAAAGGAAGTCCCGGCACGTGAAGTCAGGAAATGTATAGATAGAAAAAGAAAGAAGCTCTTTCACTTTTAGGGGATTTTCAACCTAAGACATAAGAGGTGTGGTGTGTTTGTGCATGTGAACTGGTTGATATGCGTGGGTTTCACAGTCAAAGTTTGAAACTGGCCAGCTCTGCTGATGCTGTATGTTGTGGTAACTGGGAGGGTGTTAGTTACCTGCTAGTGTGCGAGGAATGGTAAGAAGTGACTCGTGCACCAGGGGGTCATCTGCAGAATTCACCAGCAACAGTGGCACATTTACCTAGAAAATAAAAGTCTGTATGTGAGACATTTTCCTTTAGAATAAAAAAAAAAAAGCCAAGGTTCCAAAAGTAACATAACATGTGCACAGCACAATCAGAGGAGGCTGCCGTTCACTTACATTGTGAATAAAATGCACACAGCTCTCCTTCTCGTAGTACTCTTTCAGGGAGCTGTGTCCATGGAACTTCCTGTAGAAACAGGAAAGACACCGTATCACACCTGGGCGGTGTCTGTTCATCAAGAGAGAGGGTGTTGTGAAAATGATTGCCCGCATCAGAACCTGCTAAACGAGAAGTACTTGAGAGAGGCCTCTCTCCCTCCTGCCACAGGCAGGAGTGTACAGACACTGAGGAAGACTCAGACAAACCCCCGGTTTGGGGGAAGAACCACGGTTATCTGGTTTAGTAATGGTTCTTCCTCTACCTCCAGCCCTGCGTGTCCCCGCTGTGTCTCCGTACCTCATGATGTTGTCGTCGATCTGCATGAGGGACGTGGCCGTGAACAATCTGCTCAGATCTCCGTCCTCCATTTTGGTGGAGCTTCCGAACAAGCTCCCCCTGTCACACACACACGAAAAAAAACACGAAACACATGAGATGTTGAGACACCATGCTGGAACGCATGTGATATCCCAGTGTGCAGTCCAGCACAGCACAGGTCACAGGTCACAGCTCTGTGCCTGAAGCCTCTGTCTGGACCAGCTCCAGGAACGTCCTTCCTCATCACCTGCCGATTCGCGTTACCTCAACACTGTGCCTCGACATGTGAATGTTAGACTACAGTCTCCTCCAGTGCTGGAGAGGAGAGGCCTACTCACAGGAAGCATTTGAGCTTGGAACTTGGCCCCTACCTGTGTGAGAGGATAATCTTCTTCATGTTGTCAGCCATGAGGAAGTTATAGAATCTCCTGCACTGGTCCCACTGCAGAAAGGTCTCCTGGGCCCTGAGGGATGCAGAGGACACACACACACACACATACGTCAGCTGTGTGCAGTCAGTCGGCATTCCAGACCACATGTTTAACAATGCACTGCCTGATCCAGGGGACAAAGGCCCAGGCTGTGGTTTGTGTGCAGGACTCTGACAGGCTCAGTGTGAGGGGAATCTGCCATTCTAGCAGCCTACGCTGCTTTACAAACTGAGGTTCACATCCCTTCCCTAAACATACATATGAAACAAACTTTCACCTCCTTACGCCCCCTTCTCACAAATGATCTCTACACTAGGAATGGGATGAGTGATACAGTGGACTTAGTCCTTTTAATACATGGCATGGATGATGTATTCATTTTTTATGGCTTTGACGAGCAAGGAAAACACTAATTGGAAAGGACTATAATCCTATTTCACCAAGAGGACAGTGTTTCTGTTCCTGTCTCTTAAGCGAGTGCTCTCTTCATCTCTCTCTCTCGCACACATATAAACACTAGACAGAACACACTATCACTGCCAAGAGACCATGGAAGCCTCTCAACAGGAAAGGTGTGGTTCAGCAAACTCTCGTTCTATCCGGAACCCTTACCTGGTCCTATCCAACGGCAGAACTAGTCTCGTTCTAAGCCTCGTTGAATACATTTAATAAGAGTTGTCCTCCCTCACCCGCAACATGAAATAAACAAGCCTTGTGCTTGTTCTCCTCCAGTGAGAATGGACTGCTGACCCGTGGCCCTCAGGAGACCTGCCCATTAGTCTGATCAGATCCGAGTGGTGGGATTAATGACTGGGGGCCACACACCAGGCCCCCACCCACCCACATTCACACACCCACCCACCTGAGAGCGCTGTATCCCTGGCACATGCTGACGCAGCACAGGACCCTCTCCTGGTTGGCCTGGCTCTCCCCTAGGAACTTGCACACGATGTTGCCCCCCAGGCTGAAGCCCACCACGATCAGCTGGGTCTGGGGGTACGCCTTCTTGATGTAGCCCACCATGGCGGCAAACTCCCACGTGCACCCTGATCACATGACACGGACCACAGAAATGACCCCTTGATGTCCAGCCCACTCCCAATGTGTGTGTGTGTGTGTCATGTCTGCGGTCCTTACCGTAGGTGAACATGCGAGGGGAGGTCAGCTCGATGTTGGGCAGGGCTCCCAGGTGGTTGAGCACGGCACACCTGTAGCCTTGCTTCTGAGAGTGGCCTACGAAGGTACGGATGTAGTGCTTCTCGCTATGGTTACCGATGCCGGGGCATATCACCATGGTGATGTCGTCTGTTGAAACGGACAACAAAGGTGGTCAATGGACATTGGTCACTGACACATTTGCAAACGGAGATATGTCAAGTCAGATATGAATGGGTTCTGTTGTCACTCTGTGTGGTAAGCAAATAGAACCCAAGATAAGCCTTGGTGGCACTGGGCATCTACAACACAAACCTCTGTCTGGGTTAAGTTACTGCAAATGATTGGTATATAGCTAGTATTCACGATTTTCACTCTTTTAAAATAACACAATGTTATTTGGGTTGGGAGTGGACCGGTGGGATGAGATCAGTCCAGAGTGTTTTAGAGAGGTGAGCTGTGGCCACACCGCAGATCAAGGATCCATCTTTGAAACAGCGTCCTCACAACAACTGTGACATAACCCCTGTCGAAAGTAACTCTGTTCTGTAACAGGCCCGAATCCAAAGCACAACAACAAACAGCGGCCCCTTGAGATTAAACTCCAGTCAGGTCGACGATGTCACGGTCAAGTCATTCCCTTCTCTCGTGCTTCTTATTTGAATCAACAAGCGTTTCTCACGCACCCGCTCTTGGTAAGTTGGTACGGGGTGACCTCTATTAACTCATTACAGTTCTAAATATGGTTACACTTCTGAGTACTGTTTTCAGGCAATACACACCACACACACACACACACACTCTCTCATTGACATGTACTGGTGTAAAAAGCAGGTCAAAGACGTGATCTGATCTCACCTCCTGTCGGATGGTCCCCCAGAGCCTCAAAGAGGTCAAAGGTCGAGGTGGCCCCGTCTTGCATGGGTAGGTACTTCCTCTGTCCACAGGGGTGGGGGCAATTGACACGGCCCATCTTCCCATACAGGGCTGTCTGGAGGTGGCCACTCTTACCCCACAGCAAGGGAGGAATGTACCTACAACACACACACAAACACACACTTTAATGCATGTACAAAGGTTTTATGGGACAAAAGGTGATGCTTACTTTTACCACACGTAACAGAGATGTTTTTACAATGTTGACTGTCGCATTTCAACCTTTGGTACACTATACACACCGGAAAAGATGTGTTCCATACAACACAGCCATATTGCCTATCAGTGATAATGTTTGCTTAAATGCTGCATCCCCTAGATACCCACCGTGTTTGTACGAGTGTAGAGGAGGTCAGTCTTACATAACATTGCATCCACGGAGATAACACAGATAAGAGAAGGCCTTTATTACATCTCCAGCTAGTCCTACAGACTGGAGAACACTGGCTTATCGTCATGCCAATAGCCATAAATTCTCATTCTCACATTAGAACATAGCCTCCCCAAACAGAGATCTACAAAACTAAACACACAGCCGCTTGGATATGCTTCTGTAAGGCACGCCTTCAACACTTATCTAGGCTTCAACTATGTTCCTTTGTTTGAGCTCACAGGAATGTGATTTCTCACAGACACAACTCGCCTCTGCTCTAGTTACAGAGGGGTTGATGGCTTGGAAGCCGCTAGTAGACCCAAACATGGACAGTGTCATACCCTCAGTAAAGGACAAACGGATATTGCGCACACACACACACACACGCACACGCAGTACAGTAAACACTGCAGTGAGCAAAGTCCGCCATTGCATGCAGTTACACAATCTTTTGCCCTCCTTCCTGTCATTGGTGTCATAGGTTAGTCACGCAACCTGATCCACAGAATCATTTCATTATCCCTCTCATCAAATGCACCTGCAATGGCCATGCATTTGAGTCAGACTCGAGCCTTCTAGAGCTTTCTCGCTGTGGATAATCCTGGGGAGGTAGGGAAGGGACAGGGATGATCTCATTGTGGTGATGAGGACTAAGAGGAGAAGAGGACGAAGGAGCTGCAAGGCCAACGCAAAGCTGCCGTTTATTACAGGAGGCAACAGCCAAGTATAACCCAGCCAGAGCCTCCTGCTGGAACAACATCCCCTGTTATGTGAATATCGTAAACAGAAATAAACCAAAAGGAACTCGACTATCAGTAAAGACCTCCCGGACAGGTCAGGTTGGTTTAGAATAGACTCCAACAGGGCTAAAAGAAAAGCCTGTTGTAGCGTTTCCCTTTGTGGTTTACAGGAAAGCCCCTGTGGGGCATCCTGCCGTGTTCCTGGATGCGCTGGAGACAACAGAGGCCGACATGGGTCAGGATGGTGGGGCCGCTTTGATAGAGACGCCCCCGAGGGCTCTGAACTCCACATCAAAGTGGCAGACTTTCACTGCTGGAGGAGGCCTGGCAACCTGTAGACGCTATCCATGCTCCTCTGATCTACCTTTGAAGCTGTCTTCAGACGTGAACTGCGGAGCATAACAGAACCCATAGGGAGGCCAGGATTCAGATGGCGTGCGTTTGTGTTTTTATATGAGTGTGTGTGTGTCGTATGTGATTCATGGGCTACATTCCAGCTGGTAAACAACCCTCCATTGTACAAATGTTCTGTTCTATTGCTAAAGGGGAAGTGATTTCAATCAGCTATTTAACCCTCTATACAACACCAGCCTGTTAGAATCGACATGCTGAGGAGTGTCAGACATGTCCCAGTGCTCCGCCCTCCATGGTGGCTCCTCCAGGCCATCTGATTGATCACTGCGGGGACCTCTGGGGTCATCTGGAAACTGTTATGCAATCCTCACAGGCATCACTGAACATAAACTACAGAAAATGTCTACCCGACCAAAAGATGCACAAGCCATTAGAAAAACCACGACCAAGGAGTACTGATGTGAAAGGTAGTCCTACCAGTGACATAATACATGAGAAGCCAAACTGATTGTATGCCTGAAATCATCAAATCAAATGAAGAGAACTAGGCTTAAGATGAACATTCAACACCTATTTCAATCAATGTATTATTCAACACAATCATAAAGTAGTATGCTCATAAAACAAAACACACCACAGGATACTTTATCTTAACCAGCAGCCAAGTAAAGGTTCTTATTTACTGGCAAACAAGCAAAAGCACATAGGCAACAATGCCCTGCAGAGCCAAACTCCCCATATTAACTTCATGAATCATTGGTCAACGCTATGTACTGTTAACCTAAGAAAACATCTTCCTTAAAAAAAACTGTGGTTGAGTAAGAATTGCTTCCATAGCTGGCCAAGCCTTGGGAGAGAGGCTCTCCAGGTGTCTGCCACACTGGGATAAGGGTTCCTCTGGCCAGGGCCAGAACACCAGAGAATCTAAACATTCAGAGAATGCTTCTCTGCATTTTCAAAGAGAGTCTATGTGACATTTGAGCAGGAATGGACCACAGTAAGTGCCGTGTTCATACCTTAATAGTGACAACTACTTGCACAACCCAAAAGGTGTGCCCTGCGTTCCGCATTCCAGAACTTACATCTTCTACACATTGATGAGAACATTTGAAACAGATGGAAGGAATCCTAGACTGGTAAACAGTTAAACACTGGAGACATGGCAAGTCCAGATGGCAACACAATAACACTGCCTTGGCAAGTCCAGAGTGGCAGGCAGACACTAGGCACTAGACAGACAGGTAGGCTGGGTGTGGACAGACAGACAGGCAGGCATGCTTGGTGTGGACAGACAGACAGACAGGCAGGCCAGCAGGCTGGGTGTGGACAAACAAACAGACAGACAGACAGACAGGCAGACTGGGAGCAAACAGACAGGCAGACTGGGTGTAGACAGACAAACAGACAGACAGACAGACAGACAGGCAGACTGGGAGCAGACAGACAGGCAGACTGGGTGTGGACAGACAGCCAGGCAATCTGTGTGCAGACCGCCGATGATCACTCACTCTTTGGTCAGCAGGGGGCAGGACTTGAGGAGGAAGCGGTTGAGGGCTGTGTCCTGGTAGGTGACGTCAGGGGGCGCGGTGGGACTCTTTAGATTCAGGCAGCGGACAATGATGTAGAGCACCGTGGCAACAGCTGCCAGCTTCACGCCATCAAACATGGCGGGCATCTCCGGGGCGAGGGTGTACACATCCGACTCGTGGGCGCTCATGATGGCACTGGAAGACACGCATGAGACTTCAATAAACACTGACTGATGGACACAAAATCTGTAAACTCATCACTTTGGTTGTTAGGGAAATATGAACACAAATAATGAACAAAGTAGGAAATACAGAGAACAAAGTGATCTAGTGTTTTTCTTCATAGGTAAACATTCAGCTGCTGCGAGAAACTAAACAAGGAACATGTTCTAGAAGAGGAAATGAAACGGGTTTCAGATGTTGTTGAGGATCCAAAGTAATGTCATTAAAAATGAGAATACTTACAGTTTTTCGATGATCAAAACAAACAAATATCTTCTTCGTCCCAAGGTATTAAATTTGTGTAGGGACAGGTCACAGTGATTAGGTCAAATCTGGAACAACATAAAACAAAATAAGTACCCAAAAGTCCTAACAGTCCAGTTATAACATTGGTCTAGTTAAGGCAACAGCAGACAAAGACATGGGTGTCT
This sequence comes from Hypomesus nipponensis, assembly GCF_054491055.1. Classification (NCBI taxonomy): domain Eukaryota; kingdom Metazoa; phylum Chordata; class Actinopteri; order Osmeriformes; family Osmeridae; genus Hypomesus; species Hypomesus nipponensis. Next base: position 13,120,029 of record NC_140379.1, on the reverse strand, counting down.
ATGTCTTAAGATACATACAAATCAACAGCCCCACAGCATCATTATCAGCAATGCACTGACCTCAAACCTCTCAGTCAATGCTGCGTATCCAAATACCAGCCTACTGAATAGGGAGCACTGACCTAGAGCCACCTCCCTGGAACCGACAGTCCCCAATCACAGACGGAATTCCCCAGAGATGATTTGCTGTATTCTCCAATCAGAACACACTGATAATAATCAATCACTACACTGGCTACCCAGGTCAACTCCAAGTTCACTATAAAAACTGTTCTTTCTGTAGAGCTACCATTTGTTTTTTAAATGTAGGATTGTCCTTATTAAATTGGAATTTCCATTTAAATTGTGATCTTTAAATCAACTTCATATAAAAAAGAGAAGAAAATTGAAATCTGAAAAACATAGGCAATATCAATAGAATATTCAAAAGGAACACATGTCTAATCTTTATGCCTGTAAAAACTGCCAACCGACTGCTGTAAATAAAGTTGTGTCCAACGACAGCGCTGCACCCAATATTGCAGTTTGTAAATATATTAAGCTCCTATTGCTGCGAAAAAAAAATACAATCACACCTTTATCAGTGCTCAACTCCAGGGCCATACAGTGTGTACATCTGTGGCATGACAAAATATTAACAAACACCACATACTTTTCGAGATATTCAGGAGAGTCACAATGTATTTATGTTTGCTCCCACCCCTCTGTGATCTCTTCCAGCTCCCACCCCTCTGTGATCTCTTCCAGTATGTCGGGGAATACACAGGGCCCCCGGCCGCACCATCCTTATTTACAGTTACGCATCCTGCCAAGCTAGCTTAATGCTATCACCACCGGAAAAACGAGAGATGCGATGCATCTTCAAAACATGAGAAATAATCACACTGTACCATGTATAAAATATGTGCACGTCAAATGGTGAGGTTACTAATAAGTGACAGCAGCTACTACTACTACTACAACTATTAGTGCTAACCTTAATATGCGACAAGCTCGTGTATGCTAGTAGCAGCACCGTCTACGCTACGGACAAGTGACGAGAAAAGCTATGAAAGCAACATGAACCGTTACCGTTGTTTGCTAAACCGTGTCCAGACGTTTCCTCTTCCCTTGTGAATCTGTAACTGAGTTTTCCATGAGGATTTCACTATGTATATATATCTATCCAAACATAGTTTAACGTGTCAGAACGTTCTCTCTAGCACTCCAAGCTTTCCATGGACGTCAATAGCCATGAATCTACTCTGCTATACTGACATCTCGGAATCCACTTCCTAGCAGATGAGACAGCTATTCATGACACTGGTCACTGGACTACACCAGCAGCTACGTCATTTCTGTCACGGATTCTCCCAACCCCTACATCGTGATTGGTTAAAAAAAGAAATAGAAGTATTTTCAGAAAACATTCTTAGGCTAGACAAGTGATAGGCTACAATTAATTTTAGACTACTGATTTGGAAGCTGATTGAACCAAATAAAATACAACTGTGTAATAAACAATATGTGGAAATGACAAACTCTTGAAAACTCCACGTTTTATAAAATATAGAATAGGCCTACATTTGTTTAACCAATAGTTCAACATAATTAGTGTAGCAAATTTTTTTTTTCAATTGTCCTAAAGGACACAACTTTGACACAACTTAATCCCAATCAGAAACCTCGAAAATCTTCATCCGATAGCTTTGCTATAAATCTGGAGAAGTATTTATAAAGTTCGGTAGGCTAACATAAATCCACGAGGTGGCGACAGATGTCTCTCAAAAAAGGCGGATTGTCAGCGACCGAAAATGCAGTTATTAGGAGAATTGAGTGCCATAAGTGTTTTTTCAAATGCTTTTTTATCTTAAAAGTAGTCCTTATATTCTAATAGATTATTTATACATTTCATGTAGCCTATGGGTCTTTTGTAAATATAGCCATCAGCGAGGTGAAAAAGTATGGAAGCCGTTTACAGCCCTGGTTAATCCATAAAAAAAAAAAAGAGAAAAAAAAGGAGACAAACTGATTTAGAGCCCGCCTATCATCACTGTCAATCTCAGCCGGGAAACATAGCGGTTCTATACCTCCACTAACCTGGGAAGGTTAGAATTGGCTACTTGGGGAAATCAACATGAAACGTTTCGGTCCGACGTTAACTTTTCAATATATTACCGTCTGTATACTTATTGCCGCCAGCTCCGTTAAAGGTGAGTTTTTAAAATGTACTTTTGAACACATGAGACTGATAAATAAATCGACATGCCCATAGGCTACTCAACCGACCACATTACAATTTTAGTTTTCTGACCTACGCGTCCTATAGCCTAGGTGTATGCCAGTGTGGTGATATAGGCTACGTTTGATAGGCTACTAGTTGATTATCTATACTTTACACTAAACAGTTGAACTGGTAAACGTAACTCTTTGATACTCTAAACTCAACTATTATGGGGATGTTAATTACATTTTTGGTTCATTCAGTAATGTTTCTAAACATACCCAAGTGGTCTGATAAACTGATGCTCGACTTGTTGAAATATTAAGAAGACGCTCTCCTTAACTCAAAACTTGCAAGGCAAGATAATGGATGTCTGACCTTGGACCAGATGAATATGCCAATATCTAAATGAGTGATATATGAGAGCATTGACCACGTTTTGGGGCATTCAAATCATGTGAACCAAATCCATACACTTGTGTACATGCTCTAACTTCCTGTTGTTATTTTAAGGGAAGACTGAGTCTGTGAGACACTGTGCCTAGTAATTGGTGACCATTGTCTATCCCAAGGGTTATTTTATAGGGCATGTTTTAATGAAAAATTTCTTACCTGGGAGATGCAGCCAGTGCACATCTCTCTGGCCCACAGGGCATGTGGGACATGTGCTACACTAACACACTGGACACCTCCTGAAAATAGGCCATGCAATGTTATGAGGGTTTAGGTTGGTTGAGGGGCATACATGGGCGTATGTGAAGCCCTCTGTGACATTGCTAGGAAAAAGGGCTATACAAATACATTTTGATTTGATTTACGTGTTAACAATATAAAGTACATTCAGTGTCTATTGTAATGCCAGATTAACATATTAGCCTCTCTGCTGCATAAGGGTATGTGTGTACCCGTCCACCTGTTTTTGATCAGATGAATCAATTTTATCAGTCTCTGTGAACCTGTCCATGGTTGTTGTATAAAGTTCCTGTGAGAGAAGGAAACACATTCCTATTGGCACAGCACCTTGTTCTGTAACCTGGATTATCCACCAATCTTTTAATCCAGAGTCGGCACACAAACACGTTCTGTTAGTTCAATCAAGTGCTTGTTGGAATTACCTTCCCTGCAAATCTCAGAAACTTGAACACACTCACCTTTGGCTGTTGTAAAATCATGATGCCATCAGCAATTTCAACACAGGTCCCCGTCACCACTGAAATAATTTATGAACAAAGTGAAAGAAGCTGTTTGATCAAAAGAGACAACAAACAAGTTAGTTTTCTCTCCTTAAATGCTGTGTATAGCCTTTTTATCTTCTTCACCTTTTACAAGCTGATGTTCATGCTGTAACAGGTCTGCAAGCTAAATAACACTGGTGCTAAACACTAGACTACTAAAGTACACAAGTTTACATTAGACTCAGTATCCCAGGACATATTCGACCAAGGACATGAAAAGGAGTCATGTTAATGGCTACACTTTGTTATCATGACAAATGTAAAGATTGTTTTAATTCCATATTACACATTAAACTGTATACTCTTCACTATAAAACACTTTATACTGCTTACAGTACTCTTCATTACTTATATATAGAATATTTCCATATGATCAAGGACCTCACTGTTCTACTTTCACTGGATGATTGGAACTGCGAAACAGTGGTCAGTGAGTCAGCACTTTGGAACTCAATGGTGTCATAGCCAATGTTGGTCCCAACACCAGAGGTCATTTGTTTAGTTCCCACAGCTTTGGACAGCAAAAATATGAATTGCCATATAAGTATATGGAAAACAGTTAGCCCATATCCACCAGTCACCTATCCTGGAATGGTCTTGTGGTCATTTTTAATGGAGGAGCATGTACTGGTGTGACTGTAGTTGTAGTTATTTGATTCTGACTACCTAAGCCATTGTTTACTAGAGCTGTTTTGTACCATACACAACCTATTCCACTGTGGTTTGGCCCTGTTTTTGACAGGGTTGTTGCATGTATAATAATGTTGTGTTATACCCATTATATATAGTGCTGTCATGAGCTGTTGAGAGGTATACTTCTGTGACATGTAATCAATTCTCTCTGATGTCATCATCATATTACCCCTCCACCATCTCCTCAGGTGATTACTGTGAGGTGAACCACTGCCACAATGGAGGAACATGTGTGACTGGGGTAGGAGACGAGCCTTTCATCTGTATCTGTGCAGATGGCTTTGCTGGAGACACCTGCAACCTCACTGAGACTGGTAAGGCCAGGTTGAGTCTTGAATGTCCCCTCATTTAGAGTCAGCTGACCATGACTTGAGTTTGTTGTCTCGTTCTACTCTGGCTCCTTCACCAGGGCCCTGCAATCCAAGCCCCTGCAGGAACGATGGCTCCTGTGAGGTCACCTCTTCAACCAGACGCGGAGATGTGTTCAGCGAGTATGTGTGTAAATGTCAGCCTGGCTTTGAGGGTGCCCACTGCCAGATCAGTAAGTACCAACCTCAAGTGATCCACTTTACACCTGACGACGCACCAGTGCTATCACCTGCCCTCTAACCTGACCCCTTTCTTGAGTTCAGGTCAACTCTCCCAGGCACAAGACAGGCACATACTGTATATGCACGCACACACACAGTCGGAAGACAGCAACTCATTTTACTGTACCAGGAGTACAGTGACTTCCAGAACATGTACTGTACGTCATTCAGGGCTATTACTGTACTGTCACAGTAAATATGAAAACACCTCCAAAATGTCCACTCTGCTGCTGTCTGAAAGACTGTGAACACTGTGGCGAGTTCATGAGTCTCATGAAAGACGTTCTTTCAGTTGGCTGTTCTTTAAGTGCTAATGAGTCCTGGCCAGTCCAAGTCTCTTAGCATGCAGCAGCACTTTAGAGACAGCCTTCCAATTTTGTCGGATTAGGCTGAACCCCAATGACTGAAATGTTGTCAAAAAAGTATATAAACTGCAATTATTCACATACAATAATTGTATAAAATGTACTAGATGAAAACGGTAGCACTAAATACCTAAACCCATTCTAGTACCCCCATTCCTAATGTGGTAAGAAACAGAACTACAGACTGAGTAGGATGACTCTTCTAAACATTGTGTGGCCAGTTCTTATGAACAGCTGTACTGTAAACTGTTAGTGACACACCCAGGGTGTGGTGTATGGGCTGGTATGGATATGGGCTCCAAATGACAAAAGCGGGCGTTTGTGTGAGTGGGTGTGCTGGTTCATGATTGGGCTTTATTATGCGCAATGTGTCTTTGTTTTCAGTTGCTGATATTTCTGTCCAGCTGTGCGTGTCACACAAACTACTGTTATGGAGCCCTTAGGACAAAGACCAAGGCAGAAAAAAGTATGTTTATTTCAAGAGTGTTGGAACCTTCATCAGTCAAGTTTTCCCCACTATCTTGGAGTCTCTGAGGCACCTTTAGTGTCCAGAGACTGATCTAATCTGGTCACAGGGCTTTAGCTGAGCATAGGAAGCACAGTTAGTTTTCCACTCCACACACAGCCATCATCTAATGCCACACTGCTGACCACCAATTGTAGTGTGTGTGCCGTCTGGTGTTCCACACCCAGTACTGTGAGCTGTTATTGAGTCATACGTCACTGTGTTAGTAAAGGTGGGCGGATCTCTGGGTTTCTAGAACAATTTTTAGTGGCACCAGCCAGGCTGGGATGTCTTTAATGATTGATTGGTGGTTATCTACGTACGGGAGATCCTGTATGGATTTGGACAGTTTTCATATTTGTGTGTGTTTGTATATTTATGCATGTTTGTAAAATATTCCTATATAAATTAATACTAATTAGCGGATTCAAATATAGCATCTTAAGTGTGTGTGCCTGAGTCTACAAATCAAGGTTTTAAAGATGTGACAAATCCTCTTAGTGCTGACGGGAACAGCAGCTAAACAGCCTTACAGGATGTGGCGTCACTGATGTCTGGCTTCTAGATAAAAGCATGGATGAGTCTCTGAGAGCGGGTAGAGACTGTCTCAGCTTTGCAGTGGGTGTGTGTACCCAGGTCAGTTCTTCAGGTACACTCTTAATAAACTCCATCATGTTAGCAGACTATTCGTGAATTCTAGCACAATAATTGTCTACATCATCAATCTTTTGTGTCTTAATTTAGAAAATGTTTGTTTAAGTAGAATTTTAAAGCCCAATGAATGTTAAAGCACAAAGACAGCAATGTTGTTTCAGCTGAACACACTGCAAGAACACAACGCAAGGATGCCCTCAAGTGGAGAATAGAGAAACCTGCAGCCAATAGATAAACAATCCTGTATCCCTCTACTGGTGTTATGACACACCCACACACACCCGCCCCTCCCACTGACCTCCCTCCCACTGACCTCCACCTGCACCCCCACCCTCCCCCCATCCTCCCCCCACCTCCCCCTCCTCTGACCCCACAGTCACCTCTGTCATCAGGTCTGAGTGGACAGACGGCACCTGCAGACAGGCAGGGGGGAACACAGACGGGGTATTGTGTTGCTCCACCTGGCTCGTAAACCAGACCTGGGCTACTGCTGCAGCCCTGCCCCCCCAGGGGTTCATGTGTTTGAGGATGGATTACCAAGACAACCCACGATAACCGACATATAATGTTTTTTATTTTCTTCTCTTCAAGATGTAAATGACTGTGCCAACCAGCCCTGCAGGAACGGAGGGATGTGTCGAGATCTGGATGGAGACTATGCCTGCCAGTGTCCTTCACCCTATGTAGGAAAGCAATGCCAGCTGCGTAAGTCAATAAAACAATTAGATGTTTATGACAACAAAGGAAATACCACTTGTATCACATAATACCCAACAGAAACATTGATCTTGAATTGTAATGATATAGATGTTTATCCATCTGTGTGTTTGTGTGTCAGGTTGTATCTCCCTCCTGGGTATGGAGGGCGGGGGGATTGTTGAGTCCCAGATTTACGCCTCTTCTGTGCACTACGGCATTCTGGGTCTCCAGCGCTGGGGTGCTGAGCTGGCTCGCCTTAACAACCAGGGCCTGGTCAATGCCTGGACGTCAGCCTCCCATGACAGGAACCCATGGATTGAGGTGAGAGGACCCCCCAAACATGGTGTGGAGGTCATTATTACAATAAGTATTGTTAGTTGTAGCAGTACTCACAATATGATTGCTTCTAATAATATTATTTACAGTATTATTATAAATAGTATTACTGACAAGGAAGTTGTAATTGAAGTTGCAACAAAGTTGGGGGATATTGACTGGTCTGACCTCTGCTGACCTTTGACCTCAGATCAACATGCAGAAGAAGATGCGTCTGACAGGCATCATCTCCCAGGGCGCCAGTCGCATGGGCACCGCTGAGTTCATCAAGGCCTTCAAGGTGGCGTCTAGCTTTGATGGGACGACCTACACTACCTTCAGATCTGAGGGCCAAAGGAAGGACAAGGTGAGGGTGACCTTGAGTGCTAAACTGCACAATGGAGCAGGGGTTCTCAAACTGGATATGTGGGGTGAGAGAGAGAAAAAATATGTATACTGCATAAAATATTGCGATCAAAAGTGGGTTGGCTAAAATATTTTCAATTTTCAAGAGGGGGCCCGACATTAAAAGGTTAGAGAATCAACATCATGGAAATAAATGGGGTTGGGGGTGATTATCTGGTTGATCCTATGTCTTTTGTCCTGTGCCCCAGGTGTTTATGGGTAATGTGGACAATGACAGCACCAAGACCAACATGTTCGAACCACCAATTGTGGCCCAGTACATCCGAATCGTCCCTGTGGTGTGTCGCAAGGCTTGCACCCTGCGCATGGAGCTGGTCGGCTGTGAACTCAATGGTAAACAGACAGACAGAAACACTGTGGTGGAGTTAAATCCTTCTCTGTGGTTCTGTCTTCCCGTCTCCTTCCTGAGGTTTCCTTCTAGACCAGACACAAAGAGAACCGGAGATGAATCTGGCAGCCATACAAGGCTCCAAGCCCTCAACATAGACATAGTAATATGATCTGCTGTTTTGACACTGTGGTGTCTGTGACTAGCATGTGACCGGAAGGGTTTATGCCAGCCTGATACCTGGTCAGATCGCATGGAGGATGGATTGAGCAGCATTCAGAGGGTGACATATAGTGTGCAACAACCAATTTTTTTGGTCTGGTTGACCACTCAAACTGACCTTGACTGGTAGCACACACTCACATTCACGTCACACACGCCTCGTCCATCTGGTCTCCTCAGCTCCACCCTGTAAACATACGTCTGCTCGCCACTGTTTGTAGCTACAGCTGTAGCTGTCTTACTGCTAGTGTAAAGCAAAAACTGTTTCTTTTACTTCTTTTTTTAAAATGATTTACTGTCAATTTCTGTCTGTTTACTGGCCAATGCTTCACCTGCGCTCTATCATCCTGTAATAATTGGGTATCTCCATCCCATACTGTCATACAGGATTTTAATTGTTTCAAATTCCTATCAGCTTCAAAAATTGGCTTCTTTGCATGTCTTGAATGGGTGTTTTCTATTGGTTTCTGTCTGTGGATTTTCACATTTCTCCCCGGTCCTTTCCCTGTGCGTCTGCCCTCCCTCGTCCCTCCCTGTTGTTGTTAAAGTGTACTCAAACACCACAGGTTGCACTGAGCCTCTGGGGATGAAGTCCCGTCTCATCTCAGATGGACAGCTCTCGTCATCCAGCGCCTTCCGCACCTGGGGCATCGATGCCTTCACCTGGCACGCGCAGTTCGGCCGGCTGGACAAGCAAGGCAAGACCAACGCCTGGTCAGCTGCTACCAACAACCGCTCTGAGTGGTTACAGGTAGGTGTCAATCAAACCCGCAGCCACTCAGTGACTCCGCCTGCTGCTGCTGCTGTTGCTGCTGGTCAGCATCTTACCTGCATGTGGTTAAGCCACCCAGCCCACCCCTCCTCCTGTCTATCCTGTCACCAGGTGGACCTGGAGAAACCCAAGCGCCTCACAGGCATCATCACGCAGGGAGCTAAGGACTTTGGGGTGGTGCAGTACGTGTCCATGTTCAAAGTGGCCCACAGCAACGATGGGCAGACCTGGAGCTTGGTGAAGGATGAGAAAACAGACACAGACATGGTAAGCAGCAGCATAGCATATGCTTATCAGACTGTGTCCATGACAACTTGTGTGGAGCCAAATCCAAAGATTCTCAGACAGCAACAATATATTTATTCTATTCATTATTCTGTAACGTTGTACTTGCCACCACAGATGAGGAACATGAGGCGTTAGGGAGGCGTGTGGCTTTTTATTTATGCCATAATCACTTGTAACAAAGACATCTGGCAGCTTTGTTGACATAAGTTAGGACTTCAGTGTGTCTCCCAGTCCCCAGTCTGCGTCAGTGTCTCACACGTCACCCTGTGGCACACTAAGAGACCACTTCTCTCTCTGGACCGGTGTTTTGACAATCTCTCACTTCCTATTTTGAGGCTTGCCCTGATAGTGGTGTGGTCCCTATTTCCTTCTCTTTGTGTGTGAGAGGACAGGATTGCATCCCCCCCTCCAACCCCTACCCCCACCCCAGGGACTGGGAGTAGCCCAGCTGCTGTGTGAGAATAGGGTTTGGCTTTATTGATTTGTATCTTAGGAAAAAACTCTTTGATCTTTTTATTGAGTGCAGAGTTTTCTGACCCTTGACATGTTGAAATAGCCTGCAGCTTTTTCTTAAAAGCTACAATGGGTAAGGAGAGTCTTGGCTGTTAGTTTGTCATGAGTGAGGTAAGCTCTGCTTGATTTATACCTTCCGCTGGGTGATCTTTGCCTTCTAAGTAGATCTTTCGACTATCCCATGTCTACTGTATCGATCCTTCCTCTCTTCCTATTCATCACAGATGCAATGTATATTTTCTCTTGCAGCTTTTCCAAGGTAACATTGACAACAACACTCATAAGAAGAACTTGTTTGAGCCTCCCTTTTATGCCCGCTATGTGCGTGTAGTTCCCTGGGAGTGGCACGAGCGAATAACTCTTCGCATGGAGCTGCTGGGCTGCGATGACTAGAACTGCATTTCCTAGAAAACACCAGGGCTCGATCTACACCCACCACCACAAAGAGCTTTTGACTATCATGACTAGAACTAAATTTCCCATAAATCATGATCAGTGACATACATAATAAGTGTAATCTTGGGGGGTGGGGGGGTTGGTGGAGGCACTGAACAGATATATAATGCATAGAATGTAAGTGTGTAAATGGGTGCAACAGAGAACTGTTTTTGGTTTTACATTCTCGGTTTTTACTTGCAACTGTACTCCGGATGAAGCTTGAGTCTGTTAAATGGTTGGAAAAAATAAGCCTACATTTTGTATCAATGTGCTTTTTTTCTGTAGTGACCATGCCATGCATTGTAGCTTTAGTAACTGGACAGAGCCTTCACATTTATTATGCTTTGAGTTTAATTTCTGCAGATTTTAACATTAGTTTTTTTGGTGTGCATATTACCTATTAGCTGAAAATCTCAATTGATTACACAACCTCACATTCAATAGTGCAAGGTAGCAGAGCAGTGTGTTTGAAAGGGACCAGTGCCGTGTTCATACTTATTACAATAAGCTCTTTAATGTAACTTAAAATCATCCATAAATACGATTTTGTAGAGTAAACCCTGGAAGGCATAGTATTGTATAACATTTAGCACAGAACTGTGATATTTACATTTGAACAGATTTACTTGCGATAAATCTTCATCTAAATCTTTTGATTAATTTCATTCCAGTATGATAATTAGTGTGTTATACTCCATTGAGATCTTGTGTCACATTGTGACTGAACATGTGGTTTTGCATTATTTTTTAAGAAATATGTTGGTCTTCAACAGAGGTCATTAACTAAATTGATTAAAGACTTAAGTGGAACATATTGTGTCTCTGACCACTTAATTCTCATTCTAAAACTCCCCCCACACTATGAATATGTGTGAGTTCACATTTCACTAATTAGCTAATTTGTACTTTTGATTTGCATTCTTATTGTGTAATTGTCTCCAGTTCATGGTTTCAATCTTACTGAATTGCTTGCCATGTCTTCCATGTTGCTTCCAATTCTCTCTGTTGTGAGAAGAGGCTAGGAATTGTTCTTGGAGGATTCTACTGTCCTTCCCTGACTGGGGTATTGGACGCCCAGTGGAGAAGTAAGCTGCTTTCCATGCAAAACCAAGTGTTGATCCTGTTTTTTGTATTTTTTATGTGACCACATCAAAGAGTGGTAGAAGAAGAAGACACTCTCTGCCCCACTTTGGTGTCCTATTCACACGGTCACCAGGAAGCAGAGCCGTCTGGACCGCAGCACACACAGTTACAGTGCACCAGGGTCTCTTGCTGTCATCCAGTCTAGCCACAGAGGGCTTTCTAGTGTGGATGATATCGCTGGTTTCTGTTTCTTTCTCCCAATGTTTCATTCCCACAGTAGGACTGCCGGACCACAGCGTGGTGTTTATGGTAATAATTATACCCTGTAGGACCGTCATCCCCCTGCTATTCCACTGGCCCTGGTATGTCTAGCCCCTGGCCAGACCTTTAATCTGCACTCCAATGAATACAGAGGGACTGAACACCTCCAACACATCTGCAATCACTGTGTGTATCTGTGTTTGTTGTGTGTGTGTGTATGTTGTTTTTACAACTGCGCAGGAGCCTTTGCACCAGAGTAATACATGGCTCTGGCTTGACCAACATCTGCTTTCCGAGTGTTTTGAAAACTTTCTCCACATGTAACAGAACAGACCCCTCCTCTTCAAACAGATGGCCAACATGAGCTCATTTGTTTTAGCTGGTGCTCTGTTAGAAGATGCTGGTTCCCCAAATGACAGCTGTGGGACGAAACCCATAACAATATTCGTAAAACTTCACAATGATGAGGTGAATTTCAAACTGGAGGGAAATTGACTCAATGTGAGCAGTGTGGAGATGGCGATGGCCTCGTAAACATTTTATTGCTTCATTTACACTGCAAAATAAACAGGTGAGTTTTTTTAATACGTTAGGATTTGTCTAATGCTCGTTATCAGCTGCAATGCGAAGAGCTTGAAGGTTTTTTTTGCGTCACCCCCCAAATAGAAAGAGGGATTGCCAAACAATTATTTTTTGACGTACGCTACTCTGTGTACCCTGTGTTGGTAGTGTCCATAGTGTGGGTGGTATCTTCCTCCGGACATCGCTGTTGCTTTCGACCTCGCAGGTGGGAAAAGTAGGCTATAAAATCCTTACGACCAGGTGAAAGGTAAGTGTATTAATAATTAAACACAGTTAATGTTATTAAAATGCAGTTTGGTGTTTGTCATATTTACATAGGTGAACAATTGATTTAATCTACTTTTGCCAACAATGGGAATCCGACATCTACCTGGGGGTAGGCTGCAACTTTAAGATCTCCTCATGCAATATGCAAAAAGTGAAATATTAATAGCAGTTAGTGATATCCTTGAGTTGTCATACATAAACTGTGCAAAATGTTTAGACTATTTTCAGATCTGATCATCCTAAACGAAAACTCTGTTACAACTGACAATGATCACATAGCTTTTGTTGCATCTCACAGACCTAAACGATAGACTATTAAGGGAACTGCACGTTTTTTCTTTAATTAATAACAGCCCTCCTGGTCTGCATTAGACTGTTTCTAATTGGACTGTTTATGCAAAGCTTAGGTAATGTGTAAACAATATTCAGTCTTTGGTACCATACAATATATGAGAAACTGCTGTGAACTGCTGTAGAAAGTATGTAATTGTCCTTCAAAAAATGCAAAATTCTATAAATTATGAGCTAACTAAATGAAATAGGATCTGATAACTTATTAAGAACTGTAGGGGAACTTGTGTAGTCTACATTGTGCTACAAACAAATAGGCCTAGTGCTCTCTGTCGGCAACTGATAGTAACGCCAGCATTTGTCCAATTGCATTATCCTATTGACAGTCATAAATAATTAGGAAAGATCCAGATGTCAATAAAATACACAATTTGACAAAACGCAAGGTGTCTTTGTATCAGAATAATATATTGATAACCAATGTGTTCCATCCGATCAGACGTCATTGCGAGCTGAGAACCAAAGTTCTGCTGCGTGTTCTGCACTACTATTGGCGCCAGAGACTGCCACTCCTGTAGTCAGGATGGTGCTAGGTCACCACCTCCCCCTGCTGGCAATACAGCTGCTGCTCAGCTACTGCCACACTGCCACCGGATACACCAATCGATTCTTCTATCAAGACTTCCTCAACAGCAATGGCAACGGAGAGAGTATGAGATCTCATTGATGTTTTCTGAGTGTTCTTTTATGGATAACAGCAACATATTTTGCAGCAATAGCCGTTTCACACTATAATGAATGATACACAATGGACCAGTTGTGTTTATGTCACCTGAGATTTTCTGTACCCCCTACCTCCCCTCCAGTCCACTTTAACGGCGTGCAGCTCCGTGTGGATTCCTCACAGCTTTCTGTTTTTGGTGCGAGGGGCGCCAACGCCACCCTGCCATGCCGCTACTGGTATGAGCCTGAGCTGAGCTCTCCCAGGAGGGTGCGGGTTAAGTGGTCCTGGTTGCCTGCCGCCGGGGGCCTCGAGAGGGATGTGCTTGTCGCCATTGGACACCGTCACCGTGGCTTTGGAGATTTCAGGTATGGTCGATAATACTAACTGGAATGATGTTTGTATTTTTTTAAACGATTCAACTAGAGATCAGTTAACATTTTGGGGGTATTCATTTTGGTGTGCCAGGGGCCGAGTTCAACTCATGCAGGACTTCCCAGGAGATGCTACGCTGGTTGTGACTGAGCTACAGTTGAACGACACAGGTCGTTACCGTTGTGAGGTCATCGATGGGCTGGAAGACGAGAGTGTGATTGTCGACCTCGAGTTACAAGGTACAGTTCAATCTTTGAATTACTCTCTCGCATCGCAATATCTTCAACAAAGTTCTTTTTGATAGGGTCTTTCATAACTTCATCTTATACTTCCCCTCCAGGTGTGGTGTTCCCTTACCAGCCCCCTCACGGACGCTACCTCCTCAATTTCCAGGAAGCCCAGCAAACCTGTGCAGAGCAGGACTCTATCCTGGCCACCTTTGAGCAGCTTTTCCAGGCCTGGGAGGACGGCCTGAACTGGTGCAACGCCGGCTGGCTGGCAGACGGCACAGTGCAATACCCCGTCACTCAGTCCCGGGAACCCTGCGGAGGGGCGGGACTGGCCCCGGGCGTCCGTAGCTACGGCATCCGTCATCGCCTCCTGCACCGCTACAATGCCTTCTGCTTCTCCTCCTCACTCCGTGGTGAGAGAGTCGTGTCTTTACATCTTACCGATGTCCTGCGACTAGTTTCTTTTGCATTAAAAAAACCTATTATATCTCATTGAGATAGACGAAAGAAATTAAAATTAAAAAAACACTGCTCATCTTGTATAATTTCAGTATTATCTATTATTCTCCAGGGAAAGTGTATTACCTCCAGAACATGGACAAGCTCAACTTCACCGAGGCCCAGCAGGCATGTCAAGAGGATGGGTCTGAGATGGCCAAGGTGGGCCAAGTCTACGCTGCCTGGAGATACCAGAGTCTGGATCGTTGTGATGCCGGCTGGGTGGCTGACGGGAGCCTGCGCTACCCCATCTCCAGGCCCCGCACCAACTGTGGCCCCCCGGAACCAGGGGTGCGCAGCTTTGGGTTCCCACCCCTACAGGACAAACATGGGGTGTACTGTTACAGTGCTGTCATAGAAAAAACATAGGCCCTTCATGTCCAGCTATAGGTTACAATGTCTTTAAAAGGAAGAAGTTGACAAGCCTTGAAATTAGATGGGATGCAACCACTGATTGTCAACATAATGATGCAAGTCTAAGCCAGTTCATACAATCCCCTGGTGGTGGGGTTGCACATATGATCACATGACAATGAAACGACATGGCCTGGTAATGTTAATACAGGGTGAACCACTCAGTTATAACAAAACCATGGCCTGTCTTCTGCTGCAATAACTTGCATATTAAATGCATTTTAGTAATACCTCATACACTTCATTATTGTAATAATCTACTATGTAAACTTGACAGCATATTGAAGCTGATGTATTGGAATAATTAAGTGGCTTCTCCTCTCCTGTGAAATGAGAGTAATGTATTTCTACTGTATCGGCATATACCTCAGTTAGTTGTTCTTTGATTGTTGGTGGTGGTGGTTTATTTAAGCTGTTGACCACTTGGAATTAACTTATTTTTATAAAAATAAATATATGCTCTGTAAAAATATGATTGTATTTTCCCTCTCGCACACAAACAAAGGTGTCACTAAGGCTATTGGAGCACACAGATGAGTGAGTTTGATGGGGTCAGGAGTAGAGAGAGGTAGTAAGAGTGGTGTGGGGGGGGGGGGAGCAGAAAGAGATGGTAAGATTGATAGGTGATGA
Source organism: Hypomesus nipponensis (assembly GCF_054491055.1). Taxonomy (NCBI): domain Eukaryota; kingdom Metazoa; phylum Chordata; class Actinopteri; order Osmeriformes; family Osmeridae; genus Hypomesus; species Hypomesus nipponensis. The sequence continues at coordinate 13,104,431 of NC_140379.1, read as the reverse complement.
GCAGAGAGAGACGGTGGGGGTGAGAAGGAGATTGTGTTCAGGAGGTCTAGGTCTGAGAGGGAACCTGACGTGGTAAATGGGAGAATGGTGAGTAGAAGTGTGAGAGGGTGGGACGCAGAGGACATTAAGAAGGACTTCTTTCATTCCCAAGGTGGGACCGACAACACCAGCTACCCACCCTGTTGGGCAAACAGAAATGTACCGTAATGTTATTATTCCTATGACTCAAATCCTATTTACACCCATGTTGCTGCTTCAGAAACACTGACTCCACTGAGACTCAGGCAGAAGGTGAAAGGCACTTTTGTTGTCTTTTACCTGGAATGTTCGGGTGTCGACCCTTCTGGAATGAGACTGAGGTGATTTTTGTTGTGTCTCAGGTCTGTTGGTTAAATATGACCGCCTGGTGGATGTTGCAATATAGCTGTACTTGTATGTGTCGCAAATAGCAAATAAACCCAAAAACCTTTTTAGAAGAGAGCATAAGATGTGACAACTTCAAACATATCTCAATTATATAATTGGTTACAATATACACCTTATTACAGAGAAACTAGATGCTGGCGTAGTCTAAATATGGTCTTAACTCAGACCACATGTACACAGCACACTGCAGCCAGTAACAATTAGTATCTTTATTTGGAATTCCTTGATATGTTTTGGGAATACAGATATTTATGCACAAACTCTTCATTTTATGCACATCCGGATACATTCTACAGAGCTACTGATGGGAACACCATACCTTGAAATGAGGCTTGTTGCAAGAGTGCCTTAAACCAGAGATTAGATTTCAGTGCCATATCTGACCATTTCTGTATGACCGTTTGCATCTTGACTATAGATTTGATGAGTACCCCACATTCTGCTTTGGCAACAGAGTATTAGTGTATATCTCCTGTTGTACAAGAGTCCAACAAAAGGCCTGGCAGTACTATGATCCAAATTCTATTGTTGTTCTGTGGGGAGTGAAGTTTGAAGTAGATCTGTTTCTAGTCTCGTGGTGATTTCTTGAATGGAAGTTCTGTCATTCGGATATTCCTTTACAGCAGGTGACACAGTCTGTAGGAGGCACAGCCTCCAACATACACACGAGGCAAAACAAGTGCACGGGTTTAGCGATGAGGACTAGAAGCAATTCGCACTGCGATGGTTACAAAGGTATCCTATCCTTTCCTCTGAGATAATATGAGACAACAATGAAATAGATTATAGTTACTTAAGGAAAGCTTGTTGAGGCACACCTGTCCATGCTATGCACTGCACAGCCAGGTAAAAGATGCTGGCAACATTACAGAACACAAAAACGACACGCTGCAATGTTTTCGAGGTCAATGCTAATTCAACTTCAGCTTCTTCATAAAATGAATACAACACAGTTTCACACCTGACTGAAATTGAAATACACTGAGTCGAGTCCTGTTCTAATAATCCTACTTCAGCTTTGATATCCAGGCTCTCTGATCTATGCCTGAACTCTCTGGAGCAGGATCCTCCTGTGTGACATTGGCAGGCTCAGTACACGGCAGGATGAAGCCTACTCAGGGTGCCAGGCTTACTGTACTGCCTCTGCTAGGTGATTGAATAAATTAATGGACGTGTATTCACATTGCTTGCTCTGTTCTTCCAAACCGATTTTTATGTATGTGGTGAAGACACTATAGAAGGGTGCATGTTGGTTTTCACTTTCTTTCACTATGGCTTTGATTAAATAAATAAAAATGTTTTTTTCTTTAGGGCAGTTTTCTCCAAAACGAAATTTTGCCAGGTGTTTTCATACATCCAAAAGCAGCTTGTCAGAAGTAGACTAAAGAGCGGACTAAGTCACTAAATCCTAAATGAGTCAGACATTTGTATCTTCAAAGCCACTTTTCAAGATCTGAAAACATCCAACAAGCTTTGACTTTAGGATCCCTTGAACATCCACACACTTCTCAGAAGAGGACTTCAGGTACCTTCTTGTACTTCCTGTCAGTTGGAAGAGCTACTCTGTTGTAGGCTTCTCTGTCTCAGTTCTGCTGCACCAAACATGGCTGGAGAACATCCACCAGCCAATGCGACTATAGTCATAGCCATTGTGACTACCAAGACAGCTTCTGTCACACTCAGACTGTCTGAACATGGATCTAACTCAACCCAGCCAGACCAAGTGGTATATGGACCACTGGTGTGACTTTTCCTTGGAATGTTCTGGAATAGACGTGAGAGAGACAGATACTGCTGATGCAGTCACCACAGTTATATCCAGTCTGGTTGGGGACATGGTAATGACATTCACCAACATCAACAGCATAACAATCTAACCGAAACTTGTAATTACATTACTGATAAAAACCAAACAATAATAAAAATAATCAAATATAATTATAACATTTCATAATATTTTGGAACAAAACCACTTGATTTATCTCTTAAAACATTATCACACATCACTCAAAAAAACACAAACATGGACTTCCCTAGCTTGCTTTGGTCTTTGCAGGAGGACACATTGTACGTTAAATATGGCTTTTGTGTAGTGTACGTGTTCTTTTAAAATTGCTATCTAAAAACATGAACTCCTTGTCCCTCAGTCCATGCTTAATGAAGCTGGCTACTGGCTGATTCTGATCGACTCCTGGTGGTTCTCCTCTGTATTCTGTTGCTGAATGTTACTGTTGTTTGGGGCACATACAAACACAATTTGAATCGACAAAGTCATTATGTATGTATCTTTATGTCAATATATAATATATATATATATATATATATATATATTAATGCAATTCTTTACTGGATGAATGTGATTGTTTTGGAGAAGATCATGGAGTACTCACAGTTGATACATTCCACCTGGGGTTTCTCCCACTGTCCGTCTGCCAAGCAGCGCACCACAGGCAGGTGACGCTGCATGAAGCCTGGGTTACACTGGTAGCGGATGATGGAGTTGACTGGGTACAGCTCCTTCCTGTTGCCAAACATCCTGGCATTCTCCACCACGGGCGGAGACCCACATGACACTGAGGGGAGAAGGAGATATCAGATGACATGGACTAAATCGTGGCTCGTCAATCTCATGGTTCCAAGATTATACAATGTATAGACAGTTGCCAGTAGTAAATTAGTCAACTATATTTGCAAATAACTTACTTTTAAACAGTGTAAAAAGGTGTTTTCCAACAATCAAATCAATATAAATCCTACTTTAGACAACATAACTCCGTAATTAATAAATAGCATAATCCCTTGCTGAGGCTACTGTTTCTCCAGGCTATTTGCTTGAGCCTGACCACCTAGGTGTGTGTGTGCGTACCTGGGCCAGCCTTGCAGGTGAAGGGCAAGTGGTAGTTGCAGGGGACATCATTCCACTGGCCGTTCTCATGCCATATCATCACAACACAGTCCTCTCCAGAGTTGAAGTAGTTGTCAGGCTGGTTCGGCCTCCAGTTCTCATATTGCTGTGGAGAGATCAAGTGGTAGGAAGTCACAATAGAATGAAAAAGTAGTCTGTCATAGCACAGGTAACCTGTCTTCTACGTGTTTGTCTTACCAGAGGGGTTCCATCTGTCCAGCGGAAATCATTCTCCATTGTCTTGTCATTCAGGCCTATCCACTGGTAGTCTTGAGCATTAGCTGGATGCATGGGACAAAAAGAACGAGGATATGCTCTCTTACAACCTCTTCCCTCTCCCTGTCTCCCTCTCTCCCATACATGAATGCAAAGCAACACTCACAGTTGACAAAATGCTGTTCCTCAGGGGTGATGATGCTGACCAGGTGTGCATTGAGGTCTCTGCATCGCTGTTCTGCCTCTGGCCAGGTCTCCCTCTCAGAGAAGTGCAGGTAACAGTTCCCCTGAAACTTAGTCCATCCCTCCTCACACTGCTGCTCATCTGGAGCAGCAAGACAACAGGGGATCAGTGAGACTGAGCGGACCACACCTGGAAGGATCCCAGCATGAAAACCTGATGAAAACACTTTTATAATAGACTTAGAACACAATAGAACGCCTGATTATAACATGTTTAAATCCTTATGGAACACGCAACGATTGTTAAAATCACATGATGCTGTCCACCTTAAGGGAATAAAGAACAGCTGCATCCACTTTCTGACTGTGAATGGAATCATGGTGATTGAGCTTTTAAATAATGTTGACAAGAAGAAATTTCAGATTTAAATATTTCCAATATGGAGTCCCTCAAGACAATATCCTGTAGATTCATATTTTATATGAGCTCATCTTAGAATGGGACTTTCAGGGGGACAAATTACCAGTTAACTTTTGGAATTTCCACTGTTTTGCTCTACTGAAATGTTCAAAGGATTCATTCATTCCACCACCACACCCTAATGACTTAACAATTTCAGTAAACGGCTACTTAGACTACACTGCACAAGGAGGAGCAATGAAAAAACACCCTGTATACGTCACCACCAAACCTCACCTTCTCCAGTGGTGTATAGTATGTAGTGGTGATGCATGCTGTCGATGTTTCCCCTCCTCCCTGTGCCAACTCCCACCCATGTACAGTCTCACAGCTCATGATAGTAGGCACACAGGAAGTCCTCATGGGCATCACCGTATGCCTCTGTGTCACCTAGCCTACAGTGCTGACCTCGTCCCCTCACAGACTGAGCAAGGTCACCCTCTGACACTGATCTATGTCCTTTATGACTTTTCCCTCCAAATTCTGTAGGTGAGGATTCGGGGGAAGGTAATAATGATATTACTCTGATCCTGGCGACAATAGGACTGACTGAGTTCCTAGACACCCACACAACCAACCAAACACCTTGACGCTTTCCCATGATGCAGGCTGCCACAAAGGACACTTTGGGTTTTGCATCAATGTTGTTCCTGTTGTTTTTGAAAGTCTGCAGTTAGTGTTTATTAGCTGAAGCCAACCTCATACCGATCTCACAGTGGTCCCCTCCGTAGCTGGGCAGGCATAAGCATTTGTAAGAGTCCACAATTTCCACACAGGTTGCTCCATTGTCGCAAGGGTTGGAATGGCACACATCAACCTCTGTAAGAAAGGGGTGGGGGGTGAGACTGGTGTCTCGGGACAGGCTGGGGGGTAGCAGGACAGTTTGAGGGGTGGCAAGTCTGGGGGTCAGGGGGGTCTGGGGCCGGAGGGGGTGGGGGGTGGCAGACTGTGAAACTCATGGAATCTGAAAACTCAGAGGTGCTGCAACATTGTGATCCAGACTTTAACCTTGACTGTGCTTTTAAGATGACTGAAGATGAGTGTTTGAGTGGTAAAGCTTGGGATAAAGGATACCAAAATGTGTCAAACATATTCCTAAACCCTTCAGAGTATGGCTGGGTCACATTTACAGTAAGGCTAAGTCTGAATAAGCATAATGTTCGGGCAGCAGATCATGTTCAGATTCATGTAGAGGCAGAACAGAAGTACCCAGATGTACCCAGGAGTTAGCAGACATGCAGCAGAAGAAGGTTCTCTGGAACAATGTGGTGTAGTGGAGCAAAAACAACACAGGATGGACAGACAGTCACCGTAAATGAGCGTGATAGACACAAAGGTCCTGAACCTCCAAGGCAAGGCCTCCACAAACACACACATGCCAACCCACGATGATGCAGTCTGACGCACAAGTGAGGGCCCAAACCAGACGCAGGCAACATGAACCCAGGACAAAACAAGACACATTACGCAAAACATACACCATGAAGACAGAGGATGGGAACAAAAATCATTGTTAGTACAAATGTCACTTGCAAATATATAAACTGCACAAAGTCTAACTTTACACCTGACCGTAATGTGTATGGGAACCATGCAAAGGGTACTGTGAGCACTAAGAAAAGTTACTGTATTTTCAAAGATGTATTACATATTATGTATTACAGTAAATTACGGAGCATTCTGAGATCAGGAAAGAGTGAACAATGGCCAATGTTTCTCCATCAGGAGGACTTACCATACTGGCACCCCACTCCTCCCAGCCCGGGAGGACAGTGGCACAGACCCACCCCATCCTGTACTGAGCATGACCCAGCCCCACACGGGTTGGGGTCACATGGGTTTGGATCAACTAAGGATGGTCAGACCAGCACATTAATCAATAATTACTCAGTTAGAATGATTGACTTTGTACCCTGATTTTTATATTTCTATGAAGAAGTTTTACATCGAAACTGACGGAAAGGAGATCTCACCCAGGACTGACGCGGGTTCTTCCATCACAGCAGGAGTCGGCAAGGAGACAGCAGAGGCTGTGGTGGCAGCAGCAGCTAGACCTGCAGGAGCCAGGACAGGGCTGAAGGTCACATAGAACTGCCCATAGTTCTCCACCAGCTGAGCTCCAGCCAAGGCCTCTTCTGGTCCTACTGTGCCCCCAGTCAGTGCCTTGTCATCGGGAGTGGAGGACAGGGTCACCGGGGGGATGTCTCCAGAGTGAGCCCCAGAGTAGACTCCGCTGGCTGGCGTTGGGTAGGTCTCCTCGCTGCCTGAATGAAAGTTGCTGCTAGTGCTTCCCTCCCCACTGATCTCCACTGGGCCCTTCCCCAGCTCCATGGAGACTGATGTCCTGGTGGACACCTCAGTCAGGACATCACCGGTTGTGAAGACGATGATTTCTTCCTCTCCGCTGGTAGAGGAGCCAGATCCAGAGAGCCCCGACGTGGCCCCAGACGGGAGGCCTAAGGCTCCAGACCCAGACCCTCCACTACCTCCTCCAGAACCGTACTGTATGAACCCAGATGCCTCCTGCTCTCCTGAGGTTGACCCTGTGAGGTCGGTGAACCCTGACCCCAAGAAGGTCACCCCTGAGAAGAACCCTGAGCCACTCCCGGAGGCCGAGCCACTGAGGTCAGCGCTCGCCATCCTGCCGGACCCCGAGCTGTCCCCAGAGCCGCTGAACTCCAGGCCGCCCATCCCTAGCTCCTTCTCCTTGCCAGTTTGTGAGGTGGACACCTCCAACAGTTGACCATCGATCAGCATGATCACAGTGTCTCCACTGCCTGATTCTTCCCCGGACAAGCCACTGGTTCCTGAGGGATACACCCCAGATGGAAAACCACTGAATCCAGACAACTCCGCACTGGCACTGGAGCCGGATCCAGAAGACATTCCGGAAAACTCCCCTGAGCTGCCTGAGATAAGGCCAGAGCCACTGCCGGATCCCCACAGGTAACCACTGCCACTGATCATCCCTGAGCCCATCCCAGAGGGAAAAGTCAGGATCCCAGTGCTTCCTTCCCCCACCTCCTGAGGGCCAGCAGATCCAGAGCCCTCCCCAGACAGGACAGCACCGCCTCCTGAGAGAACCACGTCTATCACAGAACCGTCTCCGCTGAGCCCGGAACCAGACAGCTCTCCGCTGAGCCCGGAACCAGACAGTTCTCCGCTGAGCCCGGAACCAGACAGCTCCCCGCTGAGCCCGGAACCAGACAGCTCTCCGCTGAGCCCGGAACCAGACAGCTCTCTGCTGGCCAGGCCAGACGCTCCACTGATGTCAGCACTCCCACTTCCAGAGGAGTCACCAGAACCAGACATGTCTCCAGACACGGTCAGAACACAAGAAGAGACCCCTGATAAATCTCCAGAATGATCGCCTGAAGATCCACTGGCACCAGATGCCCCAGAACCAGAACCAAACTGCTCTACAGAGATGGGAGGAGCGATGGAGGGGAGGACTACAGAAAACATAATAGAGAGAAACACAAAAAGGAAGACAAACATTAGAATAACTGCATGTTAGGGTATTAATGCGATCTAGTCATGAGAAAGTAAGCTAATCTTACATACCTGGTCTCAGTAAATCAGTTGTTGAAGTACGGTTAATCAGAGCTTCTTCTATTTCTGTAATGTTCATTCCAGTTTCCTTGGCCAGAAGGAAGATGTCCACTGTAAGAGGTGAAGTTAAACCAGATTAAAGATGACATCTTTGAATCAGATGAATCAGAGGATATCAAGTTTAATGTCAGTTTGCTGTTTACCTCTGAAGCAGTAGGCATCATATCTGGCATCCAGGGCTGGGTAGGCAGTCTGGTTGGGATGGGCATACACTGTGTGTACCCCAGCCCTCCCTGCGCCACACTGGGCCCGGGGCTTACTGATGGAGTAGCGGACGCTATGGTCCAGGAGCCAGCCAGCACGGCACTTGTCGAAGCCCAGTCTCCAGGCAGCGTAGAGCTCTCCAGTGGAGGCCAGAGAGGCGTTCTGCTCCTGGCAGTGGGCCAGGGCCTCGTCATAGGTAAACCCATCACCAGACCCTGCATGGAACACCTCGCCTGTAGAGAGGCGGGAGGAAGAGAGAGAATGGTGAGAAAGTTGGGAAGGATAGAAAGGACAGGGTGAGAATCGTGAACAAGAGGAAAAGGCAGGTTTACGCCCACAAACGTCAGATCTTTACTTACCCTTGAGCTTATCGATATAGCAGTACGCATCGTATCTCTCATCTGCGGGCCTCAGGCCATAAGACCTCACGCCAGGCAGGTGTTCCAGGTTTCCAGCACACTTCTCCCTAGGATACACAATGGGATACCTCCAGGGAGAAGACAAGAAAGGATTGTAACAATAGTTTGAATAGCAATCATTTATTATGAGCTAACATTTATTTTTGGCAGGTCAGCTGAGTACATATCGTTTTTCTCAACAACAAAGATATGAAACGTCGCGATCAGTTTCACTCCAGCATTACCTGACAGTCTGATCCAGCAGCCAGCCAGCATCACACTGGTGGTACCCTGCCTGGTAGGCTGCCTGCAGCTGCTCTGGGGTTGCGATGGAGGCTCCGACACTCTGACACGCCCGCTGGGCCTCCACAAAGGTGAAGGAGTAGCGTCTCGAGGCAGCGCGGTAGAGGAACACCACACCTACACACAAAGATGAAAACTTCACTCTCATCGCAAAGTTTCATTGTTGGTTGGAGTTGAATAAAAATAAGGCTTGACTATCGCCCTTGACCTGTAGGGGGCAGCCTGTAGCATGGCCCATTCTCTCTGCAGATCTCTGCCCCTACGTCTGGCCTGGCAGTGGCTCTCTCCACCTCCTCAGAGATGACCTCTGTGACGCTGGGGGGCTCCGGCAGGGGCAGCTCAGTGGTGTAGGCGAAGTCGGGACTAGTGGGCCTCTGAGTGACCAGTTCTCCCAGTGCCTCGCTTTCCGTGGTGGTCTTCTTGAAGAACACCTCTGGGCTCTCGGTTACCGTGGTGACAGTCAGCATGCCACTTCCTGAGCCGTCCTCGTCTGGGGATTCTGGGAAAGACAGGAGGGCATGTAGAAGTAAATGTTGAGTTATATTTATGTATTAGCCGCACTATACAAGCAAGAGGGAGCTCTAAGATCCAGGTACTGTGTGTCTCTCCTGTCTATATAAAGGGCCAGTTTACATAACACTTTATACATTACATTGTCTGCTGTATGTCTACAACATTATTGTGCTATACAGTAGTGGGCCGTTACAATTATTAACCGACGTACTGTCTATGGCATGGCATTTATCCATGAAAGGGAAACTGTGTTTCAAGGAGTTATGGACCATACCTGTGAAGCAGAAGGCATCATATCGAGACTCTGGCTTGGGGTATCCTGTCTGGTTGGCATGCAGGTACACGGTCCTCACGCCCAGCAGTCCGCCTCCGCACTGCGGCCGGGCGATGTTGATAGGGTAGCGGACGCTTCTGTCCCCCAGCCAGCCTGCGTTACAGACATCCAAACCAGCCTGCCATGCCAGGTAGAGCTGGCCGGTTGTGGCCAACTGGGCATCCAGATTTGAACACTGCTCCTCAGCCTCAGCGTAGGTGAATTTAGCCACGGACCCAGAGTAGAACACCCTGCCTGGGTTCGAAGAGGGGGTTGGCTTATCCATACATTGTACCATCATTTAGGGATTCGAATGAATGACAGTCTAACTAACACATGCAGGTTGAAAGGGTGTACCTGTCATCTTCTCAGCGAAACAATACACGTCATAGGTCTCATTGACATCTCTAACTCCGTAGGTCCTCACCCCCGGTAACTCCTCTTTATCACCGTAGCAGTTCCGTCGAGGGTCTTGGATGGGGTACCTATCATTCATAAAAATAGCTATTACTATCTACAGTAAACCACACATTAATTTGTTATAAAATGTCCTTAGGGATCAATTCCGTTTATGGAATTGAACTGTTGTTATCATCTGCTATGAAACAGAATCAATAAATATGAAAAAATACTGTGAAAATGAGATGAGTAATGGTCAGCCATTGGTTTAGGAGCATGAAGGCTTTCCTTGTGAGAGTGTCAAATACTGCAGGTGAGATGAGAGCAAAGCAGACTCTGCTAGGTTTGGCAAAGTACGCAGGGATGGAAACAGGACAAAGGACAGGCTATGAGCCTGAAGGAACTGACACACTCTGGGGCGCAGAGAGGCTGGCGTCAGTATTCAGACAGCACAAACACTGACATTACACTCAAACCAAAATACTTCCATACATCATCCAACTACATCATGTTATATTCATAACCTTGTCAGGAGAGGAAACATTAAGCCCAAAAAAACTGAAAAAAAAACTGTGAAAAACAGTTGGAGAGGAAGTCAGGAGAGATTGACAGATGTTTTGATCTCTACTGGTACTGGTCTACAGTTACTGGTCTAACTTATCAGACTGACCTGACAGTCTGGTCAGAGAGCCAGCCTGCGTCACACTGGTGAAAGCCATCATCGTAGGCAGCCTGCAGCTGTTCAGGGGAGGCGATGACAGCACTGTTCTGAATACATGCAGCCTTCGCCTTCTCAAAGGTCAGAGTGTAGCGGGTAGTGATGGCACGATAGTGGAACACAATGCCTGGGAAAAAGGGGGAGACATTTCTCAAATGATTATATTTAATTTTCATATCTTCAGTCCTTTATTATTGTTTTTATAATCATTGTTATCATTTATATACATGTTATTTTAAGGAAATTCGTTTTTATGTGTAAAACTAGATAGGTGTTTATTTTCGGTATCACCCTACCTTGGACTTGAACTTGGACTGTGTCATGGCTGTCCTCGATTCCATGCTGGACCTCACAGCGGTAGTTGCCCGAATCATTGGTGTGCAGCTCTGTGATCTTAATGCTAGCGTCTGTAGGGGTCATTGGGTATCCCACCATGTGAACCCTGTCCAGGTATTTGTCCTCTACCTGTATCTGTCCTTCCATGGCGACCAGGATGACTGACACCTTGTCCTTGGTGACGTGACTCCATTTTATACGGTGGGAGAGGGGGGCTATGGTGGGGGCTCCCGGGTCATTGACCGTGTGGTCCTGGTGGAGTGTTGGGTGGCAGGGGGGGGGGGGGGGGGTGAAGAACACAATCAGGCATCTTAACAATGAAATGATATGTTAAATAAATATGGCCAATGTCTAACTGAAGACTGTAGTATTGGTGTGAGTCTGTACCTGGAAGTAGCAGGGAAGCACCAAGGTGCTGCCCAGTAGAGGGCGCTGTGGGCGTTCCAGAGGGATGCTGACACTCAGAACATCCTCAGGGTCTGTCAACAGAGGCAGCCCCCCACACACATGAAAATCACATGATAATAGTGTCATATTGTGTTGTGTAATATGACATGGGGACACACATAAACAGTAATACATGCAGCGTATGTACAACAGATTAAAATAGCATAATTATTTACTGTCAAACACAGTCACACTTACCTAGGAATGAGTGCTCTTCATATGAAAATGATGGTAGGTCGAATGTTGCTGAGCCAACGTGCAGACACACAGATAATAGTAATATCCACTTGTTCATATTTCACCTAAATTGTGTAATAAAAATAATTACTTCTCATATCACCACCAGAAACCACTTTTAAAGAACTTTCTGAAGAGGCCAAAATTGAGAAGCTTTCCACTTTAAAATCCTTAATGATGTCATCCAATACATTTGCCTTCAAGTAGTTTCCTACACTTTAAGTCCAGCTTTCCAATACCTCCCCATAATTCATAAACAACACCATGACTAACACAGTGGATGATTATTCATTCTGTTAATTTAAACAATGAACAAAACACTATTTTGAGTTATTAGATATAATTTGTATAGTTTTAGAGTTCATTAGTTATAGGCATGCATTATTTAAAAATCATAATTTATAGCAATGAAAATAGAACAGATAAAACGGTATAGTTTTGTTGATGGAACAAAACCAGTAAATGAGCAAACACTAGTCCTTACAAATCCTAAGTTATTCTCAGACTGGTGGTCACACCCACTTAACGGAACAGAGCACAACATGTTTTCCAGTCTAATCTTGACATATACTGTACAGAATGTACTAAATTGAACTAGGGATATTATGCTAACAGAAGAAGCAAACAGAGAATATGGCTAAAATATCTGATATTTTAACATGCCTAGTTTTAAGTCAGCAATCTTTAGATTGATGAGTAAGGTGTTCTCTGACAGGAGAGCAGAGAGCAGAATTTTCCTCAATCAGCTCCTATGCTGTCCTAGAATAACCTCTGAGGTGAGCCAAGGGCCTGGCTGTGTCTGGGGATGCCACTCTGGCAGTGGACATGCATTCAACAGCTCCCTGCAACTGAACAGCCACATGGTAATACACATGTGGAGAGGTTCTACAACGCTATGATGACACAGTAGACCTTTTGGCCCCAAAAGTGGATGGTAGGTGGGGTAGTGGGTAAGGACAACTTTTTATTTCATCTCTCATGGCGGGTCCCTTAAAAACAAAAAAACTGGTTTAACCTCTTTTCAGGCAGACATTGATTTCTTCAATGTCTTGTTTCATTAAGTGACAATTCATTAGCAGCCGCACTATGTTAGAGCAGTGCTAGCGGCTACTTGAGCACAGTGTATCCATTCAGTCAGTGTGGTGTGGTGGATTCCCATTGAGGTTCAGGCCCATAAGACCAGCTCTGTTCTCCAGAAGTTGGTATTACGGGAGCTCTGACGACATTAAGGCCAATGTAAACACCAGTGTATTCCAGAGGAGGCACTTTCCATCCAACTTTAGACCAAAGGCAGCTGAACACTATTCACATTCAGATACAGAAGTTAGTGCCCAAGACATGGGAGCAGCTAAGGTCTACTGTACCTGAGATCCTTCTGGGTAGGACTGATACACAGACAAGATTTCGTATTCAACAACACTTCTGTGAAAGTGGCATTTTAGTCATACTATAATAATCCTAATAATATTGAGTCTATTAATTATTTTGACTATGCTAATACCCTATTTTATTCAAGGTATTTAATCCTGAATTAAATCCAGTGTTATTCAGTTGCTCTGTATGGATGTATCTCAGGTTATGTAGCCCCTGTCATGAAAAAGCTAAAAGAGAATACTTAGGCAGGCTACACTGTAGAAGTGGCATCACTTGAACATAAATGGTATGCACTTATAATGCCAAGAGCAAGATGTTACAATTAGTTGACAGATGTTACTGGATTAGATTACTGAAAAGAGTTACGCAGCAGGACAAATAAGGACAAAGATGCAGGAGTCTCTGTCACTCAGGCAACAATAGAAATGTAGCTTCCCATATGCAGACAAATTAGTTGGTTCGGATACTTTAGATTTGATTGCCGTACGAAAAATACAACACATTAATTAGGAGCTGCTAGAGTGTAAAACGTGAAAATGTGTCTAAATGTGACTATTGGTTAAGAACCTACCTTCAAATGTAACACCCCGTTATACGTCCGCTCACAGAAGACCTACACCTGCCAAAAAAGGACAATAAAATCGCTTCGGATAAATGATATGGTTCGTGCTTCAAGAATCTTACGGGGGTATCTTTTGCGAATGTTAATCGACGAGTCAATAGTTTTATATCCCGGTCAACAGGTGACAGCTGTCAGGTAGAGCGTTGCTCCACTCGTGCGTGGTGAGCAAAAAAGAGTAAATTGTCGAAGGGGAAGCAAGTTTAACTGTCAGGGTCGCAGGGGAGAGGAGTGCTCAGATGTAAGGGGAGGGATGATGGAGCAGAAGTGTGTATGGCGTACCTTTTAGACTACGTACCGATCTTTTGGGTGTGAAATTAGTAACGGTTCACTTTCACTGTAGGTACATATTATAGCCCTGTTTGTGTTTTTTTTCTACAACTTTCTTGTAGTACAGCATGGTTGGAGCTTCAAGGCCATGAAGGAAGACCTGTGTGGAACCCTCAACAGATGGAGCTGACATGACAAATTATATCGACAGCTCAAGTGGCAACCAATCCTTAACATATGGACAACAATGTTTTCCTTTGGGCATAAGTGCTTTACTTAAAAACGTGTAAATAAGATAGTTACATTTTTTATTACTTCAGAAACACACATGCCATGGTAGTGTCAGGAAAATATATAGTCAATGTTGCCCCAACAATTCATAACCAAATTGTTTTGTAGCATTCTTACAAAATTACAGTGTGTGTGTCCCACTGTGTATTATAATTTAAAGGGAGGCACTTCTCTCTCTGGAACTTCTCTAGGAATATTTTTAACAAAGCACCAATTTCCTTTTTCACACTTCTCATTACATCATCTTCAGGCACCCAAGTGATGATGAAAGGGTGTGAAAATATTGTTATACCCCCCACCACAAACCCCCCTGCCTGTTTACATCACAGTAAGGAGAAAAAAACTCCAACCGAACCAGGAGGTTGGTAGACAGACCCCTTCTGTTAGAGAGCAGACCCTCTCTTACAACACCATTGAGTGCTTAGGGGACAGGAAATAGAACATGTGCAATTACAAAAAATTACACACGTAAAAAAGAGAGGCGTAACCAAAGAGGTCCACTGGTCTGGTAATAGACCTTCAGTTGGAGTTTAAGTAGGAGGTTTTTCTAACCCTTCAAGTTTAAGAATTCTCTTGGGTGTTTATGAGAGAAAAATTCGGTTACCAACACATGTCCTGCATGCAAAGTTTACTGCAGCATTAACTACCCACACAAATTAGACAGACCAGTACCCCATTCTGGGTGCATTAAATAATCATAGCCATGATTCAGTTCAGCAACAGAAGTCGAGGACCATCTGCAACTGTATCTGTTGCAGCACTGAAAAGAAGGCAAAAGGATGTTGGAATGGAGGGAATGTTGAATGTGATAGGTTTGGGGAGAGGTGTTTTCACTCAGGCCGTCTCACTGGATTTCAACTGAATGGTACAAAGTATCTGAGACCTCGACAGAGAGACTTCAAAGGAGTGGTTCTTAATGCACACAGTGTGTCCGTGTATCTTAATTACCGATCAAAAGGATAGATTTAGTCACCAACATGTATTTTCCACAGTATATCCATGGGCAAATCATACAGCATTTTATACCATTCTATGAGTCCGTTTTTTTGGGAGTTGGGCTTACATGGAACTGAAATGCAAAATGAGCAGTTATGTGGGGACATTCTAATGAATGATTTTACTGAAGGAAAGAACATGCTAAAGGACACCTCTTGAACACCCATCAGACAAGGCTAGTTACATCTTAGATATTGGTCATGCTCATGACCCATCGAGATAACTAAAAGTAAAAAAATGTTTTATTCATGTAAATGTTGGATGTGTTAGTTTTTTATTGCGTTACTCCAATGAGTCATAATTTTCTACAGTTTCTGTCACTATAAGAAAACAAGCCAAACAGTAGATAATGCTGATAGTGCTGACACAGACTGATTGATGTACATGACACCGTTTCAGATGAAGCCTCAGGGGAGAGCTAGACATTTACCTTCATTCAGGGACCCTCTTTTCAGCACAAAGCCCACATTATTCAGAGGTACAGGTAGGTAGCCATGCTGAGCAGTCTTAGTTTGACTGGGTTTAACTGTCAGACATAGAGAAACAGGCTGCTAAAAAAATATTTTGGCCAGTTTTCTCTTACCTCTCTTTGCAAATGTCTTTCTTTTTCTCTCTTTCTCCACCTCCCTGACTCATTGCTCACATATATAACTTTGCTGTGCTTTCTAAAAGACAATATTTGAATGGAAAAGTACCTTATATCTAATATATATCTTTATAATTACCTATGTGTAGAGCAAGTCTGCTTCTGTGATCCTTTTTTTCTATTCCACAACTTATGGACAGGTATCTCATTCCAGTTCAGAATTAGAAATCTGATTAGAAATCTGAGAAATCCAAATCTGAAATCAAGTTTAATCGCCAAGTAGTTTACACAACAAGGAATTGCATGTAACAAATGTACAGCAAAATACTGTGTAATGTAACGTATTTACAGTTGCTGTGCATGTAATTTTTTTTTATGTATGTATATGTATATTTTATGTATATAACATATTCAATTGTATTGATACACACCACTATGCTGTCACGAGTTGTTTTGGTGAGTTGTGGCTTGTCTTAGTTCAAGACCTCACACTGGGCTGTCCAGTAGGAACTCGAGGCAAATATAATCCTTTTTTGGTTCAGCGGTGTGGAAAAGGCAGAGAGAGGAACTCAAGCTCCATTGGAAACTTGTTAGAAGTGCTTTTGTTGAGAGCCTGGCATGAGTGTGTTTGTTTTATTAGAAGATTTAATATCTTTGGGCAGCAGTTACGGTGGGGTCACATTTTTTGGAGTTTTTTTAGGGGGTCACACATTCTGACAGCCGTCAGAAATGGTGACCTTTGTGGTACTGGCTCTGTGATGGCTCCAAATCAGAAAACATGGTTCCAGATTAGTGTGAAGGGATGATATAACTACCACAAACCATCATTTGAAGATTTAATACCTTTGGGCAGCAGTTACGGTGAGGTCACAATTTTTGCAGGGTTTTTTTGGGGTCACACATTCTGACAGCCGTCAGAAATGGGGACCACTGTTTGAAGATTTAATAATTTTGGGAAGCAGTTACTGTGGGGTCAAACATTTTTTTATAGGGTTTTTTTGGGTCACACTTTCTGACAGCCGTCAGAAATGGTGACCTCTGTGGTACTGGCTCTGTGATGGCTCCAAATCAGAAAATATGGTTCCAGATCAGTGTGAAGGGATGACAGAACTACCCCAAACCACTGTTTGAAGATTTAATAATTTTGGGAAGCAGTTACGGTGGGGTCAAATACAATTTTATAGGGTTTTTTTAGGGTCACACATTCTGACAGCCGTCAGAAATGGTGACCTCTGTGGTACTGGCTTTGTGATGGCTCCAAATCAGAAATATGGTTCCAGATTAGTGTGAGGGGATGATATAAATACCACAAACCATCGTTTGAAGATTTAACTCCTTTGGGGAGCAGTTACGGTGGGAACAAACATTCTTATTTATGAATTTTTAGGGTCACACATTCTGACAGCTGTCAGAAATGGTGACCTCTGTGGAACTAAATCTGTGATGGCTCCAGATCAGAAAATATGGCTCCAGATTAGTGTGAAGGGATGACATAACTAACCCAAACCATCGTTTGAAGATTTAATACCTTTGGGCAGCAGTTACGGTGGGGTCACATTTTTTGGAGGGTTTTTTTTGGGTCACACATTCTGACAGCCGTCAGAAATGGTGACCTCTGTGGTACTGGCTCTGTGATGGCTCCAAATCAGAAAAAATGGTTCCATATCAGTGTGAAGGGATGACAGAACTACCCCAAACCACTGTTTGAAGATTTAATAATTTTGGGAAGCAGTTACTGTGGGGTCAAACATTTTTTTATAGGGTTTTTTTGGGTCACACATTCTGACAGCCGTCAGAAATGGTGACCTCTGTGGAACTAAATCTGTGATGGCTCCAGATCAGAAAATATGGTTCCAGATTAGTGTGAAGGGATGACATAACTACCCCAAACCATCGTTTGAAGATTTAATAATTTTGGGAAGCAGTTACGGTGGGTTCAAATAAAATTTTATAGGGTTTTTTTAGGGTCACACATTCTGACAGCCGTCAGAAATGGTGACCTCTGTGGTACTGGCTCTGTGATGGCTCCAGATCAGAAAATATGGTTCCAGATTAGTGTGAAGGGATGACATAACTACCACAAACCATCGTTTGAAGATTTAATACCTTTTGGCAGCAGTTACGGTGGGGTCACATTTTTTGGAGGTTTTTTTGGGGGTCACACATTCTGACAGCCGTCAGAAATGGTGACCTCTGTAGAACTGGCTCTGTGATGGCTCCAAATCAGAAAAGATGGTTTCAGATCAGTGTGAAGGGATGACAGAACTACCCCAAACCACTGTTTGAAGATTTAATAATTTTGGGAAGCAGTTACGGTGGGGTCAAACATTTTTTTATTGGGTTTTTTTGGGTCACACATTCTGACAGCCGTCAGAAATGGTGACCTCTGTGGTACTGGCTCTGTGATGGCTCCAAATCAGAAAATATGGTTCCAGATTAGTGTGAAGGGATGATATAACTACCACAAACCATCATTTGAAGATTTAACTCCTTTGGAAAGCAGTAACGGTGGGGTCACACATTTTTATGAGTTTTTTTGGGGGTCACACATTCTGACAGCCGTCAGAAATGGTGACCTCTGTAGAACTGGCTCTGTGATGGCTCCAAATCAGAAAAGATGGTTCCAAATTAGTGTGAAGGGATGACATAACTACCCCAAACCACTGTTTGAAGATTTAATAATTTTGGGAAGCAGTTACGTTGGGGTCAAATTAAATTTTATAGGGTTTTTTTAGGGTCACACATTCTGACAGCCGTCAGAAATGGTGACCTCTGTGGTACTGGCTCTGTGATGGCTCCAAATCAGAAAATATGGTTCCAGATTAATGTGAAGGGATGATATAAATACCACAAACCATCATTTGAAGATTTAACTCCTTTGGAAAGCAGTAACGGTGGGGTCACACATTTTTATGAGTTTTTTTGGGGGTCACACATTCTGACAGCCGTCAGAAATGGTGACCTCTGTAGAACTGGCTCTGTAATGGCTACAAATCAGAAAAGATGGTTCCAAATTAGTGTGAAGGGATGACATAACTACCCCAAACCACTGTTTGAAGATGTAATAATTTTGGGAAGCAGTTACGGTGGGGTCAAATACAATTTTATAGGTTTTTTTTAGGGTCACACATTCTGACAGCCGTCAAAAATGGTGACCTCTGTGGTACTGGCTCTGTGATGGCTCAGAATCAGAAAATAAGGTTCCAGATTAGTGTGAAGGGATGACATAACTATCCCAAACCATCGTTTGATGATTGAATACCTTTGGGAAGCAGTTACGGTGGGGTCACACATTTTTTGGAGGGTTTTTTCTGGGTCACACATTCTGACGGCTGTCAGAAATGGTGACCTCTCTGGAACTGGCTCTGTGATGGCTCCAGATCAGAAAATATGGTTCCAGATTAGTGTGAAGGGATGACATAACTACCCCAAACCCTCGTTTGAAGATTTAACACCTTTAGGAAGCAGTTACGGTGGGGTCACAATTTTTTTTGATATATATTTTTTTGTTTTTTTTGGGGTCACACATTCTGACAGGCGTCAGAAATGGTGACCTCTGTGGTACTGGCTCTGTGATGGCTCCAAAACAGAAAATATGGTTCCAGATTAGTGTGAAGGGATGATATAACTACCCAAAACCATCGTTTGAAGATTTATCACCTTTGGGAAGCAGTTACGGTGAATATTTTTATTTTATTTATAAAAATTTACAAAAATTGCATTGAATGCCCAGACATTAAACCTGCTCCGACACTTTATCATCTTTACATTGGAAAGCATAACTGCATATGTCAGATGGTAGGAGGCAAGACTTGCATGAGAAAGAGGAAAAGTAAATAACTGCATAAAGTGTTCTTTCGAGAGAGTTGATTTTTGTCATTGGTTGTTGGTTTGTACTGGTAGTTGGATGGTTTCCAGGAATAATATTTAAACCGTACATAAAAATCTTTGTATTTGATTGGCCAATGAGTATACGATATTATTTAGTCCAGAATAGCCCAATATTAGAGCATTTATTATGTCATGACATGAAACAAATTTGTGTAACGAGGTATGTGTGTCTATGTATTTGTGCATTGTCAATGTCAGCCTATCAGTGTGTGATTCTGATTGTGAAAGTGAATGTGCAAGCTGTTTTCTGATAGAACACTGTTACCTTATGCGAGAGCACAGACCAGACTTTCTTCTCACTGAGTGGAGCTGAAAAACACAGCTGATAAAGGCCTATGTCCCTCACCAACCAGAACACCACTAGCCCGCCCACCAACACACTTTACAAGTCCCTAGAATCATTTAACCACTGCATCGCTCACATACCTGCCTCGGTGCTGCTGCACAGCCCACATGCACTCATCTTCTTAAAGAAGCCTTGTAAGTTTGTTTTTTATTATTTCCAACATCAAAACACATAAATTAAGATGAAAAGGTCCATGCTCACAGGCAGGACTCCTTTACACCTCCCCATAAAATAGATAACCTCTTGTGAAGACTAAAACGTTTAATTAATGACTTGTTTATGTGATTTCCTCACTTACTACAATTGACATCAGCCCACCGACTGCACAGGACTTTGGAGACCACAGAGGTCTCTGTGTTTGAGGTGTTACATGCTTCCATGGAGTTGATTGACCATGATGGATGGGCTTTGATCACACCATAAGAGCCTGTTTGAGACATCAGGGCCCCACACATCCCCTGTACAGGAACCCACTGGTCTTGATGACATGTGAAAGCTTTCCTCTGGGTTCTAGGGGTCAAAAGATCCGAGCACAGGCAGGTCTGCTACCTCTTGCTGTGCAGTCAAAGAAGATTAGCATGGATCCACATATAACAAGTCTTTGTCCTGTCTGGTATGTCTGACATGTGTTTTATTCCCACAAAACTGGGTCCGTTACAGTCTTCCACCAACTGGGTTGCATATTGGGAACTGTATCTAAACTGGCAAATGATTCATTGTCCCGTGTTGCCTCTGTGAAATGGACTTAAACCTATCAACTGGACAGCATTATATATCCTGGGAGTAAACTCATACTTGTTCAACATTTCTTCATCCACCACAGTGTTACTTAAAGGTGATTCCATTCACAGGGAGGCATAATCCTTGGTTCAATGTACAACTGACACAGACTTTAGATCAGATATATATTATTTCACATATACTTGAATGAATTCTACCGGAAATGCCTCATACCCACAGTAAACCAATCAGTATCTAGACACTGAAACAACCAACCACAGCCAGAGACGGGTACTGAATCTATAATGAGGTTCCTTGTCCCGGCCTGACCCACTACTTTAAGTCAAAGAGAGCATAGCACTCCTGGCTATAGCAAATTAGAACCACATGTGAGTGGCAAAGCTGAAAAGTAGGATACAGAAGGTCTTTGTGAATTGGGGTTGGTGGTAGAGTGCTGGGAGTGGGAAGGTGAGGTCTACCTTGACTTGGCACTTATACTAGTCAGTAAACCCACTGTCTCCTCTCTCCATCATGCAGCATCTAACACTAGTCATTCATTATAAACTCAGGTCGAATTGATCATGTTACGGTCTGCAAAGTTTCCTCTTTTTGGAAACATGTTTCGAATTTGCAAGCTCAAGACATTAGGGATTTAAGTCCAAAAAAGAGCGAGTTGATATTTTCATTGCTGATGTTTGAACAAGTGGGCGTGTACACTCTCTCTCTCTCTCTCTCTCTCCTTCTCTCCCTCTCTCTCTTTCTCTTTCTTTGAATCTTTGACTTGGTCAAAGAAGTGCCTTGTGAGGGCAAGTTGTTGACCTGTTAAAATGCCCTTTTCATAAGCAGAATAGAGGTCCAGTGTGACCCCATCAAGCCTGCAGTAGCAACACTGTGCAGGGCAGCAGACAGGCATGCTGCCAGGGGAATACACCCCGGGTCAGAGACATGGTCCACTCTCTGACATCAGCTGATAAGCCTTGGCCCAAGCATGGCACGCCAAAGTGGCTACAACATCTCAACACTGCTAAACAGGTCACACAGATCTGACACACTATACTGTATGAAATTAAAATGCATGGAGTGTGTGATATGCTTCCTAATACTTGTGTTCATGTTCAGCATCTTCTCACTATCTCAATATCAAATTAAGATTCTAATTAACGTAACTTAATACAGAAATTAAGTTTAATTGCAATATTGTGGCCTGGACTCATTCTAAGACGACTAAAGCCTGAAAAAAACTAAACTTGTCCACGTTTTAGGGGGATAGAGTTGGCCTAACTTTGACTTCAAGCGTTCATAAAAAGAATGATCTGCTTTTGTAATTTTGTCCTCTAGAGGTCATAGTAGGCTAACTCTGTTTCATGAAGACTGCTTCCTATAAAAAAAATAGTGTGTTTGAGGGGTATGGGGTGGGCGCCAAACTACGCCTTTCGTTCACAAGCCGTTCTTTTTCGCGAACAAGCCTTCCCACCACCACATCATCTCAACCGTATAAGTCTTCTTCACCACATCAGGAAAAACCTACAGCCCCACTGCATTCTCTGATGCTGGTCTACTGAAATTCTGCTACCGGATTGGTTAGAATACACGTTGATCTATTTGACAGGATACAGTTGTTTTAGGTTGAGTAAATGATGTGACGCACAATCAGCTGATAGCGCCGAATCGTGGGGTGGGAAAGTTTTGCTCTCATTCCGTAGCTTTGTTGTAAAATAATTTATTTCAGAAATGCGACAAAACCATCCACATTGTACTTGATTGCGTGGTCCTAAAACATTTGGCAATTTATTAGACTGGCTAATGAAAACACAATGCTAAAGTGTTCTGATCATGTTATAATACCATCCCTTGAGCCTGTCCACGATCTTGGCCCGTGGATTAATAGTTTTAAAGTTTTTCATTCGATCCCTGTCGAACAATCACTGTGCGAACCAGGGCCCGGCTACAGCTGCTGATGTAACACAGACGTTGCCTTAATAATTCGCAGCAGGGTGAACCGCGGGGCGGACTTTATTCTCCAAACGAGGATCGCTGTTTCTTCCGTTAGAGGAAAAATAGCCAAGGTTGGTTTCACTAGCTGTCAACACAGAGAAGGAATCGTAAGTAACCGGACTGTTGTAAATTCAATGACAGTTGTGGGTGACATCATTTTCATTAGTACCAAACATGAGCACATTTCGAATATGTTTATTATAAATAGTCAACCTCTTGACATTAACATTTCATCGTGCCTGTTATCCGAAGATAATACTGACACAGAGACTAGTGTTAACTGTACATTGTTGATTACGCGGCTAGCTAGTATAGCTACTGTAGCTAGCTACTTAGAACTAAACCATTGAGTGGATAACTCGCCAACTGTAGCTACAACGTTTCCTAGCTGAGCCACAACATCTGCACGTACTGTAAGTGCTTTCCTTTCTTTACCCACAGCTAAATAAAGCTTCTGCTGTTGAATGTATTCATTGTTAGATAGCCTAGCACTGCGAGCTTGCTATTCAAGTTAGCTAAGAGCTACTAGCCTGGCTAATAATAATAATCTTACTTTGACATACAGTAGGCTACCCTGATTTGCAGTTCTTGTGTGAAATGTTCAAATGAATGTATCTAACTATGTTTGATTGTGCGATGATCCATTTTATTGGCGTTTTGTTGTACCTTGCTTCAGATACCGTGCCAGGTATCGTATTGTGCCTTTGTGTGTTTCGACAGGAAACTACTAACGTTCTTTGATTGTTTTGATTTTAAGGTTAGCGCACAATGACATTTAAAATATTACTTTTCATATGACCTAGAAATATTTACGTTTCCAGCACCTGTTCAACCTAAGGAGTAGCTGTCATCAATACAGTGGCATTTGGTGATGTCTTGTTTGTAGTGTGCAGGTTAAGTATGTACAGGTGTTGCATCTTTCCTTGTAAATGCAGTGACACAATTGACATCCTTCAGTTCCAGCATGCTGTCACTCTGTCATTGGTTGCCATCTACAGTGTAGTAGCTGGCCTAGCAAAAGCTAAGAAATATACCAGTTAATTATATTTTTAATTAGTGCCATTTTCATAACTTTAACTTTTTTTTTTACAACTTGCTTTGCCAGGCACCAACTGGCACCGTCCCCATCGTGCCCCAGCTCTCCTTAGGGAGAGCAGGTGTAATAGAGAGGTTTAAGCTCCAGTTCCAAAGCCCCACATAATCCATTTAAGCATGGAACTTGTTTACTTAAACTGTGCCAAGATGAAGGAAATTCTTTATGTTGACCTAACTTCAGTTGAATATGTAAACCAATTACAGTAGATGATATGTGGACTGTGATTGATTGAGACAGGTTTATGTCCCAAGTGTGTAAACGCCTGTGTGTTTGTTATCATGCTTATTTCTAGATAGAATGGATTATGGTTATCGCACTAAGCTGGATAGACTTAACATACTTTGTTTAGCAAAGTTAACTTCATGACAATGCATTGTTGTCTTTTAAAAACATTCATGTCATATTTATTGTAGAGTGTTAGCCATCTAGCTAGATTAAATCAGTCAGTAGTTTTGTTTGTTGTTTGGCATGTGGTTGGATTTGTAGGCCAAATAGTGGGCCTATATATCTGGAATTGTATTGGAAAGTGGTGTGCTGTAACCAGCTTGGCTGAGGCCTGACTGTGTTTGTTCACCAGCCTGAGGGTACCCTCTTTTTTTCCCTCTCAACAAAGCTTCATGACATTGCTTGTCAGGGTAATGACTGGTTACAATGAACAGAATGCTTAGTGCAAGATGTAGGCCACTGCCTGTCTGCACGGGCCACTCTGGGAAGGTGTAAATCTCACCAGAGATGTGGGTGGCCTAATGTTTTGCAACCCCAGTACCATTTTGCTGAGGTTAGGGCAAACAGTGAAACATTAGAGTAGGTGTGGGGGGTCATTAAGACTTCCACACGTCACTTCATCTGGTGCTAAAGATGAGCCATGTGACCAGTTTGACAGTGCACTTTTCAGTTTTGAATTACACCCCTAATTAGACTTAATGGAACTGAATACAGCTAGCCCTGTCAAAACATTGATGTAATGAACACCAACGTACTGTAACCTCTGTGGGTTTGTGTCCCTGTCTAGGACACACAGTAGAGGAGGGAACTGAGGCTCCACAGTCGGATCTGAATCTTCTGGTGCTGGAATCCATACGAAGAACATGAGCTAGTAATATGAAACTGCTGAATGAAGAATGAGGCTGGAGAAACACTACTCCAGAGACCCAACTTACGCTGTTAGAACATTCTCAAACCTTCCCTCAACCTCTAACATCCGACCCCTGACCTCCTAACCAGTCCCTCACCCCCAGTCATACCACCTTTGAGCCTACCCCCACCAGCCCTATCACCTCCACTACCCAGGATCCTCTAGCCCAGCCCAGGCCCAGTGGAGCATCCCGTCCCCTGGCCCTGTGCCCCCACAGCGGTGGCCTGTCCCAGCGGTGTGTTGGTGTGCGATGGCACGGCGGGACGCTGAGGGCTGCCGCGGGGGACTGTGATGTCAGCGCCCAACAGCCCTGGCGAGAGCCAACGCGCCGCTCCCAGATTCTTCGTGGGCTGCGAGGACGATGAGAGCGAGGGCCTGGAGGACCCCGGCTGCAGCATGAGGACAGATATGGAGCTTTATGAGGACGACGAGGAGGCAGACACGGTACCACACACACACACACCACACTCACCTCCCCATACAACACTAAGGCATCACACTGTTCAAGCAATATGGGGTTCTTTTCTCTCTCCACTTAGCCACTCATTTCTGTCATCCCTCTGTTTTTCATTCCCTGTGACCCTCCCTCCCTTCCACCAGCCCCCAGAGCGACAGATTGTGGTGGGGATCTGCTGCATGATGAAGAAGTCCAAGTCGAAGCCTATGACCCAGATCCTGGAGAGGCTGTGCAAGTTTGAGTACCTCACTGTGGTCATCTTCCCTGAGGATGCCATCCTCAACGAGCCTGTGGAGAAATGGCCCCTGTGTGACTGCCTCATCTCCTTCCACTCCAAAGGTGAATTAAAAACACACCACCCACATAATAACACTCGAACACACACACACACACACACACACACACACACACACACACGGTCTACTAAAACAAGGCTGCTTATTTACTCGCTTCTTGTCTTTCTTCAGGCCTGTAAGGCTCAAGCTCTTTCCTCGTACCACACTGTGTCAGCAGTACTAGCGTTCTACTCAGCATGACTCATCCTTTCTGACACAACAGCTTGTTCTCACCAGCTTTTGCTGACTGGTACTGTATTTATGATGATCATGAGTTCTATTTCATCTATTTATTTACACACATATTATTTTTTTATTTTTTTTACAAGGCTTCCCTTTGGACAAGGCAGTGAGCTATGCCAAGCTCAGAAACCCTCTGCTAATCAATGACCTGAACATGCAGTACTTTATACAGGACAGGTACGGCCATCATTGTCATCATTGGTTATGGGTAATGCAGTTCCTGTACACGTGGTTATGTGTGTGTGGCTGTGCTGGTGTGGACATGTTTCTCACTGTTTCTCCTGCTCTTCAGGAGGGAGGTGTACCGTATCCTGCAGGAGGAAGGGATTGATCTGCCTCGCTATGCTGTGTTAAACCGTGACCCAGATAGACCTGACGGTTAGTGTACCAGCCCATTAGGCAATGTCAATATGGGTTTTTCAGTGTGGGTCATCCATTTGTTTGGTGATTTTTTCACTCTACTTTTGACTCACTCAGTTTCAGTCTTATTACTTGGTTTGGGGGCTTGAAGATAAAGTGGTGAAAATAAGTAAGCACACAGACAATTATGTTTTGTTTCCGTTTCATCTGAGGGGACAAGTGCAGAGAGACTCAAGCGCTCAACTTTTGTCTGCGCGACATCCTAAAGGCTGTTGGTCAACTGAAGCCCCGGTTTATTTTGGTCTGCGTATAAATATAGCAGCTGATGTGGAGCGGTTGGGAAAGTGTTGCTTCTGAGGATGCAGTGATATCACTCCCCACTGTGACTTGATGTGTCTGGAACTCACTTCCTCATTCCCCTGAGAACATGGGTTTAGTGTTTACTTGCCTCACTCTAGGCTGAAAGTTTAACCACACCTTTCAAAATCAAGATAATTTGCGGTGGAGAAGTGCTCAAGTACTTAAACAGTTAAATAGCATAAGTTATTATAAGTTATATAAGTTATAACATCTATGATGTAACATGTATGTATTACAAATGAAGTTGTAATAATTATGAAATTATTATTTAAAAATAAAAACTTTGGGTATTGTTTTACTGTATAGTTGCAGACCTATTCGTGACCTATAAGAAACTTTTAAATCAGTCCAGCAGGGTGGGACTAGAGCTTCCCTGACGAGTAGAATTCAATCCAGCATGTGTCTTGATTGTGTGATTTGGCTGTTCTCCTTCTGTCAGAGTGTAATCTGGTTGAAGCAGAGGACCAAGTGGAGGTGAATGGAGAGGTGTTTCCCAAGCCATTTGTAGAGAAGCCGGTGTGTGCTGAAGACCACAACGTCTACATCTACTACCCCACCTCCGCTGGAGGCGGCAGCCAGCGGCTCTTCAGGAAGGTCTGTCTCTGCTGTCACACGCCCTGTCCCCTGCAGGGCTGGTCAGGAAGGTCTGTCTCTGCTGTCACACGCCCTGTCCCCTGCAGGGCCGGATCCGTCCCTGTTCCCCTACTGATGGGTTTTATCAAAGCAGTCCAGAAATAGACCACTCCAAATATGACGTCCCAACACCTCTGTCTCCTCTAATAAACCAGGAAGGCACACTCTGATATTAGGTTTAATCTCCTGCATGTGCTCACAGCAGTCAGCAAGAGAGAGATAGAAACATCATAAATCCTAATGTTCTTGAAAAGACAGGCAGAACTTTTTTGCCCAGCTCTGATTGACGGTATAGGTTCCACAGAGGGTAAGGATTACATCCGTCATTGTTTGGTTGAAAGACATTTTGTGTTATGAAGCGTCTAGTTTGAAACTCTGGTCTCTCACTACCTAGCGGAAGAGAGAATTCTCTCGCAGGTCGTACTGCATCGAGTCTTTGACAAGCCTGTGTGCTCTGTGGAGGGGAGCTGGAGATTCTGTCCGAAGTGACTGGTGATGTACCTCTGGTCTAGATCGGCAGCCGCAGCAGTGTGTACTCCCCCGAGAGCAACGTGAGGAAGACGGGATCCTACATCTACGAGGAGTTCATGCCCACGGACGGAACCGATGTCAAGGTACAGCAGAGGTCAGCTCATGGATGAGAGGTCAACTCATCCGTGAAGTGACGAGAGACATTGGACTTGCACTTACATGATGCTGCATGTGTTCATCAATCATTGTTTGGGTGTCTCTGTGTGTGTGTGTGTGTGTCACTATATTTATATTTATATACTTAGCAGATGCTCTTATCCAGAGCGACTTACAGTTAATACAGGGACATTCCCCTGAGGCAAGTAGGATGATGTGCCTTGCCCAAGGACACAACGTCATTTTGCTCAACTGGGAATCGAACCGGCAATCATCTGATTAATAGCCCGATTCCCTAACCGCTCAGCCATCTGACTCCCTGCGTGTGTCTCTGTGTGTGTGTGTGTGTGTGTCTGTGTCCAGGTGTACACGGTAGGGCCTGACTATGCCCATGCAGAGGCGCGCAAGTCCCCAGCCCTGGACGGGAAGGTGGAGAGAGACAGCGAGGGGAAGGAGATCCGCTACCCGGTCATGCTCACAGCCATGGAGAAGCTGGTGGCCCGCAAGGTCTGCCTGGCCTTCAAGGTAGGCCGGAGGCCAAGAGCAACCATGGGCTGCACATGTCAACACATTACTGGGAAATGTAGTGCTTTGGTTGTCTAACTGTGTCAAGGGTGCAATGATTGGGGTTCCTGATTTTGACAATGAACCAGTGTGTTCTGTTGGTTCC
Organism: Hypomesus nipponensis; assembly: GCF_054491055.1. Taxonomy (NCBI): domain Eukaryota; kingdom Metazoa; phylum Chordata; class Actinopteri; order Osmeriformes; family Osmeridae; genus Hypomesus; species Hypomesus nipponensis. Next base: position 13,075,757 of record NC_140379.1, on the reverse strand, counting down.
AGCAAACAGTGTGTGGATTTGACCTTCTCCGGGCCAACGGCCACTCCTACGTGTGTGACGTCAATGGCTTCAGCTTTGTAAAGAACTCCATGAAATACTACGATGACTGTGCCAAGATCCTGGGGTAGGCAGACTCTATTTCTGGCCTGTCGAATGTGTTGAATAGCCTGTGTCGAGTTTGGTCGGTCCTGCCCAGACCAGACACTTGGCATCGAGGGACCACGTCTTAACTGTTTGTGCGTGTGCGTGTGTGTGCGTGTAGGAACATAGTCATGCGGGAGCTGGCTCCCCAGTTCCACATCCCCTGGTCCATCCCTACCGAGGCTGAGGACATCCCCATTGTCCCCACCACCTCCGGCACCATGTGAGTCTCAGTCCTGATTCCTGAGGGCACGTAGACATGCAGGAGCTCACCCTGCCAACGCTGAAGCAGCTGGGGGGTGCACAGGTAGCATAGAAATGCACTGTTCCCTTCCCCCACAATACTAACCCTCTGTCATCCTTTCACCCCCCCCCCCCCACACACACACACACACACACACACACACACACCTCAGGATGGAGCTGCGCTGTGTCATCGCCATCATTCGTCACGGAGACAGAACCCCTAAACAGAAGATGAAGATGGAGGTTCGGAATCCCATGTGAGTGTCCTGGTTGACTGGGTTCTGTATGGTTGAAACCAGTTGCGACACATTTAAACCAGTACGTTTCACCACGGAGGGCAGTTGGAGCATGGAACACAAGAATCTCTTTGTCTCTCTCACCTTCCAATATAGGTTTTTTGAGCTGTTCGAAAAGTATGGAGGGTACAAGACAGGGAAGCTGAAATTGAAGAAGCCCAAACAACTCCAGGTAACCACTAAGAAGATCCTAAACATTCTACAATATTAGGTGGAATTATTCTGGCTACTGTCAGGTCTAATATCAAAGTGTAGTATTACTTTTGCTTCAAGGTTAATGGCTGTGTGTGTGAGTCATGTTGGTCTTGTCTTGTTATCGTGTCTCTGTCCTCCAGGAAGTGCTTGACATCTCCAGGCAACTGCTGGCAGAACTGGGGCAGCGCAATGACTGTGAGATTGAGGAGAAAAAGTCCAAACTGGAGCAGCTGAAGACCGTTCTGGAGATGTGAGTGATGTGGTTTGAAGTGATGTGGTTAGAAGTGGGTCACAGTGTATGGCACAGATTCCCACCTGGGGCCCTTTGCATGCTTTTTGGGCCATTCCAGCACAATGCACCAATAGAAGGAAAGAGAGAGTGAAACACACAGAACTACAGAACCGGACAGTGATGGATGTTTTACCTCCTAAAAGACTGGTGCCAGTGATGACAGATGGAATTGGAAGCTTCTGTACACAGATACACACACACACATACACACATCTCACACTCTCTCAACAGCACATACCTGTCTCAGAGACCGAATATGACATGTGTAACATGATAATGACAGGTCACGCACATAGCGACATGACAAATGGGGATTGATGTTCAAAAGAAGCGGGAGGTACTCAATATGCGTGTGTTCCACAAAGCACTTTTGTTTATCATTTACATCTGGTTCCAAACAGCTTAGAAAGACCCACACACATCGTTTATAAACTGGACTAACAGACATGACATCCTGTGCTCTCCCTCTCACTCCCTGTGTTGTGTCTTAGGTATGGCCACTTCTCTGGGATCAACAGGAAGGTGCAGCTCACCTACCTTCCCCACGGACAGCCCAAAACCTCCAGTGAGGAGGATGGTAGGGACCATTTACAACAAAGGACTCCGTTCGGTGGCGTCCTTGACTCTATTGATGACCACTAACACAGTATTTTTAGTGTTGTGTGTTTAAGAACATGGCTAATCATGCATTCCCCCACATGGAGGTCTATAAGGTAGTGGTCCTTGTGCTGATGACGGTGTTGTCTGCTTCTCAGACACGTGGAAGGAGGGTCCGTCCCTGCTGCTGGTGCTGAAGTGGGGGGGGGAGCTGACCCCTGCAGGCAGGGTCCAGGCTGAGGAGCTGGGTCGGGCCTTTCGCTGTATGTACCCTGGAGGACAAGGTGAGAAGCACACACACTACTGTACGCCACACACCACATACACACACCACACACTGTACACCACATACACAACACATACACACCACATACACCACACACCACATACACAGCACATACACACCACACACACTGCACACCACATACACACCACATACACACACCACATACTGTACACCACACACACCACTCAACCCACAAGCACATTTCAGATGCTTCACTCATCTGTTCACTCCCGTCCGGTTCGGTCTGGTTCCAGGAGACTATGCTGGGTTCCCTGGCTGCGGGTTGCTAAGGTTACACAGCACCTACAGACATGACCTCAAGATCTACGCTTCAGACGAGGGCAGGGTGCAGATGACAGCTGCAGCGTTCGCCAAGGTAACCAGCGGTCCAAACTGTTCAGAATATCTGGAAATGATCTTGATATCATACTGGGCTGACTGTTATATAACTATGGATCGTTATTGAGTGTTAATGTGTGTGTGTGTGTGTGTGTTCGTGACAGGGCCTCCTGGCGTTGGAGGGGGAGCTGACTCCTATCCTGGTGCAGATGGTGAAGAGCGCCAACATGAACGGCCTGCTGGACAACGACAGCGACTCGCTCAGCGGCTGCCAGCACCGCGTCAAGGCCCGCCTCCACGGGATCATGCAGAAGGACCAGCCCTTTACCGAGGACGACTTTGATAGGGTGACTGACTCCCTGAAGTGTGTCAACCACGTTAGCATCCAATAAAATCCATCTTCTCCATTCCATTTGTGTTCTATGTGTATGAGCCTGTTTCTACTAGAGGGCTGAGTGTCTGTCTGAGCTGAGGGCGGGTGAGGGATGAGGATGATGTGTACAGTCATGTGATTACTTTAGGATGAGTGTGGTATCTCCATCCGTTTATAATACAATATTTAGGTCTTAGAGATAAGAGTCTTGGTTCTTTAGAACAGATTCTTTATTAATACCCTCAGGTTGAGCTCTCCACTTCTTGAACTAAAGACCTTGTTCTCAACACAAACAGCAACATTGTTTCCCCCCAACTTAGCTAAGAATGTTCTGCTGAATCTGTTTGTGTGCTTGTTTCCACAGCTGGCGCCCACCTGCAGTGCTTCCGTGGTGAACTCCATGAAGATAGTGGAGAACCCTGTGACCACGTGTGACCAGGTCTACACCCTCATCCAGAGTCTCACCTCTCAGATCCGCAAGAGGCTGGAGGACCCCAAGTCTGCAGGTGGGGCGGTCCTCACCAGGATACGAAAACACCATTTATTTAACATCATCTTTGAGCTTTATCCCCCTCCTTACATCTGTCATTAAAGTGCAAAGTAAATCTCCACACCCTGTTTCTGAAGAGCCTTGATGTAGGTCGTGTCTCGACTCTAATCTGCGCACCTGGAATTCGAATGATTCGTTGGTTGGACAGAACAACCTACTACAGGAGGTTAACTCTCCAAGACCTGGGCCGCGGAGCACTGATGCGTTATTGTGCCGCTGTGTCCCTGCGTGTCCAGATCTGCAGCTGTACCACAGCGAGACCCTGGAGCTCATGCTGCAGCGCTGGTCCAAGCTGGAGAGGGACTTCCGCATGAAGAGCGGCCGCTACGACATCAGCAAGATCCCCGACATCTACGACTGCGTCAAGTACGACGTCCAGCACAACGCCACGCTGGGCCTGGAGGACACGCTGGACCTGTTCAGGCTGTCCAGAGCCCTCGCTGACATCATCATCCCTCAGGTGAGGGACCAGGGCGAGGGGGTCATCGTGCTCTGAGAGCGCAGGGACACAATATACCAAACAGAATCATTAACGCAACAGTGTTTTATTTAGTCACAGTTTGACATAAGGTAAAGTCATTATATCGAATGAAGTTCATTGGGCTGTAATCTATGGATTTCACATGAATTTTGTGAACATGGAGAATATCTTTTTATTTTAACTCATGAAACACTTAACACGTTGCATGTTTATATTTTTGTTCCGCGTATATACAAGGCCTCTGCCTCTGTGTCTCTCTGTGGGACAGTGTGTCTAACCAGCCGTGTTGTCCTCAGGAGTACGGCGTCAACAAGGTAGAGAAGCTGGACATAGCCTACGCCTACTGCCTGCCACTGGTCAAGAAGATCCAGCTGGACCTGCAGAGGACCCACGAGGACGAGTCGGTCAACAAGCTCCACCCTCTGTGAGTGGTTCAGCTTGGAGCTGCTGTAGGAACACCTGGATCACCGCAGTTTGGTAGAAACAGAGTTGGGATCACAGTTTGCTATTGTCATTTGGCAGCATAGAATCTTTAAGAACAATGTTCGGGGAATGAGAGAACGTATTCACGGTGAGCTTGCTTTGCGGCCCAATGTAAATGTGAGTGTTGTTTTCTGGGGTCCCAGGTACTCCCGGGGAGTGATGTCACCAGGCCGCCATGTCAGGACCCGTCTGTACTTCACCAGTGAGAGCCATGTCCACTCCCTGCTCAGCATCTTCCGCTACGGAGGCCTGCTGGACGTAAGAACTTCACCTCAGACTGACTGAAGCACTCAGCCACACGGGGCCCAGGTGTTCATCTGTCTGTGTGTGTGTGTCACAGGAGGAGAAGGATCAGCAGTGGAAACGTGCTATGGATTACCTCAGTGCGGTCTCTGAGCTCAACTACATGACTCAGATCGTCATCATGTTGTATGAGGACAACAACAAGGTAACAGCGTGTGTGTGTGTGTGTGTGTGTGTGTGTGTGTGTGTGTGTGTGTGTGTGTGTGTGTGTGTGTGTGTGTGTGTGTGTGTGTGTGTGTGTGTGTGTGTGTGTGTGTGTGTGTGTGTGTGTGTGTGTGTGTGTGTGTGTGTGTGTGTGTGTGTGTGTGTGTGTGTGTGTGTGTGTGTGTGCGTGCGTGCGTGCGTGCGTGAGAGAGAGAGAGAGAGAGAGAGTGTACACGTGTTTGGTCCAGTAACCCTGCTGCTGTTTCTCAGGACCCCTCATCTGAGGAGCGCTTCCACGTGGAGCTCCACTTCAGCCCAGGGGTCAAAGGTTGCGAGGAGGAGGAGAACGCACCAATGGGCTTCGGGTTCCGGCCTGCCTCGGCAGAGGTCAGAGTGGACCTGTCCTGTTGTGGTCACAGAGGGAACCTGGTGGTGGGGTTGCGTGTTTGTCTGTGTGCTCACCGTATCTGTGCCGTCCCTGTCCTGGACAGAACGGAGAGAAACAGCCGGACCCTGGCAGCCTGGAGGACCTCTCCCAGGATGAGCCGGACCGGGCCGTCCCTCTGTCAGAGCTGGTCAGCATGCACAGGAAGTCCCCGCTCATACGCAACCGCAAGACGGGCTCCATGGAGGTCAGACCATGACAACCCCCCCCCCCCCCCCACACACACACACACACACACACACACACACACACACACACACACACACACAGCCACTGCCTCTTCATGGAAACCAACCATCTAAACTCTTTCTTAATGCCCTAACACTCTTTTTTTCGGGTGTATGTAAATAGACAAACTTGACTGTATTTGTAAGGTGTAAATCGATCTGGAGTGGTGCTCCTGTAGTGTAGATGTGTGCCCTGGGTGACAGGCCCACGGAAAGGGCTGGTCTAGCAGAGCTAGGGATCAGTGTGTGGTGTCATATGCTCTGAATTGACTCCTTAACACTGTCTTGGCCTCGGTTTACCATTCCTGACTGCGTGCTAGTGTTATTTCAAGGTTTGTCCTTGGGCATGTGTCTTCTTGTGTATGGAAACGTCTGTGTGTGTGTCCAGGTCCTGTCTGAGACCTCCTCCTCCAGGGCCAGTAGCTACCGGCTGTTCCCCTCCTGCCCTCGCCAGTCCCCTGAGATGAAGCAGAGTGGACTAGGTAGGTGTCTCCCCCCCCCCCCCCGGGGGCCGTGGCTGCTGGCGTGGCCATGTCCCTCCCATGGTGGCAGTTTTTGGTTCTGATTTTGACCAAGACAAAGCAGGAGGTCCAGTTGACTAAACGACATGCTCAGGTTAGGAACCAATTAGTGGTTCCTAGGTTTTGTAAGTTTGGTCAGAATTGTGTTTTTCTCCTTTCAAGAAAACGTTTCGTCCACGATGTGATTAACCTTAACTACTTTGTAACACGAGCCGCTTGAAGTACATCATAACATCATAACTTCATAATGCCAGTCAAGCAAGGGATGATCCAGTCTGTACTCTGTAGATCACGTCCTCATGACCTGCGCCTCTGTTCAAGAACGCCATGATACCTTCCAGAACTCTGATCTGTCTCTACTTACATGCCTAGTAATCCTGATAGTGTGCCTCTAATACCCCAGTGTCTGAGAGAGAGAGGGGGTGGAGGGAGGGAGGCTAGTGGAGCAGGACGGGGGACGGGGGGGGAGAGTCATGTGTCTCTCATCAGGCCAGCGAGCCCCTCTCTCTGTCCTGCTGGTTACTGAGACTCAGCGTTGTTTGAATAACTGCATGTTGTGTTGTGTTGTGGAGACTAACACCCCCCTTCCCCTCTCCCAGGCTCTCAGTGTGCAGGACTCTTCAGTACCACCGTCCTAGGGGGGTCCTCTAGCGCCCCCAACCTGCAAGACTACGCACGTACACATCGCAAAAAATTCTCCTCCGGCAGTCTGTCCTATAAAGACGGTATGTGTTTCAGTTCCTTCTGCAGCTAGGAGGCACAGTGGGCTGGTGCCCATGGGCAGGGAAGGGACAGCTCTGGTGCTGGGCAGCCCCAGAGTGTGGAGGTGACAGGGCCAGCAGCCACACACACTGCTGATTCTCTGTCCCACGGTTCTGATTGGAGATGGGGCTGAGGTTCACGCATCACCCTGCCCACGCCTGGGACACCCCAGGACCAGAGCTGCTCCACCTCCACTGGCTTCACTCCCCTCCCCATCACCTCATAGATGCCCGGCAGGCTTTATATCAGCTGTGCACGATTTGACAAAACATGGAATGTTGAAATGTTTATTTTACAGGACACAGGCAAAATGTCTTCATATATTTCCTAATGGGAGTGAATATACGTCAAAATACATTCCAAAACACAGTCACTTGATATATCTAAAGCTTTGGTCTGTCATTTGTTTGTGAGCAAGTGTCATAGTCAAGATTTGGCACATTTGACCATTTTCATACACTATGCACAGCCATTACACGGTTGAGTGTATTTGTGGATCCGTTTAAAGTTAGTAATTTGTTGTTGGTGATGGCTGTACTGAAATATTGAGTGTCTAAATGTGTGTAAGTAGACTATCCTACATCACATCTTTCAGGCGGAGCTACATTAGTCTTCTTTGTTCGGTGTTGCACGGTCTGTGGTAGACGCAGCATGACGAAACCATCTGTTCCTGTATTGTCCACTAGGTGTCCTTGTGGAGTCATTCACAAGTGTTCTTGTCTTGGCTGCCATTTTCTTGGTTGCCCTGCGCCTCACTTTGTGTGGTTGTTGTTGTGTGGTCATCCTTTCTGTTCCATCTAGGTCCATCTGTCTTGTTCTGCCTCTAGTCAGGAGTTACTCCACAGGGGGGAGAGCAGCTTCCTAACTGCTGTCATCTTTGTCCCCTTTGGGTGAATTTGGATTGACATGATTGGTTGAATTCACTCACTCTTTGTAGTGGGTGTGTGCGTGTGTGTGTTGTAAATGAGACATCAGGAGGAATGACAGCGTTTGAACTTGTAAGATACTTGTGTATTTAAAATATGTGATAATGGGTCCTCAAAACAGGGATGGGATTATGGCAGGTAGATGAGGATTTTTATATTGTGATTGGCTCTCTTCATCATGGCACTCGTTTATCTAAATAAACCATAAATGTAATCTCTCTTTTACTCTTAAGAAATGTGGGTGTGTAGCATGTACTGGGGGAGATTTAGGGATTTCTAAGACAGGGCAAACGTTTTTTTTTGTTTGTTTTTTTGTTTCCTTCTTTGTCTTCATTTCCTAAACGTAGAGGCCATTTCATCTCCTCCTGTCATGTGTGACATCATCCCGTTTTGTAATCTTGAAAGTACCAGCTGGGTGTGAGGCTCCGCTCTGACTGCTCCACTCCAGACCCTGCCAGGGGCCACACTCCAGCCTGCTCATACACTATCCAGTCTTGTCTGTCCCCTGTATGTCCCCGTTATCTGCCTTTAAAATCACCCAAAAATCTCATCTTAAACTGATGAACTTTTGTACTTTTCTAGCCCCTTTATGCTTCACCTCTGAACTACAGTACCAAAAAAAAAAAAAAAAGAGCAAATATTGAACAAACTCTTCTCTGAAAAACTAAGAAACAGGATCTTTTCAGAAGCGCTGTGACTCGAATGTAACACTAGTGACTTTTTTTATTTCCTCAGAGTTGTTGTCAATGCCGGCAGTAAAGCGATTTTCTGTGTCGTTTGCAAAGCATCCCACTAATGGTACGTCTGCTTCTTTCAAGTATATTTCCACTTCTTCACCTCCCCTTGTCTTGCATGTCAATAGAAAACTCTCTTTTTTGTGATTTGAGTAATTTTTTTCACGTGGTCACTACCATGGGCCTTCAAACACCTGGGGTTCAGTTAATTTTTGTCAACCCGTACGTCTGGACAACTCACTTTCTAACACTACCTCACATCCTGTTTGTAACATCTTGCCTAAAAATTGTCCCACTCACCGATTCAGCGTGTTTTCATGGACAATGTGTATATAGACAGTCTATGTGACCATCTCCAGATGTGTGTATTGTGTATATACATATTATCATCAGTGTTAAAGATGTGGATTGGAACCATCTCTTGAACGCACCACCAAAAAGCACCAACCCTTTTCCTGTTTTATTAATTTCATTCAATGTTTTACTTCAGTCTGATTGTTTGCTATGGTTGCTATAGAGAGGCTCCCATCCTCATAGGCTGAGAGTGGCACTTCTTAAGTTGTTCATCCTCTAGACTGAGAGACAGAACCATTGGCTGTCAGAGCGAAACAGGGAAAGGGTTAACCTGTGATTTTGTACCATCACCTATGTCTTGAGTTGGATTCATTTATGAATGAATATTATGAGCTATTATGTTCATGTGTTCTTTTGTGAAAGACACTCAGCTTTTTTTCCCCCCTTCACTTCTCCCGGATATGTTGGTCTGAGGCTCAAGCAAAAACAAATGATTTGGGGATATGACATGTGTTTCTTGGTCTCCTAGGGTCATTATAGAAAAATACATTATTTGGAAGTGGTTGTGAATGACTGGCTGATTGAACTGGCATTCACGCAATCTCTTGTGCCATGAGAAAAACTGGAGATGATGGCAGAAGCAGAACCATGCTATAACCTGTGGTGTGTTTGGAACAGTGGGCATACTGTCAATCTCCCAGCCCCCCTCCTCCCTGTGTGGTCCCCTAGCAACAAACCACCGCTCCTTGGACATCTGGGAAATCTTCATGGGTCACAGACAACATGTCTTCGTCCAGCCTTTAGTGGTGGTCTGTTCTTTCAGGATCTTAATGGTCCTGTCCTGTCTTGGTCTTGCCGTCAGGACAGGCCGTATTCTTCTGTCTTAGCTTGATATGCACCGTCTGTTGCCGGGCAGGGACGCCCGTGTGACTCTGCAGGCGATCGATTACCAGTGATGTCTTCGATGGAGTTTGTGTATCGTGTAACGTTGTCTAGGTGCACAGGGTGTTGGCCCTGAATGCTTTTGTGTTGTGTACAGTGTTTGTTGAGTCATTCCCGCATGTGCCTAGGGGACGTCGAGTCGTGACTAGTCCCAGTGGTCCTCTGTAAACATGTATCTGTGATTCAGTCACTCCTAAACGTTCACAGGCTCTGTTTCCACACCATTTTAGGGACACAAGATGATACTTCGGCAGTTATTTCCTCTCTGTTTTGGCCAGTGAGAGGTATGGAACCCATTTCTGTGTTTACGTCCAACCGCACCGTCACAAACTTTGGGATCGATTGTAGTGATCGATTGTGCTGCGGCAGCAAGCTATCCAGTGCACGCACGATATTACGATAAACTTCATTTAGGCTTCCACCGCTTCTTGACCGTGTGCTTTCGTGGACAGAGTGCGATGTTCAGTCAGTGTCTGCGGCGCTTGTGTTTCACAGAGAGAGTGGCGCCCCACGTCGGTCCGGCCTGCGCATGCTGAGACGCCTCCCACCGTTTCAATGTGTTCAGATGGGTCTGTGTCATAGCACACACGCTCAGCTGCGCTCTCTCTCGTCTTCAGAGGATCTGTTTGTCGTGAGGATCGCTTCAAGAAGTAATGCTTTAGTCTTATTCGATTCGAGAGAATCATTTCCTTGGGAGTTCAAACTTCAATTTTTTCATAGATAATTGACGTCAAGGAGAGATTTGAGTTGAGCGTTGTGGTGGACAGAGTCCTGCTCTGTCGATGCCGTTTTTTGACTCACCTTTGGGACAGTTGGGGTTGTTGTGTGAGGTGCACATAGCCTCAGTGCGCCGTCTGTGCTAGCTGATCCTGAGCATGGAGTGACAATGTGATGAGTGACACCCAGAAATGGCAGAAAGCTGTCACCTACCCCCGCCCACTGTCCACACAGCAGGTTCCATTGCCGGCCTCCCCCTTGCTGTCCTCTCTCTCCCTCTTCCCCTTCATCCCTCTCTCCTCGCTGTCCTCTGTTTCTTCAGCTCCGACTCTCTCTCCTCCCTGTCCTTGCTCTCCTCCCACATCCCTCCATTGGTCCACCCCTAGCATAACCTTTTCACTTCACCCCCTTTCTCCTCTTCAACATGTCTAGCTCACCCTCTCCTCCTCCTCCACCGTCTCCTCCACCGCTCCCTCCTTCCCTGCTCTCCCTGTTCTTCTTCAGAGCCCCTGGAGGAGCACCATGTGGCCCAGCTGTTGAGGCGCTTCTCCACCGAGCCCAGCCTGGGCCAGATCCTCTCTCTGGACGGGGCGCTGGCTCACCACCTCAACCAGTGCTCCTACCACCTCCGCCTCTTCCGAAACTGGCTCATCTCCGGCCAGGACTCTATAGAGTACCTTTACGGTCAGCCTCGTCCCTGCACCTCCCTCCCTCCTTTCCCCTGCCTGCCTGCCTGTGACCTCCCTGCCTGCCTGGCTGGAGGCTCTACTGCTGCCGCCCCTCCAGTCGCCCCTGCTGCTGGGCTCTGTGGTTTGAGCCTGCTTGCCCGGCACAACTGGAGAGAGGCTTGCTATCTGAGTGGTGTGTTTCTGTTCTTGGCTTCCAGAGCGGCTCCACAGCTCCAGTAGCAGAGGTGTTCCCCTCCTGCCAGGACATCAGCTCTCCTTTAACTCGTTTGCTAACCCCCCGTTTTGAGTGGCAGGTCGCCTGATCATTAACCGCCTGTTCAGGAGGTGTGGGCAGCTACTGGGACGCAGGCCACTCCGTGGGCAGCCCTGTCTGGGCTCGGTGCCTGTGATGGGTGGGTCTGTGTTCCATCGACGAGCACAGCCTCTCCCAGCAGCACTCGTGTGGGATGCGGCGTGAGCAGGAAGCTCAGCTCAGAGAGAACAGGCTGTCTGGTGTGAGCATGGCCTGGTCATCTGGATACCTGTGTATGTTTGTGCATGCTCTCTCTCTCTCTCTCTCTCTCTCTCTCTCTCTCTCTCTCTCTCTCTCTCTCTCTCTCTCTCTCTCTCTCTCTCTACATCTCTCTCTCTACATCTCTCTCTCTACATCTCTCTACATCTCTCTCTCTACATCTCTCTCTCTCTCTCTACATCTCTCTCTCTCTCTCTCTACATCTCTCTCTCTCTACATCTCTTTCTCACGTTACATCTCTCTCTCTCTACATCTCTCTCTCCCTCCCTCTATGTCCTCTATCTCCATCCATCTGTCTTATCTCTTCATCCCTCCGTCTATCTTCTTCTCTCTGCATCCATAGGTGGCCACGCCTAACCCATCAGAGGAACAGCATAGCTGAGGGGCTTGGCTGCAGACTTTCCCTGTGTCATACAGCACAAGACAATGTCAATTCATTTTCAAATGGGAAAGGTCACTTCTGCATTCTGTAGGCTATGAGCAACACAGGCAGCCCAGAAGCACGTTTTGCTGCTGCTGTAAATCTAGACTCTGAAGGGTCTAGGAATGGCTGCCAAGGCTCTGGGAATCAGCTCGAGCTGCGGGAGAAATCAATTCACACCATGTTCTAACAGCTAGCAGACAGGAAGAAAAGCTGGGAGTTGGGTGACTTATCACCCTGACAGGAGCGTGCACAACTGGGCTCCACTGGGCTTCCAAACCAGCCACCTTTACACACGTTGATCCCAGCCAGATGAAACGTTGCTGTGGGCGACACCCCCATCGCGTTCCTCTGACTCTCAGCTTGACCCATCTGAATCTCTGTACTTGTAACCTCTCGCACAGCTGTGTACTAACCGGCGTGTAGTTTTACTGGGACTGTGTGATTGAAGCCTAACCCCTCTGTAATGGATAGACCAGACATGCTGTGATGCGAGGTCATAATCGAGTGCTTTCTACCTGTTCGTGTCTCTGTACTGTACATGGATTGGACTGGTTTGCTGCTGAGTGGACTGTTTGGCTGCTGTCTGACGCCGGTTGGTTTGCAGTGTGGTGGTGCTTTGACTCATGAAATAAGCGCTGTTTGGTGAGCAACTAAGGCAGGCTAGTCATGTATATTCGGGTCTGTCTGTCTCTGTAGTGTGGCAGATAGTGATGTCGTTGAGATGGTCTTTTGTGTTTGTATACGTCATCCAGGCATGTTTTGTGTGTACTTCCTGAATGGAAAGGAAACCTGTTTTGTGTATAGGTCACAGACTCTGCTCCTGGACAGACTTGGAGGTCTTCTTCTGGTGTTTTGCTCAGTTTTAGCACACTTCATTATAATCCAGGTCCTAATTGGTTGGCTTGTGTGTGTTGGTTGGCTTGTAGACAGAGCTGGGCTGGAACCAAAAGCTTTCACTCCAGACTGTTGATCTGTTCAGGGCTAGTCTGGGTAACCCCAGCAGTAGGGTGAATGAGATGGGGAATGGGAGATGCTGTAGTGGTTGTGCCTGCCCCAGACAGCCCCTTCCCAGGGCCCAGTCTGACTGAGGGCTGGTGGGGCTGTGGGCCTGGCTGTCGTCCCTCTCCTGCAGGCTTCGAGGGCTGCTCCATGGTGCCCTCTATCTACCCTCTGGAGACGCTGCACAACTCGCTCTCACTCAAACAGGTCAACGAGTTTCTCACAGACGTGTGTGAAAACGGAGGAGACGCCCACTCCAGGACCACGAGAGGTAACAGGAATTTGGTGTTCTCTCTCTCTCTCTCTCTCTCTCTCTCTCTCTCTCTCTCCACTCACACCTATATAAACACACTGTTGCGTGACATTCTGGGCCTCTGCTGTCTCCTCTACCTGCAGCTCTGTCAGCCATGTTTGACACCCAGAACCAGCCATCAGTGGACTCCTACATGCCCCAGAAAGTGCTGTCCTCATCGGTGTCTATGAGGCAGCGCTCAGACAGACCGCCTTGGTGTAAGTACCACTCTGCCCTACACATCTACCCCATACTACCTACCCTACTCTGCAGTACCTATTGACCTTGTTTTAACTACTGTATACAGTACAGTCTGTGTTGCTTACTGGGCCAAAACAACCCCACTCTATCTTTTCACAAACCACATGCTTTGTCTCTCCTAGTGGAGCCCAAATGAGCTCGAGGCATAGGAGCATTCTGGTTTTAATGGTGCGTTTTGTTCACAATGAAATCGCAAGAGAGTGCGTCTCTGCTGAGATTTCTTTCCAGGGCATGGGACTCTGGGAGTCTTTTAGTTGTATTCCTTCCCCTTAGTGCTTGTCAAAGCATTCCTGCAGTCTCGGTGTTGCTGATGACAAGGTCAAGACACAGTACAGTACCCTACTTTGTGTCTCTGCAGACAGCAGCGGCCCCTCCAGTACTGTGTCCAGCGCCGGCCCATCCTCCCCCACCACCGCAGACACCTCCCCTCGCTTCAGCTTCAGCGACAAGGTCCCCCTCACCCCCCAGAGCAGCGAGGAGACCCACCCCTGCCAACACAGCAGCTCCCAGCCGCCCCCCACCACGTCCCCCCAGGCCCCGGACCCCCTCAGCCCAACAGAGGAGCCGCCAACCCCGAGCACCCCCAGCGACCCCCCGGGGGAGGCTGACGCTCCCTCTGCCACACCTAACCACCTGCCAGGAGAGTCCCCTGTTGGAGCCTCCAGCGGAGAAGCTCCAGAGCCCAGCCCCAGCCCTCTCTGCTCCCCGCTGGCCCAGCTCTCCCTGGGCAGGATGGAGGGCTACTGCAGACTCCCAGGATCCCTCCCGGTTCTCCTGGAGCTCCGAGAGAGCAGCAGCGAGGCGGGCTCCAGTGCCCAGACGCCACAGTCTCCGGACGGCCCGGAGGAGTTCCTCAACACGCGGGAGACGCCGGAGCTCTGGAAGGGAAACCCGGGGAGCCTGCCCCACCCCGGAGCTCCCCTGGAAGTAGGGGCCCCTCGCGTGTCTGAACCCTAGCAAGAAGTGTCGCTCTCTGGGGAGGATGACGGCCAGGGCAGCCGGCCAGAAGTAGCAGCCCTTCTTTACCTAAGAAGTGAACAGTGATCTTGTTACTTTCTGTTGTTCAGTAGCAAGACGTGGAGGGTCGACTAAGGCCAGGCCCACCTCGGGCTTGTATCTTACTGTAAATTGGCCAATAATCAAAGATTGTGGTTTTCCATTTCTTAAAAACCTGCCAACAGCTTTCTCTCTGTGTGCCAGTGTGTGTTTGTCATACAACTGGAGCTACAATCTTTGCTTAAAGGCCACTAGGCATGTCTGTTTCCAGTTCTACATATGCCCCTTAGAAAGCCACTTGTTATAAAGTGTAGCTTTGATGTTGCTTTTATAAACTACAAACATTCTATGTTTTTCTGTTCTTCCTACTCTATTCTGTACTTCCCCTTACTTTCTTAGTAAGTCAGACCAGCTATATGTGAGGAGAGGTCTCTGCTAGTCTCTCTAGGTCAGAATAAGAAACAGTCCTGTCCGAGTCTTACTGGGACTGTTGTATGCGGAAACAGCACAATCACTTCTTCATGAGGATAGCAAATGGCCAGTGAAACAAGCAGGGAGTGAAGCTGTCAGATAGGGATATTTTTTCTCTCTCTTTCTTTTGGAGATTTACTAATTGCCTTTTTTTGTTGATTATAGTTTAGGAGCAGAGAGACAAAATAAGTACTGTGCTATGCTTTTTTGATAGGCAAAGATATGAACCTGCAATGCTGATTTTGACCAGGTAGACAGTCAGGTTTGTCAGATGACAGCTCTAACCCACCTTACTGCAAGGCAATTGATCTTCTAAATCAGATTTTACTACAATGTGTGTACTGCTTATTGCCAAAGTCCTTAATTCTCATCTACCACTTAAACAGTTAATCATATACAGAGAGATATATATTTATCTTACAATTTTGTTTGGGAGATGTAATGTAATATTTTCAATGAAGAGGCATCTTATTGGTTACGTTTGAACTTGTACCACATAGCTAATGTATATTTTTGTATAAAATCACCTCACAGTGTAGTAACATTACTCACTGAACAAAAAGGTGACAGCAATGTTGGATGGTTCCTTTGTGGTGTCTTGCTTAATACTGTAAAACGCCTCTGATTTAGTAGCAGATGTGTGTGTTTGTCTGTGTGTGTGTGTGTGTGTGTGTCTGTGTGTA
This sequence comes from Hypomesus nipponensis, assembly GCF_054491055.1. NCBI lineage: Eukaryota > Metazoa > Chordata > Actinopteri > Osmeriformes > Osmeridae > Hypomesus > Hypomesus nipponensis. The sequence goes on along the minus strand of NC_140379.1, from coordinate 13,060,137 downwards.
GCTGTACTGTCAGGTCATTAAGCTGAAGCAAAACTCTTTATTTAATGGTTCAGGTTCTGTTCGGTTGTATTGTGACGTGCTGTTGAGGTGATTCTGTCAGTGAAATACACATGTTTCAGTGTGCATCCAAGATATCTCCTAATAGCATTATAACACTGTAATTTGCTCTCCTTTCAGTCCATAACCATGTACTGTACAACTCAGATAAACAATGTGTTAACATAACCATCTGATTCTGTTATACATTTGGTCAACAGAGGGCGCTAACTATGCTTAAGTGTATATTATTTTGGTTTAAGAAGCTGAGCCTCTTGGTTTTGACTCCACAGAAGGTGATTAGTTCACTTTAAATACATACTGTAAAAACTGTGATGGAGACTGTGTAGTGGAATGTTCTGCACTTGTAACCCCATAACAAAGGCTTTGTCAACTGAAACACTCTTACTGTATGTTGGAGAGCTGTCTGTAATTGTGCAAACAATCAGCCAGACCTAAAATTAGATTAATCAAATTCACCACCCGCTTTTCATTATTTGCTATTGCCTATGTGTTATAATCTGCTCTAAGGCTCTGTCATTTCTACAAATGCAGCTTTATTTCTCTAACTAAAGGATGTTATGAATACAGATGTTCTGGTAAATGACTCTTTTGTTTCACTGTGTTTTATTTGTCTGTACTATACTCTTTACACCACATGATTAGTTTGAGAAGGGTTGAGTAGCTGTACCCCGAGATGGGAAACTATATAAGCATCTGTCAGCTCTCTTCACCTCATTGCAAGGTTTTTAATTTGGCATGGATGCTAATCCCTATTATCCCTGCACTCTAGTAGGTCAGCGATGACAGGCAAACACGACCATGGAGTGCGGAGTCACACTGCTCAGTAATCTCATTATTATGGTCAATATAAGACCCCCTCCTCTGCCAGCACATCCCAGTGTCCACTGTCACTGGGAAGGTCATGTAGGGGACATGATAATATGGCCTTGTACAGTAAGCTCTCATTACTAAGCACTCTCATGGCCACACAGAGATCACACCCTTGTCGGATGGCGTTCATAAAACGCTGTTGTCACACTTTGTACTTCTGCTCTCTGTCCTGTATGGTCTATGGAAACTATAGGGTGCTTTCAGTGGAGGTGAATATGCCCTATTTCTGTTGTCATCCCTGTAAAACGATGAGAAAATGTTTCCTGTTCTACAGCGATGTTGGTGTGGAGCTCTGTCTGGATCCTCTGGCCCCTCTGCCTGTTAGTGGCTGTGAGGATGTGCTGTGACTGGGATTGTGTTAATGGAAATCGAAATGATCAGCCAGCCCTCCTGCCACGCCTTGTCTGTCTCCTACCAGAGACAGGGCGGAAGGCTGGCTGGCTGGCTAGTGGCTACTTGCTAACACTCTTTGCCAAGGTTAGCCATGACTCATAGGAACCAATCTATCGTTCCCAGACAGCATTTATTGCCACAGAGTTAACCCCTCATGTTATTGCCCTTGTGAGGAGATGGGGAATGGCTGATAATGCTGTGGCTGAGGATGGAAAGGAAGGTACTGTAATCATGGCTCATTAGAAGGTGTATACAATGCTGAGACATATTGGAAATCAATCTAAAGTATTTAACCCTTGAAATATTTTAAGCCTGCTGACATGTAAAGTGGCAGGATTGCTCTGTCGTTTGGAGGGGGTGAGGTCAGGGAGAAACAACAAAACCTGGTTTGAAGAAAGCATTAACAGAAGCGGTTTCCAATTAAACTGAGACTTGTACACTGTTTTGTGAAAGAATACTGAATAGGGTAGCCGAATCTCAGCTGCACCATGTGGTAGGGCTCATTAGAGACCCATTGTCGTCTGATTGGCAAGTCTGAGTGAAATAACGTTCTCACACTGAATCCTGTCCATGCAAATCTCCTTCTGGCATGTTTAACAGTAGACCCTCATCATTCACTGATGACCAGTACAGTTCTAATCCACAGGTACAGTACACACTATCCTGTGCAATGTCCAGTATCTGTGAGGTGGGCAGCTATAGTATATATGTCCATCTGAAGTAACTATCAGACTGGACAGAGCAGAACTGTCCGTTAGCAACCCTGCTTTACCCCAGTGCTGCCTGGTACTGTGGTCTGGACACACACAGGAACACTGCCTCCCATTCATCCTGTTTCAAAGAAGGGTAGAAGAAAAGAAGAAGAAAGGGAGAGAAAGGGGAAGCAGGCCTGTGGTAACATCTGTTCTTCCTACTATACCCCTCTCATGTGATGCTGGGGATGATGTCATAGTCTGGTCCATTCAGTGTGTGCCAGGATGGTATTCAACAGCCCGCTGCTCATTTACCCGTCGCTCAAAGCAGGGATTGTTCTCCCGGCCCCCTGCAAGACAATGGCTGGCTTATTGTGCCAGAGCATTCCATTAAAAACCAAAGCATTTAATTAAAAAACAGCGTATTTGATTGAACCGAGAAAAGTGTTGTTTTAGCAGTTCAAAACCAGACAGTGGCACTAGCAACGATCGTTCATCACTGCTCTGTCTGTTTACTCAGCCTCACTCTCTCCATCACTGAAACGGATTTTAGCTACAGTTTTCTTCCTCACAGCCAACATTTCCTCTCATCCCTCATCCTGGTGAGAGGTGGCAGCAAACTACGCCCCAGTCAGGAGGGGCTGCTCTAAGCGCTACAAACCCCTCATTGTCCCTCTCTGTCCAGACCTCCTTTCTCATGCAGAGGCACATTATTCAGGCTTCAGTCTCCACTACTGCATTACATCATCCCCAAATTCAGAGGGGTTTTGGGGAGGAGGAGGAGGTCCCCCTGGGAGAGGTTCTCATGAGGCTCAAGCCCCCCTCTGTTCCTCTGTTCCCGGTCTAGCATTTGCCTGGGCATCACTCGCGGTTGTTGATGTATACTAATAGCTAAGATGACAGTTAAATGTTCTTCTAGATCTTCATGATATTTGATTGGCTTTGAAACAGAAATAAAACGTCATATTCCTCAATAAATGTTTTTTTATTGGTGATCACCACACTTTTCCCTTTTACAATAAATTGGCTGAAGTTAAATTTTTTCCTACATGTTTTAAAGAGATATACAGAAGAGTATTGCACTTAAAACAAATGAGTCATGAAGCTTGCTAAACAAGGAAAACGATCACAATGCTTTCATTACAGCACATCCAAGTTACATGTGCCTTCTCCATTCCCATCCACAGTTAAATATACATCTTTTAAAATAGCATGTTTATTATGTTTTTTACTATTACATACAGGATTAGAACTAAGAAGGTCACATGCATGTCAAGCAGGGCTCACTGGAATGGTGTACAGTATGATGACTTCGGGAATCAGTTTGTTTTATGAAATTGAAACCTTTTTTAACACAGCACACCAGTGTAACTGGGCTTTGTTCTGTTTGAATCTTTCTTTAAAAAAAATCAAATGTTTGAATAAAATAAATCTTCAGGATATAAAATGTATTGACGGAGTGATCTGAATCACGACGTCTGGCAGTCTGGTTTCTGAATTTCTGCGTGCAGAATGGAGATTTAGCCTAATGGTGAAGTCAGTAACAGTTAACAGTTTAGTATAGTGTACTAATATAAGGACTAGACACCTCTCCAGTACAGCAGCAAGTTTGAACTCCAAAGGAAACATCTGCCCACATGTTTAGAAGCAGGCCGTTCTGCTTATGAATCCCATTCTGTCAAAGCCAACTTTAGGCTCTTTGACAGTTCCTTTAATCCTTGTCAATATCCCTTTAATCGCTCCATTGGTTGGAAAATCCATGCGGCATGTTGAAAACACAAATACACCTTTCTTCCCTCTTACGTGCAGAGTTCCCATTCCAAATGACATTATTAGATAAGCATAACATCATCCTCTGCAGCCACAGCTATAATCTCTGTACTGAAAACTCCTGTGTCAGCCTCTGAGATTGAGAAAATGATCAAATCCTACACTTAATTATGGTACATGGCTCTTAGCAACAAGCAAAGCTTTACCACTGTATCACACTTAAGGTGAGAACAAAGAAACTAAGAAAGAGCTTGGAGCAGAAATATGTTGGATAAGTAACCAAGGCAACCAAGAGATCAATGTTCTCTGATGAGAACGTAAAGGTAATGTGCTACTTCACATTCTTTATGGAAACACACAAGCAGAATCACCGCAACACTCCTAGTGGAACGGAGAAGTTCATTTTATCCAATCAACAACAAAGAGATACACTTTAGCATTAAAAGGCATATTTTACTTGAAGCTTTAGCTTTTTTTCTATGCTATTATTTACATGCATGTGCCATAATATGCAGGAACACAGAGCAGAATATTCTAATTTGATGCCACAAATGTCTTAAATTCTCAGACAAGGCCTGTTGGTCTTGGATTAAGTTCATGCTATGCTGAGATAGCATGACTCATCTCTTACTAAGTCAATTACATGATGCAGAAAAATAAAGAAACATCACCAAACTTAACCAAAATAACCAAACTTCACACACATTACTGTGTAAATCACTGTTGGAAACCATATCGAATAGAACACTAAAATAAAATGTCAGGTGTTCTTCTCTAAAACATAACCGACATAAATGTAAAAGCAATATAACATTTGTTAGAGAATTTAAAAAAAACATCTCAAGACATTAAGTCGAGGTGATTGTGTTGGAACTAAAACATCATGGTTCCAGAATTTCCCTTCATAACAATGCCAAGAGACAACTCAGAACACCTCTCTCTTTTCAGGATTAAACTAAATACAAGCACACGAAAAACAATAATATACAATAATACATCATGCCTGCGTGCATCATCATCATTTGAATAAACCATTTCCTATTTATTAAGTTACTCAACTACAGAAATCAGTTATCATAGGATTAAGTATTTTTAGTAAGTAGGCCAAGAAGTTGTTTAGGATAGTGTGCTATTTGTGCTTCTTGTTAAATATCATATTTAGGGAATTTAAGATCCTGTGATTGAAATACTGAACTGACTGTTAAAAGTGCCATCGTAGTATGCTTGGTCTGTGCAAATAGTATTTTTGGACCTTTGCTTTTAATGTACTCATAATCGTCATACTAACATGCACAACCGTGGAAACCTGCCCACCTATACTACACCAGAGTCACTACCCCACAGAGTCACTACCCATAGAGTCACTACCCCACAGAGTCACGACCCCATAGAGTCACGACCCCATAGAGTCACTACCCCACAGAGTCACGACCCCATAGAGTCACTACCCCACAGAGTCGCGACCCCATAGAGTCACTACCCCACAGAGTCACGACCCCATAGAGTCACGACCCCATAGAGTCACTACCCCACAGAGTCGCGACCCCATAGAGTCACTACCCCACAGAGTCACGACCCCATAGAGTCACGACCCCATAGAGTCACTACCCCACAGAGTCACGACCCCATAGAGTCACTACCCCACAGAGTCGCGACCCCATAGAGTCACTACCCCACAGAGTCACTACCCCATAGAGTCACTACCCCACAGAGTCACTACCCCATAGAGTCACGACCCCATAGAGTCACGACCCCATAGAGTCACTACCCCATAGAGTCACGACCACATAGAGTCACGACCACATAGAGTCACGACCCCATAGAGTCACTACCCCACAGAGTCACTACCCCATAGAGTCACTACCCCACAGAGTCACTACATGGTGGGACTCTGCCATTACAGATTCACACCTACATTTCACACACATAGACATTTCCTCCTCAGGACAGAAAGGCACATGTGGGTGACAGTCTAACCTCCAAACAGGCTGAACCACTATGGTCATCAAAGCATTAAGATGCACAGCACACACCTTTCTCTCTGTCTGATCTTTCACCCAATCAGCAAGTCGGACATCCTCTCGTGGTTTACAGGTCACGACTTCACGACCGCACGTTCCTGTCACTCTGGTTGTCACTGGAACACACCCTCCCATCTTTCTGAGCGCGTTCAGGATCATACACACAACGTTAAAGGGTCATGTCACGGACAACAGAACATTATCAGAAGAAAATCAGATAATTACAGTAAAACTACATCTGCGTCCCCTGTTGGAGAGTATTATTAGTAGGAAAATAGAGAACTAGTACCGTCTCTTCTGGTGTACAGCTCTTAGCCCTACAGTGAAAGACCATACCATGGGATTACTTACAATGTTTGTAATTATAGAAGGGCTCTATCTTTCCCTTATGCCCAATAAAAGTTCACTGGCATAATGCAGAGTTCAGCTCTCAGAATCAACAAATTGGCAGTTGACTTCTTTGCTTCAGTAAAACACAAGGAATTGTACAAACGCCACTGGGTGGACATAACCAGTTACACTACACTGCAAAATGACTCCTACGACAACGGAAACAACCAGAGAGCACCAACCTGTAGGACTAGTGGTCGGAAATATTTAGCGATTAAGAAATGCACTGCAATTGATTCTCACCTTGCGATAAACATGGCAAACACAGGTTACACTTCAACAACCTTTGTGTGTGAGGACTTGTCCACACCCCCTATACTACAGCAAATATATTGAAAATACATTTAGAAGACCCTTGGAGAAATCTACTTGGAACATCATCTAAGTCACTGTGTCATCATTAGGCACATACGTTGTAAGTAACATCAGGACTAGCATTAGCTGAAAGGGTGACACATGGGTAAGGTGAAGATAAAACCGGAATGTTACCACAGATAGCTTGTGTGCCATAGAGATCTAAAACACATGAAATGTTTACATCTGACATGAGCTATAAAGTTACAAATGAGAGGGGAATGCTTGTTTTAGGTTCGAGGAGCCAATTACAGAGATAAAGTAACTGTTGCCATCCCGGTCTCAGAGACAGATGCAGTGTGAAACAGAAAGGCCTTATCCTGCCTTCCTCAATACAGACCAATATGTTCACTAGATGAAGAAGAGGACCTACTAGTCATAAAAAGCACCTTTAGAATACAAATGATAATAACAGCCAAGTGTGTTGCTGTTATGTGAGTAGTAAATAAACCTCTAGAAAAGATAGACTGGTAGCCAACTCGGTCTCAGCTTTAGCCCACTTGGTTGGCAAGCGATGGTGTCTAAAGCCAAGACAGATTAACATATCAGACTATAGAAAAGACAGATTTAAAAACAGACCCATATCAAACTAGGAAAGTGGTGAGGGAGGGAGGGAGGGAGGCGCTCAGAACTCGATTTTGCAGGCGGGGAAAGACTCGTCCTGCATGACCACAGTGCTGCTGGAGGCTAGGACCATGACGTTCAGCTCCTGCTGCCTCTGGTGGGTCTGCTGGTACCACTCCCGCGTCACGTCCGTGTCATGGGTGGGGATTAACGTCACCTGGGGGAGGGGGGGGGGGGGAGATGATTAGACAGAAGAAAGAGAGAATGGGAGTTGTCACCCGTACAGGAAAAAGGTCTTAAGAACAGATACATTGAGGCCGAGTGCTGACTCTGTGCTTATGTACTGCACTTCCCAGAGCAGTGGTGCGGTTACCTGCAGGTTGGATCCCCACTGGGACTTGCCCTCCAGCAGGGCATCCAGGACCCGCCGGCTGGGCTCCTCGCTGCCCGCGTCGTTCCCGCTCACCACGTAGTAGGCCGAGCGGATGCGCTTGAAGAACTCCTGGTCCACGTTTTTGGCGCTGCAGTGGTTTGGGATGTAGGCCAGGTCCACATAAATAGGAGGCCCGGGAGGAACCACAGAGCCTGACCTCTGAGAACCTGAGAGGAGAGGTACAGCGTTTACTCTCACACAGGGCTGGAATCCCCATCAAATACACAATACTCTACTTCCACTCTAAGATGATCTGTCTCTTTTTGGAAGAATTGTGCACGTTTTGGAATGGTATTAAGTTCTATTATGTTCTACATGTTTGTCCTGAGTCCTTCTTACCTGAACTGCTCTTCAGTCCGTTGGTCAGTCCCTTGCCAGGGGTGTAGCTGGAGCGGGACAGGTCGTCCTCCCTGGAGCCCTGTCCGTCTGACAGACGGGACATTCTGGAGCTCCGTTCTGCATCCTTCTTCTTGAGCGAGGTGCTGCGGGGAGACGCCGTCTTGCTCACCGGCATGGGGGACCTCTTACGCCTGGCCGGGGACGCCGACTTGGTCTTCCCTGAGGTCTTCCTCAGACCTTTGGGTTTGGGATCCTTCTTGAGAGGGCTCTCCGGGGCGCAGTTCAGGTCGTTGGCCAGGGAGTCCGGGTCCACCATGCACGCGTCGGGGTGGGGAGGGTGGGGGCGGGGGTCCATGAGGGGGGCAGGAGGCGGGTCCAGGCTGCGCCTAGCGGAGGAGTGGTGGCTGGAGGACTTATCCACAGGCAGGTACTCCGTGTCTTCGTCGGAGTCTTCGGCGGCGGACGGGCAGTCCTCGGTGCCAGGGGGCACGTCTGAGTCGGACTGAGAGGGGATAGACTCACTGATGGAGGTCGGGGGCGTGTCCTCTCCAGCCAGCCCCGGCGACATCCCCTCTGGGCGCTGCAGGGAGCTGCCCTGGGAGTGCTGGTGGGGCTGCTTGTGGGCCCTCCTCTTGACCGACAAGTCACACTCGTCTCCTTCCTGGGACTGGTCGCTCCTGCGGCCGTGCCCTTCGTCCTCGTCGTCGGTGGAGAGGTGATGCATGCTGGGATTGATAAAGGAGGGCGAGAGGTCTCCTTGGCGCATCCGGTGCTCATCGAAGGAGTAGCCAGGGGAGGTGGAGGAGCGGTAGGAGGAGGTGGCCCCCCTGTAGGAGTCGGCGGGGTGCTCCTGGTCACTGGCGTTGCCATCCGTGCCTCCTCTACTTGACTCCTCCGTGTAGAAGGGCGAGCGGAGCGAATGATCGGTGGACGAGAGGGAGAGAGGGCGGGCGGGGCGCTCCGGCTCCATCTCACACTCCTCCTCGAACTCATCCTCGTGCCGGTAGTGGGGGGGGGAGTCACCGGGGACCATCTTCTGCATCTCCCACTCGTAGGCGCTCCTCACCTTCCCCTGGGCCCCGCCACTGGCCGCTGCTCCTTGGGGGATGGGGGCGCTCATGCTTACCTCCGTAGGGCCATTGGAGGCATCGGGCTTGGTGGGTGGCAGAGAGGAGGGTGTGTGTGTGTATGAGGACCGCACGTCAGGGAGAGCACCCCCTGTCTTGCTGGAGGTGGAGGAGGTGGTGACCCCGGCTTTGTCTAAGAAAGACAGGTTAGCGGAGGGAGACTTCAGGTTTAGGTCACGCATGTAGCTTTCCTCATCCTCTTCTTCCTCACTGCTGTCAGACTCAAAGTAGTGTTTGCCGGAAGAGTCTGGGCGTGGTGAGGAGGTGACACCAAACATACCGGTGCTGATTGTCTCCTTGTCTTTACCTGCCTGTGAGGGCAGGGAGAAGGGCCCTGATGAGGCCCCCAGTCCAGCAGCAGCCTGCAGTTTGGACCCCTCAGCCCATTCAGGCTTATAGAAGCAGTCGGATTGTTTGTCCATCGCCGCTCCACCTGCAGAGGAAAAAGTCTCCTTCTTCTCGTCCACCGCGGTGGAGGACAGAGAAGTGAAGGGCTTGCCCTCCTCGAAGGGGCTGAGGGGGGAGAAGCGGGCCAAGCTGGATGTGGACTCAGCCGTGGTGGCGGTGGCGGTTGTCATCTGTTTCTCTGACACCTCCAGGTACTCGTCTTTCACCAAGCCTCCAGAGCTGGACATGGGAGAGTCCATTACCAGGGAGTGTTCATCTTTGAAGGAGGAATATTCGAAGAGAGTGGGGTCGGCCGTGGCGGGGGTCTCCAGGTCCTCTCCGAAAGGCCGGCTGGTGGACAGAGACCCAGACGTGGAGGAGGAGTAGCTGTAGGCGGAGGAAGAGGAGTACGCCGTCGTGGCGGTCGTGGTGTACTGGAACCCCGTGTCGCCTGCCTTCTTACTCAGAACATCCGGGGTTTTCTGTTTGTCGTAATCAACCTCCCGATCTCTGTCGCTCTGATAGTACTTGTCCTCTGTTGACTTGAGGGGGAAGTCATCTTTCCTTTCTTTGGACATGAAGGAGTCTTTGTCTGAATATGAGTAATCAAATCCAGATGAGAAGCCAGAGGTTCCTGTGGCACCTGCCTTAGAAGATACTCCACCGAGAGATGAGCAGTCATCTTTGCCCTTCTGGAAACTGTCCTCAGTTTTTGAGAATAAGCTAGAGCTGCTTTGGTAAGAAGCAGAGAATCCTGTTGCAGGAGGTTTAGCCAGACTGTTGTATCCATAGCCAGCCATTGAGATAATAAACTCCGGACCGCTGAAGTCTATCATTTCACCAAATGGACTCTTGACCTCTTTCTCTGATTTATCTTTGGTGCCTTTTTCCATGTCGTAGTCACTCATCACGGCTTCGTCGGAGTCCTCGTCCTCCTCTTCTTCATCTTCGTCTTCATCATCATCCACGTCATCATAGTCTTCTTCATCCCTGGCGGTTAGCTTGCGCATATCCACCTCCAGACCTGCTCCTTTGTTGTCATAGCTCGTCAAGGAGGGTTTGGCTGCAGCGGAAGATGTCACTGAGGAGAATCCAGAGGTGTATTTGTAGCCGTCGGTCTCCTCAGAATGGCCCTTCAGAGAGAAGGAATCTTTTTCCGCGGACAAACATGTGGACGAGGCCTCCGGCCTGTCAGCCATAGAAGGGAACCTACTCTCTCTGCTGTACTCGTACGGCTTGCTCTCCTTCTCATCCTTGCCCATCTTGTCTTGCTCATAAGCAGAGCCATGGGAAGACCCATGGTCCACAGAGCTGGCTCTGTTGTCATAAATGTCACTGTAAGAAAACGTTTTCCCATGAACGTAAGGCGTGTCCTGTCTCATGTCTCTCTCTCTGTCAGCGGAGCCTTTACCCTCGCTCTCTGGGCAGCCATAGAGACTGAAATGAACATTTTTTTCTGGTTCCTTGAATCCTACTTGGTCGGCTTTCCCCGCAGCGGTATCCTGTTTATAATCTTTAGAGACCATGTCACTTTGCGCTACAGACAAGGGTGTAGATACAACACCACTTGGGCGCACGTCGTCTTCATCTTCCTCCTCGTCATCCTCATCTGAGTACATGACCCTAGGTTGGGGTTTTTGGTCAGTCTTACCAGAGGACTGAGTCTTGTCTGTGGTCTTGGCCTGTGTGCTTTGCAATTCTTTCTCAAACATCTTCTCCTCTTTGGGAGACTTTGCTTCACAGGAATACTCTTCATCCAGGAAAAGACCCTCTTTCTGGTCCATCAGCCTAGCTTTCTCAGAGGGTTGGAGGTCCTTCTTCATGTAATAATCATCATCTTCTTCGTCAGATTCTTCAAATGTTGACCTGTCACCAGAAAGCCCCGTTTTGAAGGTGCCTTTGTCCGAGAAAGGAGGGGATTTCTGCGTCTCCATTTTAGATGGGTCCTTTTTGTCTTCCTTCTCTCCTGTTTTGAACCTGTCAGGAACCTTCTCCTCTGTGGGGGAGTAGCCACTGCTGGTGGGGAAGGACTGAGTGGGTGAGGCCAACTTCATGGTGCTGTCATCAGGGCTCAGGCATCGGTCATCGCTGTCCTGGATGGAGCTGGACTCAAACCCACTGGGAGGAGGGAAGAGAGGCTTCATTCCAGCTCCGCTCACTGACTCGTCTTTGGAGGAGAGAGCTTGTTTTCCTTTGTCTGCCTGGAAGAGAGGCAACTGGGTGGCAGACGCTGAGAAGGGAGAAGGAGAGAATGAGGCGGAGGGGGACTTCTCCTTCTCCTTGAGCAACAAGGAGGCTGCATGCTCATAGCCCTCCTGGAGTTTACCCAGGGGAATGTCCACATTGGGAGTCTGGTCCTCATCTTCCTCTTCCTCTTCTTCCTCCTCCTCGTGGAGCGGTTTGATCTTCGAGGCGGCCTCCGTATCATGAGCGATGGGCTGGCATTCCTCTGAAGGAGGAGACTTGAAGCACTTGTCCTCCTCCAGAGAGGATGTGGGGGAGATGGTGCCAGCGGAGTGCAGGTAGTCTTTCCCGTGGGTGGCCTCCGTGCGGGAGGGAACGCTGTTGACCGTGTCCAGGAAAAGAGAGCTCCGCCCCGTCTCCTCCGTCTGAGGGGCGGTCACGGATGCGATGGACTGGTCCTCGGCGACAGAGGTGGCAAACGACGACAGCTTGTCGTACTCGGTGATGGAGGTGGCCGAGGAGATGTGCTCCTCCTCCGCCAGGGGAGCAGCGATGACGTTGGGGTAGGCTGCCAGAACGCCGTCGTGGCTTCCCATGAAGCCTCTGGCTTTGACGTCTGCTGCGTCCGACATGGCGGAGGCCCTCATCTCCCTCACGCCGTGCATGGAGTCAAAGGAGCCCGGGACGTCCGGGACCGAGATGTCGTAGGTGCCCACGTCGTAGCGCAGGGGGGGTATCCTGTCCTCGGTCTCCTCGTGGATGTCCTCGTCAGAGATGGTCTGCTCCGTCTCAGAGTAGCCAGGGATGGTCTCGTCCTGGATGAAGGAGATGTGCTCTGAAGCAGAGGCCCCGGCTTGCCCTGCAGGGGTTCGGGTGGAGACGGGTTTCTGATCCGTTGGCTTGGAGTCCCACTCCTTCCCAGATTTCTCTTTTTTGGCGTCCTCCATTTTGTATTTCAGCTCGTCGTCATCCTCGGCTCCCTCCAAATCGGCCTTTTCGATCACGTCCCCATCCTCTTCGGAGCTGTCACTTTTCTTCGACCTCAGCCCCAAGCCCATCTTGGTGGAGTATTCGTCGTACTTCTTCTCCGGTTCAGCCTTTCCTTGAAGGTCATCTTTCTTCATCTCTGCTTTCTCACCCAGTTTGTCAGGGGTTTTAGACAGAGAGGACCTGGCCTCCGTATCTGTGGTTGCTTTCCCCACATCAGGCTTGGTGTCTGTGGATCCAGGCCGCACAGACTTGTCATTCTGCAGGGGCCCGCTCCCTTGCTTGGGGAGCTCATCCTGTTTCAGGGCTTCAAAGTCCTTGGTGAGATCCTCTGGAGAGGAGACCACGGACCTGTCTGCCGACGCTGTGGCTGCCTTTACAGGCTCTTTCTTTGGGACAGGCTTTTTCTCAGTTGCCTGTTCTTTTCCAGTCTTGTTCTTATCGGTCTTGGGCTTGGACTGTGTCTTGGCCTTGTGCAAGGTCTTTCGAACCTCAGGGGTCAGGGGCTTGAGGTCAGGCTTGGTGATTTTCCTCAGCTCTGGCTTCTTTTCCTCTTTTACTTTTGTCTCCTTTTTCTCTTCTTTCTTAACATTGCTGTCTTTCTTTACTTCTCGCTTTTCTTTCTTCACCTCCTTCTTCTCTTTGTCTTTCTTCTCATCCATTTTGGAGGGTTTTTCCTTAATTTGCTTCTTGACAGTTTTTTCCTTGGCCAGTTTTTTCTTCTCCTGTTTTGCTGCCTCGGGGACCACCTCACTGTTCTTCTGCTGTTCTGCTGCCTCGGGTGCCACCTCGCTGTTCTTCTGCTGTTTCGTGGCTTTTACACTGTCACTCTTCATCTTCTTTTCCTCCTTCTTTTCAACTTTGTTCTCCTTAGCAGAATCACTCTTGGTCTCGTTCTCGTCCTTCTTGCTGACTTTGGAGAGGGATTTGGGGGATTTGAGACTCTCCTTGCTGTCGGTTCTGGATTTCAGTTTAGTTTGCTTGATGATGGGGGGAGGAGCCCCAGAGGAGATGTCCTTCTGAGTGGCCACGGGGTAGCGCAGGAAGTCCAGGTGCTTCAGCTTCTCCAGCCCTTCCAAGATTTTGTTCTGTGGTGCGTTTCCCGGAAACAGAACCCTGACTATCTTCTCAGTGGGGCTGTGAGGAATCCACACTATAAGGGCTGTGACCGACGTCAAATAAGGTACAGAAATCTCCCCTTCTCTTCCATTAGACATCATAATGCCAGTCTTGGCCTTGCTGTTGCCAGCCCACTTCTGCATAAGAAACTGCATCTCTTTGCTCTCCTTCACTGGGTTCAGAACATACATGTCTAACTTCCCAACGCCCAGCTTGTGGAACAGTGTGATGGGTTCGATGGTGTTGCTGACCACCCTGAAGAGAGGCTCTGGCTTGATACCAAGCTTGTTTAGGTACTGCAGCGTGAGGGATGCCTCCTCGATGCTGCGCTTCACTTTCAGAGTGGACTCGGGCATCCGTAACTTCTCCGGAACGTTGAAGAACACCACGCCGAGCTCGGGGGAGATCAGGTTCTTCATCCAGTCCCCGTAGGTGTTTGACCCAGAGCCTTGACTCTGTTCCTCCTCCTGCTCGGCTATCTTCCTCTGGAACAGCCCGTTGATGCCAGGGAGGTTGTCCGCCCCGATGTGGGTTAGCAAGACCGAGTCAATCCTGTCCAGGTGTCGGACCAGCTTCCAGAAACAGGACCTACGTTCAGACCCCCCATCCACCAGGATGTTGAAGCCGTTGACGGCAAACAGAGCAGAGTCACCCCTGCCCCCGGGGAAGATGTAGCAGCAGGGCTTGGACAGCTTCAGGAAGCCCCCGGAGGTGGGCGGCTCCAGAAGGTCAAAGGGCGATGGGACATCCACCGTCTCAGAGACGTACTCGGTGAACTCTGTGACTCCCTCCATGTCTGGGAGCACGGGGTCAGGGTTCAGGCGGTAGTCCAGAAGGTTCTGGAGGTGCTGCTGCTCCTGGCTGTGCCCCAGGGAGCTCCAGCCTCCGTCACCCAGGCAGGAAACAGTTAGCTTGGGCCGCTGGTCTGTCAATACACCAGACAGGACTTCAGTCACCTGGAGAAGGAAGCATACATGTACCAGAGGGCTCAAGTTAAACTGGGTGATTAATGACGTCTTGAATAACCTCCAACCATAATTTCCTTAGCCCATCCTATATTACAGAAATTCAGATTACAGTAAGGGTTAGCCTGGTGGTTTTGCTTACTCGACGATCAGACAATATGTCAGAGAAGTGTTTCCAGGTGAAGGTTCCACCTTGTAGTAGGATGTCTCCTCCCTGCTCTGAGTTCTGTCCACTCAGCACCAGGAGTTTGTGTCCAGCACAGTCTGTGATCAGACAGCCGATCTACAGAGGAAACACACAGACACAACAACGGATGAAATCGAGCAGATTATAAACATGCAGCTCAATAGTCTTGGTAAAAATACTTTGTGACACAGAATATATTCTGTGCTTACGGAAAGCTAAATGGAACCCTTCTTTAAATGCTGTTCAACCAATGACCAGCTTATCATGACATTTTTATAAGTGCATGGAGAGAGTTCAGGTGAGGGCTCTCTGTTGTCTGGTGTGACTCATGCTTACCTCTGATGTTGTGGTCTCTTCTGATGGGTTCACTAACACCACTGTCTCAAGGACATCACTCTTATAACGAAGGATTCTCTGGCCTGGAGAGAGAAAAAACAGACCACACAGCACATTAATAAGGATGACAGATATTATTCAATGTTTAGTCATCTCTCTGATAGAATTGCTATGTTAAAAAAAATACAAAAGCAATAAACAGCATGATTTAAGAATAAAGGAAAAGGCTCAAATTATTATTTGAACACATTCATGTTTATGCTCATGAGCAGCCTGACATACAGTATGTTGCTGCATATTAGGCATTTAATATAGCATCAAATTGGAGAGGCCCTAAAACGTCTGATGCAGGAGATCCACAGTAGAACTGTTGTCTTTGGTTAATGCACTGTGATTGGTTGAATTAGACATGCCAATTAGCAAAAGAACAAAATGCCGGAGCTGTATGTAAACATATCCGAGAACAATTACTGATAATACAATGTTCTGTCCTCCAGCATGTGTCAGTTACAATGAGATTGACTGTATATCGCGTATGGGCTGTCTACACAGAGGCTCTCTGCTGCTCTCTAACTCTGCCATCTTAGCTTCAGCCTGGCTTTCACCGAAGCATCTCCATGAGCTTAATCCCAGGGTCGCTGTCTCTTTTAAACTACACCATCACAACATTAATAGCATAGCCTGAATCACAAACCCCATTGGCTGTTGCTATGGGGATGCTTATCTGGCGTTAGCTGCCGCTAGCTGAGTTACACTGACCCAGTCTTGGGTACGGCAGACGCATTGCAGCATTTCTGAGTGAGGGAGGGGAAAGGGACAGAGGGAGAGGAAAGAGGGAGAGCGCCTGTGCTGCATGAGAGAATGCATATAGCTCAACACAGGAAGGGGGAGGTGAGCAGCAACAGCATCACATAGCCAGCATACAGATGCTTCATCAGGGAAACTATATTTAGCATGAAATGGCTTATGGGCTCATATCCAAAACCAAGGACCCGAAAGGGGTTATCACAAGATTAGTTGTTTCCCTTCTTCTTTCTGCATTAGAGGAAAGGCGAGGGAATGCATGCCCAACAGAGCAGAAGAAGAGGAGGACATGTCCTGGTGTTCAGGGATTCAATGGAAGGGCACCAGAGGCATTGTAAATACTTTAACTAAGACCAGAGTTGCCCTTTCAAAATGAATTGGCCGGCCAAGGACTTCAAATTCTAAGATCATTCGCATACAAATGGCTGAAATTCGATCACGACCATGCGCTTTGTAAAGTAAACAAACCCTGGCCAAGTTTTGAGATGTATTCGTTGTTTAATTTTCACCTTATGGCCTGGAATAAGTTAACAGTTTGAATTTGCTCAGCTGCTGAGCAACTAAATAGAGTCAAATGTATTATTTTACCCCCAAGGAAGTGGCTGAATGTTGCGATAACTGCATTAGAGCAAAGGCCAATTCATGTTTTGGATGAATACACTTAAACACTGAGTAGGCAGAGAAACAGTATCAAGCCTGACATCTTAAATGAAGCATTGAGCAATGTTACTGTATCGAGAATGTCAATGAGACCAGAGGTCCCCTCTGATGATCACTGAAGGCTAATTGTCACAGCGACACGTTCAGTGCTATACATAGTACAGAGGCAGTTTGTCTGAATCAACAACGAGAGGCACCAGTTCCAAAATCACACCAAAGATTCATCACTGCCTTTTAATGAGGGCTTACAACAGCCTTCCTTGAGACAAACAGGGAGTTTCCAGCTGATTTCACTCTGGCTTTCGAGATAAGATAGAGCAAGGTAAGTAAGCTGGCCAGGGTAAACAAATTAATTCATGTTTTGAGGTATTTCTCTACACTTAGTGTGATGAGTTTGTCCTTGGTTCTTCATGTCAGGTGATTCATCAGCTGGAGTAGTGTCCTGGGCAGCTGAGAGTATCCTTCTGCATTTGAACTACAACAATGACATTCTCCAGGCATGCCTTTCACTGTGACCTTCATCCAGTACGGTTCGCTACAGAGAATCCTAGAGAAGACAACATCACCATCTCTGCTGTGTTTCCTGCTGCTGACACTGCCTATGAAGACAAAGAGCAAGAGATGACCAAGGACTCTGAACCTGATCTGAATTCCATTGGATGGCAGTTTAAGTGCAAGCCACTGGACAGAATGTTAAGTTGATACTTTCAAATGTATTTATTCTTTGTCCTCTAAAGTAGGAACTGTAGTACACAAAAAAGACTACATCTATACATTGATCTATACAGAGATTAAAACATTTCGCCCAAGAGACCAATCATTTGTTTCCACTTCTATAATTCCTTTTTACATGTCATTATCACATCAAAAGAGAATCTCTAGTTTATCCTCCTGTGTACCCACACAACCATCTGTTTAGTGTACCTCTTCATAGCCAAATCTAATCAGGCAAGAGTTGCATCTTACAAGTTGTGTACTTGTACTCTTTCTGTAAAGGGAAAGCAAAATGCATCAATATAAAAAAGAAAACAGTTGATGCAATTTGAGGCGCTGTCAATCAGTACCATCTCCTTGGGGTCATTTTACTGCGAGCCAGCTGCCAGCACACACAGCATCACTGCTGTGTGATTATGAGGCATGCTAGTGTGGACCTGTGTGTCTCTCTCTGACTGGGAACACTGGGGTGACTTTTGCTTCACCAAACCCTCCTGCGTCTAGACTGCTGACCCTCGTGCTTCTTTCTTTCTTGTTGTTCACCTACTGTGTCGTTCAACTCTGGACATGGCCGCTGGTTCCAAGATGGCAGACTACCACACTCATAGTGGGTCTACACCACAGGCCTAAGCTTCTTCCTCATAGAGCAGCTAATTCCCCACTAGTGTATACACTGTGTGTGTCACAGAGAGCAAGAGAGAGACTAGTCATGAAACTAAAGCCCACAAGTATAACATCTAACACCACTGCAATGACTACAGTTTTGTCCAGAGACAATCATGAGAATCATGAGAATTTTGCTGTGATGTCATAGTAAAAGCTTGTTGCAACGCACGTCCTTGTTTTACTGTCAGCACCATGGACAGCTGCTGCTTCTAGAATACATTCTTTTTGCAACACTATCTTATAAAATTCAAATGTAACAAGCACTAGCTATCTGAAAACACCTTCACTTTACACACTCTATTCTTTATTTCCTTTTACATGAGTCTAAAGAATGTGATGAACTTTCAAGTTGAATACCTCCCTTAAACTTCCTTTCCTCTCCTCTTGTCAGTACTCTTCCACACACTACTGTCAACCATGCTCTACCTGTCCACAACAGACATCCAGTGTCTCACCTCCACACTTTCACAATGTTTGTTGAAAGATTGCTGGCCACTTTAAAAGCACTTATATCACTCAACCTCCTGACACAGTTTAAGTGAAAGAGACATCTGGAGCAACAATCAACAGCCAAGCAAAATATCCATGACCTGTACCAACAGAACATCAAATCTCACTGTATCAGGTTCATATACTGCAGGTAACACTGCAAACCGCAGCAAAAAATATCCCCGGACATTGATATAGAAACAGGGATGGGATGGAGGACAGAGGGTGACTTCAGGCACAGGAGGTGACAGAAATCTGGTGGAAGTCAGCAGGTGAGGGGCTGAGCTGAGAGGATTCTGATTCAGTACTGGGGGGGAGTAGAAAATGTGAGCGAGAGAGAGAGAGAGAGAGAGAGAGAGAGAGAGAGAGAGAGAGAGAGAGAGAGAGAGAACATATGGAGCCGGGATACACTTAATAAAGGAGTTAGAAAGACCACAAATACCATTGAGGATGCTATGAGAGTAATCTCTCCTCAGTAAAGATCACTGGAGGGACACATAGATGTTGGATGTTTATGTTCAAACACTAAAGGAAGAGCTGGAGGTTATGGTCCTGTGTGGTGTCCAGGGCTGCTTTGCTGCTGCTGTCAGCTGTTTATTATCAACTTGATGTTTCATTGCAGGTAATATATAGTAGCCTGAGTCAGGAAACAAAGTAGTGAACATGTTCATCCTCCCTGGTGTATAGCTTGTTTGACTACTGGAAGATAATAGCCTATTTTGTCTGTGAATTATATAGAATCAGTGTTGAATGTAACATTTTAATCAAGACTGATCAAGTCAATTCTCTAACAAATCAGATGAATCACAGGTCAGGCAGAAGCCATTTTGTGACTAAGCATCTAGTAAAGAGAAGAAAACGGGGAACATTGTGTTGCCAAGACAACTGCATCATTTAGGCTAATAGCACAAGTGGAATAATGGAATACACTTGAACATGTATAAGAGAGATGACAAAGTGAGATGGAGTGAAGAAGGCAGAAGGAGGAGTCAACTGCAGCACTCTGCAAAGCGTTGTGGGAAGGGAGAAGAGAGTGCATGGATCTGTCATGCTCGACACGTTCAAGGTACAGGAAGCCCCGGGGTAATGGGCAGTTATGGAGACTTCCTGCTTGGACACCTGGCAGGATGAGAGGGCTTTTCTGGCCATTTATCACTGGCACCTGAGGCAACGAGAGATGTCACTGGCCTGGGGAGATGGTCTCTGTGTGTGTGTGCGTGTGTGTGTGTGTGCCCGTGTGTGTGTGTGTGTGTGCGTGCGTGTGCGTGCAGAAAAACTAGACTATGTCCCATATTTGTCACTGACTCCACAGGGCATGGTGCTCCTTCTAATCTAACCCTGCCAAACCACACTCTCCTCTACAGAGCAGGCAGGGTTAACACTGCGTGTGGTCAACAGTCCTTTTATATAATGTTTATATAACTAACAATGAAATATTAAAAAAATGAAATGGTGGATTATCAAACAGTCATCATCTTTCTTAAGTGGTTCTGGCATAGTAAGCTCATGATTTTAGTGTTCCTGGCATATCCCAGGATGGAGTTCTCTCATCGAGGAGACTGCCGGCTTAACGTGGAGTACAAGTTAAATCAAGGCTCTTCTCTGCTTAATCAGTGTGACCAGCATCCTCGTCAATCAGCCTGTCACAACAACGGGACGCTGCCAAGAGGAGGCTGGACCTTAGCTAAGACACCATACCATCAACGAATAGAGCACCTGCACCAGAAATTCTGCTAGAGTGTTAATGAATTACTGTCCTATAAAATGGTACCATAACATGTCATGCAAACCAATGGTCTTTACCCCCAAGCTGAACTTTCACTGCTGTCATGCATCCCAATAATAAGGATCACAAACTGGAGTGTAGTCTATCATGCCCATGAGGTTTTCCTGTGATTCCTTTGTAACATTATCATAAATACATGGGTGGGGGATGGCAAAGGGAGGAGACGGGCTTGGAAAAACTATTTGCTACTATACTAACATAACTACATAAATGACAACAACCATGAACATGGTCACGGTTCATGGTGGGCAACAATCACACCTTCCAACTGAGTATGGACTGTAGGGGATTAATAACACAATCACCAGTGTTCTATGAAGACAGGGATATACATCACAACGTATTTGTCGACTACCATGGCATGGTTTAAATGGGCTGATACCTGTGAAAGATTTGGGGTGGCAGCTTCCCTCAGGGATTAAGAAAATACAGCAGACTCAGTAGCCCTCGATGTGGCATGTACAACACTGTGATGTCACAAGGTTAAGGCAAGGTTAAGAGTCCAATGCAAGAATACCCTACACTGTATACAGTAGATAAAACAAGGCCGTCAAATACCAGCTTGATGAGAAGACCGGAATAATACTTCTCCATAAAAATCAGTTTACGCTGGTGATGTGTTTAAACACACACAGACCTGGGCTAGTACCCTTATCACACTAGCCTGGGAGCTGTAGTTTACCTATTTCTGTTGGTTGAGTGATTCTAACCGAAGAGCAGACAGTTGGAGCTCAAGGGGAAGCCAGGCGTGCTAACACACATCTCTGCCACGGGGTGCAACACCCTTTGCTGCTGAGGATCCCTGAAGCCCCTGCTCCACCCCATCCAATATAACTGAGCTCAGCATAAGGTCTCACACGCCCTGCAGACAATCATGAACTGAGGTGATGGAGACTCACAAGATACTGTCTAGGGAAACAGCAAAGGGCACGAGAGCAAGAGCGTTCACATCCAAGGATTTCTTGTTTTTTTTTCTGCTTATTAAAAAAGGGTCAATACTATTCATATCAGTAAACAGAAGAGTCTTATACTCTCTCACTCTAAGGTTGATCTCTGCTTTGAACATGCTCCATATAGACACCAGTCCAGTATATCTTTGTAGTCTATAGATGTCCTCAATGTGCACATTATTGCTGTAATCAACTGGATTTTCAACGATCCTTGCTTAGCAAAGAGGGCACTTAACATCAATGTAACTGTACATCACTGTACATCATGATCATTAAAGACTTCAAGGAGAATATTACGATTGAGAGCTTGCCAAGAGTAATAAACCAACCAGTTAGGATGAGTCTCACGCCCTGCTTAGAGATCGCTGTTTTGGAGCTCTATGTATGAACACTGACCCACTGTCTGAATTACACAGATAATTTTAAGGGCTCTTATGTGGGATTCAAATGAAACCCACAGGCTCATGAACATGACTGACTGTCATTTCCTTTGCAGGCTGCTCTCTGGAGGCCCTGTGGGTCAGAGTATAGATAGGAACATAAACAATGTGTAACAACTCATGTTTCATAAAACGATAGTGTTACTATCATCAAGGAGACAGAGCCAGACTAGACCAGCGGTCATTGCTTGCTCTGTCCCCTTCACTGTCTGCACGGTGCAGTTTGCAAAGTGTGGCCTTTAAAGGCTGCTCAAAGGCATCTCAAAGGTAACTTAAATAATTATGAATGTGCTGATGTGTCAGCACTGGCATGATAAAATATTCCATAATTTGTTCAATGTGCTGATCCTGGATTACAATGCTTTAGAAAATTGCGCTGGATGTTAAATCTCAGCTGTTGCATACAGGTCAGAAGATGAGCTCAGTTCTAAGTTAAAAATTAGGTCACCTTATTCCTCTCGACCGAATTAAGACGCGGCGCTAGATCCATAAAATATAATCGAAAATGTATCGTTTAGCCTACATTACTGAGTTCTATAGGATATCGATAACTGAGAATTGGTTGTATGCCAGATGTGGATGTGTCAAATTGACTCACACGTTCACGTTTTTTGGACACTTGAAAACATTAAGTAACCGGTGTTGGTTAATAAATGGTTAAATCCTGACAATTGTAATGCATCCTAATGAAATGTAATCTCTTCACATTAGAAACTGCACCAGATAAAGGCAAGATCATTGTGACTAAACAAATAGAGTAGACTATCCACAGAAAGCACCTGTTTAATGATCAAAAATCCAAATACTGCATCGACCAGCTCTAAATAAAAACAAAACCAAGGCATTTTAATGTTTGCATATGCTACAGTGCACATGATGGATGGTCTGTTATCATTTTGCAAGCGGAACATATTTGAAGCAATCCCTCCAAGGGGGTATAGAATAAACAATCAGATGCGTAATATGTCATATTATCGAGCCAAAATAAATCTTCGATAGACCTACCTTCAGTACTCTGAGATGGGCGCACGGCACGAATGTCTACCAGGCGAGAGAAGCAGTTCGGTACGAATGTTCGACGGACTCGCTTGAAGTGGGAGGGGCTCGAGGTTGAGAAAAGAAACGAGTCGGTGGATGGAAGGATATTCACGGGGAAGAGAGGGCAAAACGATGTCGGTGTTGGTGGTGTACGGCCTTCAAAAGGGGGCAGTAAGGATTGGCCGTCAGGTTAAAAATATGCAAATATGTAACCCTGTTTGTACATTGAGATCTGACCCAAAAGCTTGTAGGTCTAGCCTACGAATAGTATAGAAAAATCTCTGCTACAGATTTCAATATCTGAGACTAGTGGAATAAAATCCAACATTACTAAATGTAGGCCTCTGAAGTTCCAACGGGAAAATACACGTAGTTCTATTTATTTTAAAAACTCAAGCTAATAACTCAACTTTTACTTAGCCTAATTAATTAATTAATTTGAACAAATAATGATGTAATAGCTGAGCAACTGATTGTGACTTACACAAGCACATGAGAAGTCTTTGATTTCTTTCACAAGAACTTTCAAAATCGCATTAGGATGGAGAAATCTTATGAATTCTATGTTTTATATCCTGTGTGCTCAACATTTGGAGTGAATCCTTCTGTAGATGGTGTGTGCATGTGTGTGTGTGTTGTGTGTGTGGGGGGACTTTTCAAACAGCTGTGATTCAACCAGCAGCTGCAGGGTGGGACAGCTACACACTGAAATAGACTGGGAGTCCTAAGTACTGCCAAAACCAATATTGGATTGGTTGCCCCAACAACCAACATTTCATTTTGAGAGAGAGACAGATCATTTAGAGAAGGAGAGAGAGAGAGATGAAAAGACAGAGAGAGAGAGAGAGAGAGATACTATGGGACAAAGAACTTTTGTTAAAGCAGGTAGGTGGTTGATATTTTGAGTGCTGTCTCATGTATCACATAATAAAATAAAATCCTGTCTAGACATACAATCCTCCACACAACGTCTCTGTTTTTATTAGATTATTGTGTTATAGATTTTTGCCACCATAAAAATAGTGTTCACATTTGACACATATGAGCTGTCATTACTTACCTAAAACACATCTGTCTTACTGTAGATATCATTTAGATTCAATACAGAAATACATCTATAAACTCATCAATATTGGTCAGTTAAGAGTTGGAACAGATATTATCATTCAACAAACTGTATCTGAAAACTTCAGAAATAATCACCTATCCGCAAAGGAAGCTACATAATACATTATCTAACAATACCACCATCCTTGGCTGGCACAGCAGTACAGACTCATCTTATAGTATAGGAGTTATAGTCAGCTCTAAATCTCTGACAACGGATTGAAGTAGAAATTAGACTGCCCGCCTGCCACACCCTTCCTCCAGACAAGCTGTTACTTCACTCCCTGAGTTATCTCTGCTATTCTAGCCCTCCCCTCCTTTCTCCTCCTCTCTCCTCCTCTTCGGCATCTCTCCATCCGCATAGCCTGCAGCTGGTCAAGGTCACATGACCGGCCAGTGTTGGTAATGTGTTTTTATAGAGGCTGAAGCATGAAACACTCTTTCTTTGCCATGTTGGTGAAACTGCTAGGTTACAGTGAGATGATTAGGCTTCAAAATGATGATTCTCTAATCCTTTTGCACTGTGAAATGTGTGTGAACACTACATATTATTGTCTCTCTGGATAGTCTTACCACATGGAATCTAAGAAGATTGTGTGTTTGAGCATGTGCAGGTGTCATGTGCATGTGTTTGTGTGCATGTGTGTAACTTTGTGTGAGTATGTGTGTTTGTGTACATGTTTGTGTATCTCTGTGGGTGTCAGTATATGTGTGCATGTGTATCTGTGTGTGTTTGCACATGTGTGTGTGTATCTCCGTGTGTGTATATGTGTGTGTGTGGCCTGGCCCAACCCATAGATCAAACGGACCCCAGCAGCCAGCCTGCAGACCTTCCCTGCAGACAGACGACCCTCATGTGCTCACTGCAGAGAACCTGAGGTCCAGATCAATAACCTGCTCTGAATTATTAATCAGCAGTTAGAATGCACGGCACAGTCTTAAAAAACCCTACCTGCCATGGTGCTGCCACTAGAGCTGGGGAGTCACAGCTAGAGGCGTGGCATGTGTTTGTAGTTTTAATCCTTTGTGATGGGGGATATGCTGAGGACTCAGAAACAGTGTGCTGTATGTAATCCTTTTAATGACCCTAACAATGTTTTCACTGATGTGATGTCCACACATACTACTGCAAAACATGTCTTTGGTTAAAAAAAGAATAGCTTTAGACTTGATCACAATTGAACTATATGCAGAGATGCACACTGTAGACCAAACTGTGGGAATTGACATGCATAACAATTGTACAGGCAGTCTGTCTGGTCAGTAGAGAACCAACAGAGGAGGGGAGGAGCTTTTCTAAATAATGCATTTATTCTACCAGAAAACATGCTTTGCTGACACTACACTACTGTGTTACTGTACACTCATGAAGCATCTCATTCCATCACTTGGTAAATATTGTCTGCGGTCGCATTTTTTCCTCCCGCTAGTGTTCCCGAGTACGTGTGGCGACTACAGTTGTAACAAGTGTATGAGTTCCCATGCACGTGGGCGTGGGCAAGTTCATATGTGTGTGCACGTGCCATGCCTTTTTTCTGGGCTTCCAGCTACCCTGAAAGCCTCTGCTCTGCGGCATCCATCACTCATCTCCCCAGCCTGTCACATTCACCCTGTTTTAATGTCTGTCATGCCTCATGGACACCAAGTCAGCATGTATGTCTCGTGGTTTGTATGTGTGTGCCTACAGTATATTCGTGGTGTTGGGAGCATACGTCATGTGGGAGTGCCCTCTACAAGGTGGTTACTCGCTTATTTCCTGGACAATGGATGGATGGATGGACTGAAGGATGGACAGATGTTAGATGGATGGAAGTATAGATGCCACAGTAGAGAAGTGTATGTCCTGTGAGTATCAGTGCCCACCATTACCTTCAATCCCCCAGAGCTGCTGAGATGATGTGGGGTTCCAAGTTGTCCTTTGTGTAGATGCCATTAGTCTGTGGCACAGCACTGTTGAGTTTTAATTAATTGAACGGTGTGGGCGACAGCTGTGTGCACGGAGATCATTTCATGACCCTCCTCTCCCCCTCCTCTCCCCCTCCTCTCCCCTGGGTCTGAAAGTGATCTTTCATGTTGCGGATTGTCCCTGAGCTCCATCAGTCAGTCTGTGGAAATGAAACCCCCATTAACCAGCTCTGTAGAACGATACGCCCACTGAGACACTGACAGTCCACTAATGGACAGACAGATGGACAGTTTGATTGAGTATCTGTGGATGTCAAAAGTGTACATTTCATAATGATGTGATGATGTTGTCTCTGTCACTGTGCAGCAGTTGGTATAGGATCTGAAAAAAGGTAGGTTTTAAATGACCTTATGAACTCAAGCGTAATTAGTCAGTGGTTCGACAGTTGTCTCAGGTCTGTTACTCCACAGTGGTTGTCAGTGTGTCACACTGCAGCAGCTCTCTACACTTATCCCTGCTGAGACATCATTGACTAAACTGTCAGAGTTACCCTGACCTGTGTTTGTGTGTGCGCATGTGAGTGTGTATGAGTGAGTGAGTGAGTTTGTGGTTACACTAAATACAGAGAGGCAGAGGAAAAGAACAATCCGATCTTCTAGAAAGGAGGATATTGGCTCACTTTCAGGGCGTAAGTCCAAGTCCACTAGCTAACTACCTATCCCTCCATAGTCTACTAGCTAACTACCTATCCCTCCATAGTCTACTAGATAACTACCTGTCCCTCCACAGTCTGATAGCTCTATATTGTAAAGGTATGGACACTATGTTCTGAGAGAGTTATTATGACCTGGATTTAAATCCATCCTAAACCTCTGGGGTTAGCCGGCTATTTCCATCCCACACACAATCTTCATGAAGACTCTCCACATTATGTAACACCAGAACAACTGAAACAGCCCCATAAAACATTACAGATCATTCTAAAAACTCATAAATAAATTATGTGGTCAGATTTCAACCAAGTAAAACATTGTCTCCCCATGAGAGCTCCCTGCAAACCACTGTGGATGTCTGTCAAAGATATACAGTAATTGTTCAACAGTGACAGTACATTGTTCTCATCTAGAGATTCAGATTGCAGACTGAAGCCTTTCTGTTTCTGAGACACATGTCCGCCATGATGACTGTGCACTCCTTTAGTGGCTGAGCATCAGTATTCCAGGCAGAGACGAGGGAGGGGGAGCATGGCGGCTTATACCCACCACTCCTGCAAACACCTTGCAGGCACAGAGCAGACATGTTCTTGGAAAGCAGACACACTGCCCCAGGGGCTGGACTGAATGAAAATGATTTTAATTTCTTCAATATCTGATAATGAACTAGCTGAATTGCCTACAAAATGTACACGGATCCAGACTATCCAAACATTCCCAGCCATGTAAACACATAAGAGGCACAGAGTCACTGAAAGGTAAACTGTGAGCTCTGAATGCCAATTGATATCTATTTATTGGAACCTGGCAGTTTCTAGACTCTCCCTAGACAAGCCACTCATCTCTTACGTCTCTCTTTCTCTCTCTCTCCCTCTCTGCTGTTCTCTCACTCTCCCTGCAGGCTCCTGCTAGAAACACAGTCTGCCAATCTGCCCAGGCCAAATGTGTTTATTAACAGGATGATGCTCACTGAAGGAATCATATGCTAAGAGGGGGAGTCGTAAGTTATGCGACTGAACTACATGATATTTACAGTACAACATACTGCTATAAAGCTAAATATAGAGCAATCTAAAGTGAGAAATTAACCTCATAATCCTTTAACGTTGATCTGAAGATTGTATCTTTTACGTAATCGGAGGGTAAAAACGGTCACGGCCAGAGGACAGTTTTGATCTGAGGGCAGCATCACCTCCCAAGGGTTATTTTTACTGTGTGTGATCAATGTATCTGCTGTGACCTTTCTATGCCAAAGAGAATACCCATCACCCTAATTCTCCCCTTCCCACCAGGCTGTCTGACGGCTGGGCTGTGAAATGAGGTGCTTGCTGTATGCCTGATGGAGACTCAGTCAAGCTTGCACACAATACAAAAACCAATACATCATAAAACAGAATACCTTTCAGGCACAGTAAATCACTACGGAGGTTAGAAATGTATTTCTAGATGAAACAACCACCCATTTATTAGCGTCCCCCACAATGCTGCAGTTTATAAAATGAACTAGATCCAAATAGCAGATCAAGTTTGCAATCCATCCTTTCTATAACATCTCTATCTTGATCTTCTCCTCTAAAACCACTGTAAAGATATCGATTCATCTTTCAGGTTGCTCACATTCGCTCAAGCCACTGGTGAGACCGACTCTTCCGAGGTAGTCACCGTAGTAACATGGCCTTAGGGAAACGTCAGTCACAAAGCAAGTCATGTGACTAATTGATTTTTCCCCACCCATCTTTTATAATCTCTTTCTGCCGTTCCAATTGATCCAAAAGACAGTTAACTGACGATGGACATAATATTTTTCTCTTCCATTTTCTCTGTTTTTTCTTTTACAGAAATGAATGTTGTTTTTTTCAGTTGTTTTACAGCCACTTTCTGTTTAGGCAGCTAGAATGATTATCTTATCTAAACCAGTTTGGCTTTTGCCGTTTGCTCTGTTGTGTCTTGATGTAGGCCTGTTTGAAGAACTGACTGCAGGCCAGCTGTGCAGGCCGTTTGAACCTGCTGGCCTTTCAGATCCACTCACTATTAGAAGATCTGTAGGTCGCCAATAGAGGCTTGGTGTGGTTGCTAAGTGATTTAGAATGCATTGGCACAGGTCTATTTAATAATTATTCCCGTCTTTTCCTACATTCACCCATTCTTCTCTTTCACCCACAAGATAGCTTCTGCCCACTTCCCTTATGGACACTTAGCAATGCCTCCTTCTTTCATGAAAGTTCTCAGTCTCCAGGGATGTAGCTTTCAGACTCTTCATCCTCCAGGCTCATTCCACATACCTCACAAGTTAACTCAGGACTGAAGCCTCCTTTGAGGCTATGAGCATCTTGATGGAGAGTGATTACATCAGCAGTCAAAATAAACAAATGCTTAATAGCAAAAAAGGAAAATAAAGAAACTTTTCGCAGCAAAAAGACAGCAATGACTGCATTATAAACCATTGCACGCAAGGGGAATGATAATATTTGTGAAAGCTATAAGCTGACAGGCAGACATGTACATCCCTGTGCTGCCCCCACTGACAATCTAAGGCAAATGAGATTGGAACATAAACCTGAGTAGACTTGCTGTTGTTCCCCAGTGATGCAGCAGGAGTTATGTTATTGAAATGTTCTGGATATAAGCCTGAAGAAGGCAGTGTTTTATGTAATCTACCAGGGCAAACACACTTCAGTCCACATCAGTGGTGTCCTGCCTGCCTGGGTAGCATGCCGAAGGAACGCACCAAAGATTGATGTCACAAAAAGAGCATTTTCTCACAGGAAATACAGTAGGGCAATACATTTGCATTAAAAAATAATTTCCTTCATATTTAATTGAACCTCTTGCATGAGCTTAGGCCTCAGATTGATCTATTTCTCTACTGCAGATCTCTTGATTGTGGTGCATGTGTCAGCATTACAGTTGTGAACAACAGAAAGATTAAGCAGTAACTGCAGAAACTGAAGTGATGCCTTATTCAGGGGTTGTCATGAAGGGTGTCACACCCTTCCAGGCACAGTGCAGAAATATGAAGCTGGAGCCAAGGCTGGGCTGAGACAGTGGAACGCTCCAGACAGCCAGCTCTGTGTGACTGATACAGATTTCAGCAGCCTTTAGCAGCACGTAGAAAGCGCTTGCTGTGCTTTGATGAAGCTTTATTCACCCTGAACTCACTTCAGGGGTAGGAGAAGGGGAGGAGTGCGGTGGAAAAGGGAGAGAGAAAGGAGGGAGTTATGAAAGACGAGGGGGGGGTGAAGTTGAGAGTTGAGGGAAAGAAAGGGATGGAGGTGGGAAGTGGGAAAATAGAGGTGGGAAGATGGTGTTGAATATAATTGTTAACTGCATGGAAGGAATAATTAGAGGACTGATGTTTTATTCATGAGGAGGGAAAATAGCTGTGAAACAGAGGAACAGCGAGAAAGAGAGAGACAGAGTGAGAGAGAGAGAGAGAGAGAGAGTGAGAGAGAGAGAGAGAGAGAGAGAGAGAGAGAGAGAGAGAGAGAGAAGAGAGAGAGTGAGAGAGAGAGAGAGAAAGAGAGAGAGAGAGAGAGAGAGAGAGAGTGAGAGAGAGAAGAGAGAGAGTGAGAGAGAGAATATGACAGACAGGCGGACAGATAGATATATAGACAGATAGACAAATAGACAGATAGAGACATAGATAGATAGACACGGTCTAGGCAGGAGACTAGGTTGTAGGACTTGATGTCCTATACTGCAGTTGTGTGTGTGTGCTTCCTTGTCCAATTGATTGGGATTGTCAGAGAGCAACCTGATGTGAAATTATGCAGGATGGTGAGATCAAACAGTTGCATGCAAATTTTGAGCTGTCAGACATGACATTGAGTCTGGCACGCAGATAGAGGATATCACTGTTTAAATACATTTTCCAAGGATCTGCCTCCCTCTTTTTTTGCCCATTCCAAACGATCCCCTTCTCATACTCTGATTAAAATGAAAAAGATGTATGTCTCTTGCTGTGGGCAGATTCTCCAATCAGAGCCTTGAGTCTTACTGAGCCTATGACTACTGTAAACCCATCATCCTAACTTGATAAAGGAAAACTGCCTCCAGTAACTCTTTCCCTCTGCCATATCCCAAGGTCTTCTTGAAGACCATGTTTTCAGGGGTGATGCAAGGTGTTATCCAACATTTTCCTCTCGTGCTTGGATTGCTGCCTCTTTCCTAGCTGTATATACTGTACCACACACCAACACTGGTTCAGTGTAAAACATGTGGGTGGTTGTGTGGAAGAAATTTAGATATCCTGTGTGCTTACATTATTCACTAATCAAGAGAACTAGTCATTGGATACTAGTTAGTATGTTCTCATGTAAGCTTGCTATTAATAAGAGTAGATTGTGTCTATGTGTCAGGGTTAATAGATGTTTGAGATCAGGAGAAAGTACTGGCTAAATGGTCCTTGTCATGACTACAAGGAGAGCTCCAACTATGAACTCTGTAGTTTGAGTGGTCATGTGTTGGGAGCTGTTAATCTCTTCCTCTGAGACTGTTGTAACGTC
Organism: Hypomesus nipponensis; assembly: GCF_054491055.1. Lineage (NCBI taxonomy): Eukaryota > Metazoa > Chordata > Actinopteri > Osmeriformes > Osmeridae > Hypomesus > Hypomesus nipponensis. The sequence continues at coordinate 13,029,181 of NC_140379.1, read as the reverse complement.
ATTACTGCCTGACTGTCACTATCTATGTTTACATTCTTGTGCCCAATAAAAGATGGTCCTCCGGCCTTCAGAGCGGAGAGAGACTTGTTTGAGACCTTAGCCTGGTGTTGTGTTGTCATTTATTGTCAGAGGTCTGGTTTTCTCTCCCAATCTGCCGATTGATAAATACTTATTAAAATCCAGAACTCAACTGAACTTAGTCACGTTTATGAAGAGACAGACAAAACACTTTCTTCATCAGTTGTAGAGACATCAAGATTAATTGTGCTTCATTCAGTTTGACACTTTATCGTAATGGACTGGGAGTGGTGATGATCATTACTGACTGAAATGCAACAGATGCTGACAATGAACATACATTCCGTACTATTCTTACAGATGAACAGGCGTACCATAACAAACTAAATACCTCAGACCTGGTCAGTGGTTGGTTACAGTGGATGAAGATATCTGCTTTGGAGTGTGAAGCATCATACATCTGTCCTATAACAGCCAAATGGAGACACACACCTGGCTGTGTGTCTTCCAGACATTAACATGGGATCATGGGCTCCAGTCTCTCACCAGAGAGACAGATCACTTTCTCACCCAGGAGGCTGTGTTTACTCTCACATTAGAGCCATTGATCCAGAGTGTCATACAGCTGAGATATGAGAGCTGGATCGATAGAGTCCATATCAGCCCAACAGCAGACCCCTCCCAGGTGCCCTTGTCTGCCCGGTCTACAGGGACTCTGGGCCAGGAACTGACAGCACCAGAGCATTCTGGGAGACCGGACATGTCTTTGTGAGAATCAGAAAGCCTCGCCCTAAGACAGTCAGATCCCCAGTGTGACAGTATGTCCTTCAGCAGTGTCGGCTGGAAGCACACTGGACAAAAGACGTCAATAAGACGCTAGCAAGCTGCTGTCCGGTAATTTAAAAAAAAGCTACCCTACTGACATACAGTTTCTTGAAATAGTTATTTTATCACCTCCTACTTGCCCTAATGTGATTGCAAAAACATGATAAATTAATTTAATGAAGTTAAATTCAGTTCCAGTGCTGGGACATTTATAGCACTGGGACAATCTTGTGACTCTTTTCACCAAGTGTGAGGCAAAAGTAAACTGCTTATCTAGTCCATGCGAGGACCTTGTAAACGCACAAAATCCCAACAAATGAGTGAAATAAGATGCACTGGAAATTACCGCAGATTAAATTGGTCCTTCAACAGTTTTTCTGTGACATGATTCCGGGGTTTGAACTAACCTGTGATCACTGAGGAGAACTGGGCCGAGTGTCGAGTCTCAAAGAGATGCAGCTCCCTATTAAGGTTGCAGACACTCAGGTCAATGTTCCACGAACACAGTCCTAAAAACACACATATTACAATTGCAATAAATCAGCTTTAGTAATGGATTTTCAGGTGGTTCGGGTGGCATAATCACAACAGTAATATGATAATTATGTAATCAATATCCTGGTTATATGGCCGTGCATACTTAGATCTCATCAATCACAGTCCCTGTTATTGTCATTTATCTGGTGTATTAGCACATCCTGTAGCTAGTTCATGGATGTTGACATGTGGTTTTCCTATTTTCTGATTCTAAAGATACATTTGGCTGCCACTGAAGCTATCAGCTTGTGATGCTAGCAGGTTGTTATCAAATAATCATCTGGCTGATGAATGAGGCCTCCTAAGCTGTCATCATCATCAACTATGGGAGATCCAACTGTGAGTTTGTAAAGAATTGTTCCGACCTTTAATATTATGAAATGTGCAACGTCCCCTTTATATACATTTGAATGTGTTACATTAATATTTGTTTATTCCCTTCAGCTGATTGCATGTTGGAGTAGGAGGTAAATGACTACATTCATAAATAAACATCAGGATCATAATAAATTGGGGTGAATATGCCCCCACACCACCTTGTTGCCATAGTGAAGCTATTACTATCTTTGTTGACATTTATCCGACAACAACATCCATCAAAGTCTCGGAACAAGAGGCATTGGTGCTGTGCCTAGTTTTGCTGTCTGGGCTGCTCCTATTCACTTGGGTGCTTTTGCCCTGATGTTAAGATGAGCTGCACTGTATGAATTCTAGGGAACAGATGTAAGCACTTTAGAACTGTTGCAGTCTGGTGCAGTGTCCTTCATCATCAAACAGCTCCATCCAGCCATTACATATGGGCCCACTAATTTGGAAAATAAATGAACGTCAAATTATCTTGTCTGAAACAACCCAAAATATTATTATTTTGTACATTGAAAAACCCCTATGAACTTTTACATTGCCAACACAACTTATTTCAAGGGACTTTTAACACTCACCTTGCTTAATCTGTTCTCGGGCAGACTCAAGGTGGTGACTGGTTGAGATTTCTCCGATCACTAATAACATGCGATACTTTCCGTTGTGAAACAGTGGTCCGCTGTGATTCTGAACGTCAGGCTGCCGCTGCTCCGTCGACTCTCCTCCGGTTTCAGAGAGCGCTGCTGCTGCGGCTTCTACTGAGACAGGGATTTCCATGGTTACAGTGCCACTAGTGGCCGCTGAGACCTTTTCCATCTCCATGACAACTGCATCCGGGAGAAGCACCATGACAGTGCATGGAGTCCTGAGGGCGTGTCTCCTAGGAGAAAATGATCTGATTGGTTCATAGCTGATAACAGCTGATGGTAGCTATAGCTTCACACTGGCCAAATAAAAAAGTGAGATGGAAATGTTTATACGTAGCCAACATTACTGTACTTTAAATTACTAAATTAACAATAATGACAGATGATGACAGATGATAACGATGAGTATTATACACAACCCAATACTTATGTCACTAACAGTGGATTGCTTGATCCAATGAAGTTCTGAATAAAAATACACATGTCAGTATTAGTCTTAGATGTCTGCCTAGCTGGATGTTGACGCATCCCTAGTATTCATAATGTTTACTAATTTTACAATGGTGTGTATTAAATGGTTCTATTTATAAAGACTCTAAACTCTGTCACTAGAAACACCAGGAGATGAGCCTTCTGTAGCAAACTGGCAGTTCTTAGTTCCTATCCTGAACACCACATCACTCAGCCTGTCAGTAAACAGTGAAAACAAAGGCCAGAGAGAGGACAGCGGCTGTAAAAATACACGTTATTCAATTCATCTAAATATGTTACCTCATGTCCTCAAATGTGCACTACATTAACAACAAATACTGATTGCCTTAAATTGTGAGGGAACGAGATGAAAAATGAAATGATTGAATTCCCGACTGGTTAGGCTCTTTTAATTGATCTGGTAATGGCAGGTCAGGCTCGACTGGCAGCAGTATAACGTCATATCCTCAGTCTCTCCAGAGAGCACGCCTGCACTGCAGCAATCATCACTATCTGGGACATTATCCAGGAAGAGAAGTAAAAGGAGACGGGACATTGTAAGTGAACACATTAGCTTTAATACGCAAAACATGTGATCTATAGGCTGGTGTGTCATACAGTTTTAAAAACATGTGTCCAGAAGGCAGCAAGACTTTTTGAGAAATGTGGATTGGCATCATTCAACTCCCCGTCTAAACCACACCCAGATAAAGAGAGCGCTGGAGAGGTTTTATGATGTGAGGGCCGTGTGTGGCTGTGTGTGGCGGGTCTGTGACATCCCCTATAGCTCTGATTGATGGCCGGGGATGTTAATACAGCACCTGCCTGCTCCAGTGCAAATCTCTTTGACAGCACAGGGCATGTAGCCTCCAATGAGTCAGCAATCTCCAACTCCACAGTGACACACAAAGGATCATAATAACGTGCCAGAGATGAAAAGCATCTATTGCCATCTACTGGACAAAATTAGTACATGACGGGTTAGAATTCCAGAAACAAAATCATTACTTTTATGAACAAAATTGCATTTTAGTACCTCAAAGATGAACGACAACATAAGGCAGGTTTTAGCTTTTTCCTCTATATATTTTTTTTACATTTGTATAAAAAAAATTCTCATAAATCACTGTATAGTTATTTTAGGCCTACTAGTTGAAAATGTAAATGTGCTATTTTTCCTCCAAACTGAAATTCCGTTAGTAAGTGTAAGGTTAGTTTGAGGTAAAGCATGTCATTGAATAATCAGCATGCAACGGGAATGGCAGCAAGAATTGTTTAACCATGAAATGGCATGAAACCCCCCCCGATTAATTTAATAAATAACGTATAGTCTACATGTAGGCCTATTGTATTGAAACATTCAAAGCAGTTTAAGATTTCTTCCAACTGCATTTTTTTCAGACATTATAACTCATTACCCAAAAGCAGTTTCTTTCATAAACAAGGTGTGTGTGTGTGTGAGAGAGAAAGAGAGAGAGAGAGAGAGAGAGAGAGAGAGAGAGAGAGAGAGAGAGAGAGAGAGAGAGAGAGAGAGAGAGAGAGAGAGAGAGAACGCATACATCGTTATCACAGCGAAAGGGATTCTGCTTGCAACAAGAGAACTTCTAAGGTAAATGCAATTTCTATATTCCTTAATGGCTATTTCAGAAAAAAACGATGCCGTATGTTATTGCCATGACTCGCCATGTGTTCAAGGACAGATTCGGGATAGCGAGGTCTGACCAGATCCGTGGTATAGTTACTGCGCATTTTTTATTTTGGGTGTCTCTCCTTAGATGACGCGGCTCCTCTTACCACTCTTCGGGTTTCTTGTCAATGATTGTTTTTGGTTTACAATATCAATTTAGCTTTTAATAGTGCAACCATCCCTGTTTACTTTTCAACATACAGACTACTTCGTGCAACGTGGTGCCCGAAGATTGCAACATCCACAAATTATCCCTGCTATGCAGAAGAGCTGGGTGTATCTTGCACCGCTGTTTAAACTTATGGCTGCATCAAAACACGCACATCCTCTAGGTGTGACGCGTTTGTGTAGCCTACATTTAGGCCTATTGACTGGGGTTAGGCTATTACTTTTTGTTCACATCAGAAGCGATTTTAAACGAAGTGACAATGAGGAACTAGGCTATGTTTTATGTTCATTGCATAAAGTCTATGATTTTCAGGTTATTGCTATTGGTAAAAGTAATTTTGATTTGTTTGTGAAAGGCTTTGTGGACTTGATGATGCAGTTTACATCTAGTATCTATACTATATACTATAGGCTACTTGATGCCTTAGGACTGAGTCAGTTTCCTCGGTCGTTTATAGTGATTATCACTAATGCTTGTGAGTGAAAGACCGTTTCCATAGAAACAGATGAAGGTGTGTGATTCGCCAGAGCCATTGGGCCTATTGTATGAATGATGCTGCTACAGAAAATCAAGTGTCTCTTTCTTGTATCCAATAACCCACTCATTGCATCGTAAATGGAAAGGGTGAGAGACGATGCTCTCACGGAATAATTCTACGACCGCATATTTCAAGGACTGTTGACTAATGCATTGTCTTGATAGTAGGCTATTTTCATAATGGACTGTTCAATAATCGACACACTTGGAAGAAATTATGAGGTTCTAACTCTTCCTGTTGTAAGCCTGTTCAGCTCATTCAAGTAGCCACGTGTTCCATTTATGGAATTTGAGTTTTCAGTGTTGGTGAGTAGTTCCACAAATTGATTTTAAGTAGTTTCTTGATAAATACAGTTAATTTAGTTGACTACAGTTACTTGCATTCTGTTCATTTTTAAATCTGTTACCTGTAACCAGAGCCATAAAAAATACACATGACGCATGCGCACATCCAGAGAGAGGCGGTTCCATGGGGCTCGGTACCAATCACTGTAGTCTTTCCTTACTTTTCCCGCGAAGCTAAAGCAGGGGTTTAGGCATGAACTTTATGGGCATGCTGTGGAAATTTAAGGTATTTATAGCAATTGAGTCAATTCTTGTACTTTTTTTGTGAGTCAGTGCATATAAACTGGATCCCCAGACTTCATATTTGGATAGCGCTTTGTTTTTATGCCTAACCACAACTTCAGCCAACGTTATCCTTGCAGATAGCTAGAGCTAGCTACCTTAACCGTACCTCTGTTGTTGTGATCAAATGCTGCATCATGCCTTGATCAGACATGTTTGCGGGATGGGGACGAAAAATAGCAATTTTAAGTGACAAATGCAGTGAATACGTAGCTACGGTTATAACGCTAGGAAGCTGTTTGTATTAACTTCAGCTTGCTTTCTATTGTTTTTGTCGCACCAGACTACCTATCCCCTGGGCTTTAATGTCCTTTCCTTGCCTCATGGATCCTAGCGGAAGTGACCTGGAGTCGAGTCTGTCCCAGCCAGAGATCCCTTGCCTGATCGTAGAGGACTCCCAGCCGGACAGTGCGGCCTTGGAGGACGATCCCGACAGCAGCTACCGAGCCTTGCTAGCACGCCGCCTCTCCAGTTTGCAGCCGACCTCACACAGCCCGGTGCTGGTAAATATGTAATTTGATCACTTAACACAACGCTGGTCGAATTTAGTCTGTTTTTATAAAATTGTCTATAATTGATCGTATGTCGGCAACATCAGTGTGTCGCAAACAGGAGCGTAGGGACAGCCAGCGCAGGGCTTGGGCCAGCAGCTCAGAGGGAAAGTACTTCTGCGCCACAAAGGTCTGGTCATAGCTTCCTGCATACTGAGGCTGTAGGAGTACAGTGTAAATGTAAATCTGTGCTTGATTATACCTGACGATGCAAGGATATGCACATTTCTTATAAACCCTATCAGCATTGCCCATGAAATGACCCCAGTCATGTATTCTCCAGGAACTGATATCCTCCCCCGCAGGAAGTAGAAGCTCTCAAACTGACAGTCAATCAGAGGCACCCCAGAGCAGCTATCCACCCGGGCCAGGTGAGTGTGTCTGCAGGACCCTTACTTCACTCAGGCAGAGAGCCCAACTACATCATGATGCAGGAGATTCCATGCTGAACATTAATCCCCTGCTGAGTCCTTTTGTTTTGTGTGTTACAACAGCCATCTTGGAGAACAACGAGACCAGTTCATCTCTTCAGGAGGAAAGTCAAGTCCTAGAAGTCTGTTCTCTCCCTAACAGGAAGAGGTGTGTGAGGCTTCAGAATTCAACAGTGTGAGGTTTGTTTTTCTGATAAAGCCTGCTATGTACTCAACCTTTGTTTCCTAAATGCAGGTGTACAGAAGGATACGTGAGCATGGACTCCGGTGTAGACTCTACCACACACTGTGTCCAGTCTGAAGGTAAGGAGGTTTATTTCTTCACATACTGCAGATGTCACTCGCATTCGTTCAAATGTGTGCGACAGTATGTTTTTCCCCCCATCAGCACTAGACTATTGCATTGGACACATTTCCTTACACAACCTTTTGACATGTGTTTTAGGAGGGACTTCCCAGTTTGGTATGCTGGAGCTGTCCGAGAGCCAGGGCCTTCGTGGTGAGATTAGGAACAGCCAGGAGGAAGACGTAGCTCCTGCTGCTCAGCCAGAGGGCAAATCAAAGAGGTTTGCGACCCTCGGCCCGCCCCGTCAGATGCACACTTCTTAAGTGGACCTGTCACGTGGAAGGTTCCAGCAGTGTGTGTGGTTCCTCCCCCAGGTCTGAGGTGAGCTCCAGCAGCTCGTCCGAGCCCCAGGGCAGGGCGGCCAGAGAGCTGAGCGTCCATGCTCTGCTTCACTCCCAGGGCCCGCAGGCCAGTGCCGACAGAGACAGCGAGGACCCCGAGCTGCTGTCCTCCCAGGAGGACCTGTTTGATGCTGAGAAGACAGGTGCTGGATCCCTTGAGCAGGCCACCGTTTCTCCAAAAATGCATAATTCCTTCTGGCCACTCATTTTGTCAGTTGTTTTGTGAATGAGGGACGATGGATAACGTTTTCTTTAGCGATTCAAACTGAGCCCCATCAGTTTAAGTCTTTAAGTGTTGTGACACAGTGTGGTTCTCTCTCCCTCAGGCACAGGTGTGGACAGTACAGTGTCAGAGCTGGAAAACCAGGGACGGCCCACCCTGACCCCAGCCCACTCCCTGAGGCTGCTGCATCTTTCTGGGCAGGGCACCCTCGTGAGCGAGAGCCTCTCACAGTAAGACTCTTACACTCACAACTGAATTCTAGGAATTGATTCTGTTACAGATTCATAACCACCTCCCTGGTCTCTTACAGGAATTCCGTTGACTTTGTGGCACCCACCCAGGATCATTTGAGCCAAACTCCTTTTATTGTCCCCAACTCACCAACGGAACAAGGTGACTTGACAATTTTGTTGTTGTAAAAAAACGATCATATTTTGAGTGCTTGTTCATATATCTAAACGGTTGCATTTCCTGGTCTCAGGTGCAGACGAACCCATGGATACTTCTCTGCCTCCTGATGACCAATCGGGACGGAAGGAGGATGAGCCAATGGAGATGGACCATGTTCCGAAGACACACCCATCAGCGTCCACTCCAGTATCCCAGAATACCCCTGTGTTTGTTTTGGAAAAAACTCTCTCTCTGCCCAGCCAGCCTGAGTTCTCACATGTATGTATAATCAACACATCCTTCACCTCAATACTCCTTGGTTTACTGTATAACCCCAATCATTTAATTTCTGAACTTTTTAAAGGATGTATTTGTGCCAACCCAGAGCCTGGAGGCTGGTAGCCCGTCTCCACATGAAGCCCATAAGAAGGAGGTGACATTATCTTCACCACGGTCCAATGAGAGAAAGCGTCCAACTGAGTTGGGCCCATCCAACATAGTTTCCACCACCGTCCAGCCTAAATCCCCTAGCTGTGACCAGTCAGTGACTGAGTCCTTCCAGCTGGAGTTGTCTGTAAACACTGAGAGCTGTGTCCTGGCCCTAGGGCAGGCCGGAGGGAGTAGGGTGGAGGAGGACAGCCAGGCCACCCAGATAGAAGAGCTGGACATGCCGCTGGGCACTGACACTAGTGATGCTGTGACATCACAGAGAAGCCAGAAGACTGGCTGTAATGGAATCTCCTCAGTACTGCTGAAAACTACTGCTGACGTTCTGCCTAAAGTTCCCCACGTGCCCGACTCACTGAAGAATGACTGTATCTCGTCTCAGAAGTCTGACACGCACCAGCAGGCGCCAAATGTTGACAATGTGAATGTAAGTGTTAATGTGCCCAATACGGGCTCCTCAGCCAAAGTGTCCTCATCTCAACAGAAGCTGGAGACGGTGGACCTGTCTGCCAGCAGCTGTGTCCAGGAGACTCCCTCCTCCTCTAACAGTGCACCCTGTGGTTTACCCTCCCAGTCCCTCTCCCAGTCTGTATTCTCCCAGACCTCTCGTGTTGGCACACAGAAGGACCAATCGCCGTCCAATAATCTAGGAGGAGGGCCGAGCAGCCAGCCTCCTCAGAGACTCGTAGACCCCGTCACGGCGAGCCCACGCTCGTCACAGAAGCGTGGAGGGGGCTCTGCCAGTCAGGAGGAAAAGACCATGGTGGCTGAGAAAGAGGAGGGTGAGGCTGAAGTCGGGATGGAGGATGAGGAGGAGGGCAGGAAGCAGGAAAGCTCCGGGCTCTGTCTGGCGCTCTCCCAGAGCCAGCTGTTGTCCCCTGAGCCCATGGAGGAGGAGGGAGAGGAGGAGGGAGAGGAGGAGGGAGAGGAGGAGGGAGAGGAGGAGGGAGAGGGCAGCGCGGGAAGGGAGGAGAGCTGCAGCGCCATCGTCCTGGAGGAGAGCGAGAGGAGCTCGCAGCTCCTCGAGAAGGAAGTGACGTCGCCGTCTTTCCGGAGCCCTCCTCAACCAATGCGGAGCCGCGGTGCTGTTTCCACCAATGGCACTGGGTCTCAGTCCAAGCTGGGGGACTCCCAGCCGGTCCCTAATAAGGTCTCCCAGGCTGACAGAGTAGGGCCTCGAGAACTAGATGCACTGCGAGACAAGAGCCTCAGTGATAGCTCTGGAGGTAAGAGGTTTGAAGATGAGATGGATCCAATCTGCTGAAAGTATGGCTCGTTGTTTGTGTAGAAACTGTAGTTAGATGGTCATGGAATATGTTTTATTTTGCAGATATTCCTTTCCACTTCACTCTGCCTAAAGAAGGAGAACTGATAGGCCCAGTTGTCAGTGCCACGCCCCCTCTGTTCAGACACAGCACTCCGATCGGTAGGCCGTCCTCCCTCTTAGGAGGTTGCCTAACTGCTTGACTCTCCTCCATAGCCAGCGTACTACACTATATGAGATCCATCCACCCAACCACCCACACCCCTCTCACCCACAAGCACTCACACTCTCATCCACCCTTCCTATGTCCTCCACCTCTTCCACTCTCTCAACTCAAAGCTGTGCTGAATCGAGGTTGGCCTGTTGTCTCCTTTCAGAGATGACTTCCTTCCCCAAGAAGTCGGCGGTGGCCGGCGACATTTCCGCGGAGACGGCAATGGCGACCAGTGACATCACAGCGGGGGAGAGCGGGGAGGACACAGCCGGAGGGGAGGATGGGAAACTGAGTTTGCGGATGAAGCTGGTGACCCCTGTGGAGGAGGGCAGCTCTGATTTGGAACGATTCAGCCTACAAAGTAGGCGATTATGATTGCTTATAGAAATATCTACTGGGACATATTCATGCTTAATTTGCTCTCTATCACAAGTATGCCAGCATGGCAGCATAAATGAGAAATGTTCAGTGCTATATATAGAATTAGCTTTGGGAAATTTGTAGTTTGCTCTGCCCAACTTATGGATATAAACCATTTATCAAAACCACTTTGGTTTTCATCAAAATCATAGTTTGATCTCTTTTCACTCCCAGAACCCCCGCTGTCAGATGAGGAAAGCTCTGTCTCCAAGGTTACCACAGTTGCCAAGGCTGTAACCAGGTATCTGCTTTGTTTTTTTTTACGCTTATCTTCTTTAAGATTCATGCTTACCCCAGCACTCTTTTGTCACTGTTCATTCTCACTGTGTGCAGAGAGCTTTGTTCCAAATACAAAATAGGTCTGAATCATGCCCTTTTAATTTGATCTAGAAAAATTGAGTAATTCAGTGACAAGTAACAAGTATTGACATCCAGTAGGTCTGGGAGTAGGGCTCTCTGTTACGTCCAGCAGGCAGGTAGGCAGGGGTAAAGCTTTGTGCACATGTACAAAAGGTTCAATCATTTGTTCCATTTTATGATTAGTGCTTTCAGGAAGCTTTGAGGTACTGTGGGGTTGTCATGGGATACAGGGAGTGTAGCTGGTCCTCATGTGAGTCTGTCTGTCTTGTCCAGCTGTCTGTCCAGTCCTTCAGTGTTCAGTCTGGTCAGTGAGGCCCACAGACAGGAAGCTGATGATGAGGCCCAGCCCAGCGGCCCGGGAACACCTGTCAGGTACACGTCTACTCACACACACACATTTATGTGAAGCCATTCTTCATAAACACACAGATACACACCAGCATTTGTCTTTGTCCCAGAGATCTTTGCCCCTCTGCCCAGCATCCCCAAGGTGTAGTGCCATTAGGGATGATGAACATGGTCAGAACAAATTCTCAACAACAATAGCTCCCCCTGCTGTCGAGTAAAGCCTAACAGTGCACATAATATCTCAATTCTAAAGCATCAACCCTGTTTTTTATTGGTGGCAATTTAATGTAAGAAAATATCACACGTCTACATTTCATGTTGAGTTTACACCTCCGTTAAGTCTTTGCCCTTTGATTTGACAGGAAAGCACTAATGACACATTCCTGTTTGATACGTCTATAAGTAGAACTGGGGCTGTCCTGCAGCCTTTTTACAGGGTGGGCCAGTGTGTACAGAAAGAGGAGGAAAGAGAAGAGAGCGATAGACCTACTTTTTATAGCTGGAGGTGTGGTGCTGCTGCTATTTTGGGTGTCCTCCATGCCTCCTGAGAGAGCTTATCTGGCTCCGTCCTCCTGACGCTAGGGCAAGGTCTCTCAAGGTGGCTGTATCACCGCGTTAGTAACCCCCTCCACACACGCACATGGTCTGTTGCTGATATGTCGTTGGAATACAACTAACTAACATTGTAGGAACATTGTCACAGTTCAAAGGAGTCATGGTGATTTGATAAAACTCTTAAGTATATTACTCAGATAATATAATACTGAAAGAGTATCGTACTTTATTGATATTCTTTCCTTTTTTCCCCCTCTCTCTCTTCGTCTCCACAGAGGGCCACTGTTTGGGTCCCCCCGCCAGGGCAGGATCTCCCAGAGCCACAGCCTCCCCAGCAGCCAGTCTGAGCCCCCCTCCAGCCCACTATCGCCTCCAGCAGAACCCTCCACACCGGGCCGTGCTGCTCAGCCTGGCCCACAGACCGGCTCCACAGCGGGGGAGAGAGAGCCGTCCGAGACCCCCGAACCATCCACCCCAACCAGACCCACAGCCAGACAGAGGGCCGTGTCCCAGCAGACCAGCGTTGACAACCCCACCACCCCCAGTCCCAGCAAGGTAGCAACAACTCCATTCTGGACTGGACTGTTGTCTTCATGATGTATCCATAGACTGTCATTTGGCATCATCTTAACCTTTCTCCATCTCTCTCTCTTCTAGTCACATCAGAAGGCCTTTTCCCAGCAGACTAGCTTTGAATGCTCTGGTCCTCGATCGCCGACAGGCAGGGTAAACACCTCGACTCAAACACCTCAGAGGCCCCTCCCAGTCTCATAGGAGATCCAATAGAACACTCTCGCCTACGAGGGTTAACACCCCCACTTCTGTTTCACAGGGCGAGCCAGAGACTCCGCTCCACAGACCAGCTGCTGGTCCCGCCCATCGCAGACACATCCGGACCATCCAGGAAGTGCGAACGACCGTCACGCGCATCATAACGGACGTTTACTACGAGGATGGGAGGGAGGTCGACCGCAAGGTCACCGAGGTGAGGCCCTATCAGATCTGATCACTGAGCTTGTAGAGAGCCAATCAAAGGAAAGAGGTCTGCAAGATGTACTGTGGTTTTAACGTGTGTGTGTTTGTTGCTCAGGAGTGTGAGGAGCCGGTGGTGGACAGCCGTGAGGTGGACAGTGTACCCTCTCCATGTCGCACGGTGAGCTCCCTGACCTCTGGGGACCTGGCCGACGTCAGCTCTCTGTCCTCCAAGGCCTCCAGCCTGCAGCACAGCTCTGTGGGCACCAGCAGCAGCAGCGTCACCGGCCCCCCGCCAGCACGGAGACCAGACTTCATCATGCCCCCCTTCAGAGGGGCCAAGACGGCCAGGTACCACCCTCCCTCTGCCCGCCTCCCGGTCCACTACACAGGGCCTTGGTCTGTTCCTGCCAAACTGAATAAATGTTGTACTGACTAAGCTGACGTGCTCTTTGATACCCTGGCTGTCGGATCTCTTGTTTTCAAACTCTTCTTCCTGCATACCTGTAAGCATCCTTAAATGCCATCAATTTCAAAGGAAAAGAGAACAAACACTCGATTTGACTTGAAACTGGCAGCTGAAATGTTTACAGATATTGCATCAGTCTTCGCCTTTTTCCTTCTGTCTTACAAACCTCTTCTTAAAACCTCAGTTAGGTTACCCAACTATGCAGTGAGTCAGAATCCGATGTATACGAGTTTGAAACTCTGGATCTATGGACAGACACTTCAGTGTCTAGTTACCATAACCCTGTGTGTCTGCAGCCCCAGGAGGGGGAGTGGGCAGCACCAGAGGGGTCACAGGGGTCAAATGGCAAGGTCAGAGGTTAAAGAGGGCGGAGGTCATGGATCCCTGGGGTCTCGGGCCTCCATCCCACAGACCTCCAGAGGACGGGCGAGGAGGGGCCGGCCTCCGTCCCGCTCAGCCCTGTCCAGGTGAGTCCTGCCTGGGGGCCCGGCCACGATCGGGGGCTGTTGAGGGTTAGATATGTAGAGGTTCAACCCCATGACACAACGACCAACTCCTCCGACGCCTACACTGCCACACCTACACTTTCCCTAACCTTTTCTTTTTACTTTCCGTACTAAACCTCTCACTTTGACTCTGCACTTTTGTGCTCTGGTCACCTCACCTGTTCCCTGTTCCCTGGCTGTCCCAGGGGAGGTGGCACTGCTGCGGCCCAGCGTGGAGGACCCCGAGGCCAGCCCTTGTCTTCCCCTGAGGATGATCCCTACACCCGCCGGGCTGTTCCGCGGGTCCCGGGCAGCCCGGTCCAGCCCGAGGGGGCCAGCTTCTCCACCTCCCTCAGCTCCTCCCCAGAGGAGGGCTCCCAGGTGGGGAGCAGCTTCGTGGGGCTGCGGGTGGTGGCCAAGTGGTCCTCCAATGGATACTTCTACTCTGGCCGCATCACCAAGGACTACGGGGAGGGCCGCTTCCGTCTGCTGTTTGACGACAGCTACGAGTGCGAGGTGTCAGGCAAGGACATCCTGCTCTGTGACCCCATCCCCGTGGAAACGGAGGTCACAGCCTTGCTGGAAGATGAGTACTTCAGCATAGGTGAGAGAGGGAGAGGACACGGACGAGAAATGTTCTAGAACATTCACAAGGCATTGATGTCATTTTGTTGCCTTTCCTTGCCTGGTAAACATGTTCTTATTGGTTTGTGTGTGTAGGTCTAGTGAAGGGCCATAAGACCGAGGGTAAGGAGTTTTACTACAGCGTGGAGAGTGAGGGCAAGAGGCAGTGGCACAGCAGGAGTGCTGTGATCCTGTCCCTGGAGCAGGGCAACAGCCTGAGGGAGCAGTACGGCCTGGGCCCCTACGAACCCTCCACACCCCTGGCCAAGGCCTCCGACATCAGCCTGGGTAAGACTCCTATGCTCTGGTGAAACTGCCATTGGACAGGGGGCAGGTTAGGGCTTGGGCATCCCAGACCACGTATAAGACCTAAGGGATCCTCAGTAAAGTGTGTATTTAAAATGTAAAAGTGTAATAACTGATGTAAAGCATGAAAGTAAATACAAATAGTAATAGCCGTCAAACTAATAGTGAATGATCCATCATGTGACTGGCCCACACTGCTGTTCTCCTCCACAGACAACCTGGTGGAGGGCAAGAGGAGGCGCAGGGGCAACACTGGAGACCAGGGAACTCCCAGCCGGAGCTCCAGCGCCAGCCCCCGGACCCCCGGGCCCTCTGGGAAGAGGAAGCTGATTGGCTCTGAGGAGGAGAGGACCCCCGCAAAGAGAGGCCGCAGAGGGGGAGGGGCCAGAGGAGGAGGAGCCAGAGGGGGTATGAAGACCTGTTTGTCCCATCCTTAACCTAACCCAGAGACAGCTGGCTGGACAGTCCACAGGCTAGCCCGGTCTAACCACACTGCGTGGATCACAACGTTTCCACCACTATGGATAGGATTGTTATTTTATGCATGTTAATCGTGATTTTAATGTGTTTACTATGAATTGCTGAAATTGCTGATTTTAAAATGTATTTTACCTATACCTTTTCTTAAATGTCACTTTTCTTGATTACATAATGACATTTTATATGACACTTTTATATGAAACAAATCTATGTATGATGACAAGAAGTCACTAATAGAAATGTAACAGTGTATGAGTTTGTACGACGTCCCATTAAAACATGTCTGACATCCGTGAGTCGTCCATCACCTCCTGCTGCCCCTGCTCTCCCTGTGTGAGGCTGAGCTGGTAACTATGGTAATAAGCTCTCAGCTACCTTGGTGTTGGGCCATTCATTTGAGCACAGGGAGCTTAAGGTGTGTCATCTTTCTCTCAGGTTCATAAACTTAGTGGTGTCTGGACTTACTCTCCTCCATTACAGTTGTTCAGTGGTGATGGGAATGATGAGTCATGGTATCTCAATGCCCTTTTGAACTCTTTCTTCATCCATCTGCCCGTGTGTGTGTGTGCGTGTGTGTGTGTCCCTGCCCAGGCCAGCGACCGGGGGTGTGTAACACCTCTGGTAGTGGGACAGACCTCCCTCGCGAACCAGAGGACCTGGAGGGGACCCACGGCCCGCTGCCCCAGAGCCCCACCCTCTTCATGGGCTTTGCCTTCATGCTGACCGCATCATCTGAGACAGACCGCCTGACGAACCAGCTTGTCAGCGAGGAGGGTGAGTCGGAGATGACCCTATGTAGAATGATATACATTAAGGATTAACCGAAATGTTTCACATTGAGGCCCAGTTTCCCAGACATGGAGTAAGCTTGTTCTAGACTAAAAGGGGTTTCAATGGAGATCTTAATACAATCTTTGTCTTACTTTAGGAGGAGGCTTAATCCATGTCTGGGAATCTGGTCCATAATGTGTATGTTTAAGCAATAAGCCTCAAGAGGCCGTGGTTTACGATGATTTCAGAACAGGTAAGGGGAGTTGTTAGGCACGATGCGAAGCGGAGTGCCAAAAAAACCCTAACCTGTTGGACTTGCGGGGCTTATTGCTTTTCTAAAACTGTTACTACAAATATTTGACATGGTTTCATCAATAAAAACTATTAGAAACAAAATAGTTTAATAATAAACCTTCATTCTTCTGCTACTACAAAGTATAGTTCCTACATAAATCGTTGCCACGCAACAGCCAGATGGACATCTTTGCCGTCTTTTTCAATTTTAAATATTCGATGCGCAGTAATATGGAATGTTAAAGAATGTTATGAGGACAACCTGTGAGGTTATGCTGGATTTTACAACGGCATGGAATGCGATATAGCCAATCACAATCAAAGATGGGAACAACCAGTTTTAGAATATGATGCTATGACACTAAGGTTCACGGTTTCCTCTTCTTTAGAGTGTGTTCAAACAGCTCCATACAACAAGGGCTACACTGAGACCCAGCTGCTGGCTGGTGGAGGCTTCATCCTCTTGGACTTCAATGAGGAACAGGTGAGAGCACTGGCACATCAAATCCAGCCTCAACCAGCAATGTCGCCTCGAGTTACACCTGGGAATATCAACCGATTGAGCTGTGGCAGAGATGCCTAAATATAGAGATCCAGCTGCCCCTCACGCCTCCCTACCTGTGACTCCTCCCCCATAGTGCAAAGCAGCCTATCAGAGCCTGCTGGTTGCTGACCAGCACTGCCGCACCAGGAAGTACCTGCAGTGTGTGGCCAGCGGGGTGCCGTGTGTGTCCCACATGTGGGTGAGAGACTGCTGCAAGGACAACAAGCTGCTCAACTACAGGAACTACCTGCTACCTGCAGGCATGGGGCCAGACAACTCCATCGTGGAATGGTGAGGAAGGCTGATTGGTCACACCATCCCAGCTCCTTGAGGCTACATGCTCTGTGTTTAAAGGTTTGGTTTGGGATGTCAAGGATGCTTCATCATGTTTTGGAATCATTTGGATCATTAGGGTATATTTCTTTTCTCAAATGTTTTGGATCAGGCATCCCCGCAGCAGCCCGCTCAAGGCCCTGCGGGTCCTGCTGGTGTTTGAGGAGCCTGTGGAGCTGTGGTCTCAGCTGCTGAGCCTGATGGGAGCTGCCTCTGTGAGACAGTACCAGTCAGACAAGGACAGCTCTGGTATGCATCTATGTTACAATTAATAATGACTTATGACGTTAAAGTCCTGTGCTCTGTTATAAGCCTGAATAGGGCAATTATTGAGTCATTGCCATGGATGGTTAACTTATAATTCAGTGACGTATACTGCAAGATAAGCCCGCATCACAACGTGTGTGTGTGTGGTTAGCTGACCCCGTGTGTCTGATGTTTCAGACATTCCCGAGGGCAAGTTCGATGTGGTCATCACAGACCGTGCCTGCCCGCCATTGGTCCTGGAGAACGTGACATCACAGAAGCTTCCGTTAGTGTCTCCCGAGTGGCTGATCCACAGTGTCATCTGTGGCGAGCACTTGGGTTACCATAGCAACCCCCAATATCATCATGACTACACGTCCTCATCCTAATCCATTTTGATCACACAGTCAACCATGTTTAATGTTCTATATCAGTCAACTTGCATGCCTGTACTGTAAATAGTTTTAACCTGTTTGTTTTTACGAAATTATTAAACAGTGTCAGTTGTTTCAGTGAAAAACCATTGTGACTGTCTCAATGTAAATCTGCATACACACACTTTTAATATTTACAATTTCATACTAAATTCAAACATTGACAATATCAAGGATGTTCGTAACATAGCATGAAGATAAATAATACACATGTACAATGACTGGGGGTAAGAACGTCAGTGGTGTCAGGATGCCTGGGCCTCCAGGCTTGGTCTGTAGCTTCTGCTCCGTACTTCATTCTCTTAAAGTCCAAAACTGTAACAAAGGCAATATAAGACTTTCAGTATTTCCCCAGTAGTTGCCCAAGAAGGACTCTAGGTATTGTGTCTAGTGTTCATACAGCATTGATAGGTATTGACATTGGGATCCCACCTGCCCAGGGTGCCACCAGACTGGGTGTAGTACTTGTTGTAGTCCAGCCTCAGAAGCAGCTGGGCCAGGTCAGAGTTGATCTGGTGGTTTCTAACACTGGACAGGATCTTGAAGAGCAGGAACGACTGCCGACTAAAGCCCTGGAAACGTGTTATGGATACGTGACATAGTTTGAAGTTTGTAATGTGGAATAAACAGCCTCTGACTGAAGCCAAGCTTCATGTTTCTATGCAGTCAGTCACCTTGACCAGATGGTCGAGCTGAGCTGTCCCCCGGTCATCCAGCGGAGCCACATTCTGATTGACCAATGAGCAGAAGTTATGGCACAGCTCCAGAATCTCATTCAAGCAGTGGAAAACCTGCCCGCAAAAAAGTTTGAGACAGGGCTCTAATCAATACCTGAAATCACATACTGTAGAACTCAAAGTTGTGCATGTGCGCAAATGTGTACCGGTTTGAGCAGGATGAATGACTGGGCAAGCAGGTTGCTAAGGAAGTGGTCGTGGGCCAATCGGATGCTCTCGAAGTCTCTGGTGGAGTTGATCTGCTGCAGCAGCTGAGAGAACTGAGACTCCAGCACATCCACCTGGTAGAGACACCAAAATCACTCACAACATGTACCACATAGAAACATAGAAACTAGACTTTTGCCATCACTTTCAGTACAATGAGATAAAAAGCCTATTAGAAATAATGGTTTGATTGTTTAAGTTTTAATATGAGCATGTTCACCTGCATGTAGTACTGCAGGTTGTCAACCAGGAAAGCCATGTGGTTACGTAATCTCGATTTAACAGCGTCGGTCTGGTTGTACTTGAGGTGTTTCCTCTGCATCTGCAGGGCCCAGCAGTGCTGCAGCTCTGACTGCACCCGACGCACACTCAGCAGGTACCTGAACACAACGTTATACCTGGACAAAGGACATTCCGCCTGTAAGTATTCACGTAAACTCATTCAAGTTCTCGATGCACAATTTCAAGTGGACAACTCTGAACTGGGAGATGATACTGATGAGAAGTGTGGGACTCACTTCTCTAGCACCGCTGGAGTGAAGAGGATGTGTAGGGGCCACTGGACCTTGTAGGCCAGACCCAGAGCAGCCCAGCCTGTAGGGGGCACCTCTCGCGGGGAGGTCTCTTGTGGAGGAGTGGCTCCCTCTCTGGTTCCTGTGGTCTCTGGGAAGAGAAAACAAGCCTAGTCTTACTCTCAGACCAGTGCTAACTGGGTAGAGGACGGCATGTTGGCAGTATCTTCTCTTCCTTCCACCATGGGTTTGTAAAACCTGAGGTGTTGACGCACCTTTGTCTTTCCCCTGAGAGTCGACGGTGAGATGGAGGAGAGGCAGGAGGTTGTCATCGTCCAACAGCACCTTGTGAGCCGCCTGCTGAAAGGCTACGTTTACATCTGTGGAAGGGAGAGAGAGAAAACACAAGCAGGTTTGGCTAGTTACAGAAATCAAAGACCGAAGTGAAGAATAGAAGACACTGTTCCTTCTCGCTGCAGCTAGCTGTGTATCACGATGTTTGACTGTACCATGTTCAGTGACTGCAGTAGGCGGGGTCTTCAGCATGTGCTGGGCGTGGTCTATAAACACCTGGTAAAGTTCGCCCCGCCCCAGCAAGTAGAAGTCCTTAACGATCTACAAAATAATACGAGAGGTATGAATTTTACATTTCAAATGCCTTTATGATTAAAACGTAGTCAAAACATTGCCAACTGTATGCATATTTATTGCATACAAACCTTGAGTTGTCCCAGCAGGTCAGATTCCTCCACCATTAGAGTCCAAAGATGCTGTGTGTATACAATACACTGATTAATAGGATCGTATTATTGTCGTTTACGTGTTTAATTAAGATCTTGTTCAATCACACTAAGAGATGGTGATCCTGTCCATCAAGCCCACCTCTGCGACTGTGCTACGGATGCGGTCTATTAGATTCTCAAAGTCCACCAGGCTGAACAAGGGCTGCTGCTTCAGTCTGTGCAGCTCTGCAGCATACAGGTCCTCCTGGTGCTTCAGGATAGAACCTGGAGAGGAAGAGCACACGAGGGGGATTTAGTCCAAGTCAGAGCAGGGCCGGTATCATGTGGAGCTCTGAGACATAGAAGCCAGGACTCGTACGAGCTCGAGATGGGCTGTGGTTGTCGTTCTCAAACATCTGGACAGACTCCCCGACAAAAAGGATTTTCTCCGCTACTCGGACAGGGATGTAGGAGGGCAGCATCTCGGCACGCAGTGAGAACTGCTGCAGCGACGGAGCCAGCATGTTCTCCTCCTCGATCAGCCTCTACAAGATGACACAGAAAACCAGTCAGATCAATCCGACCTGCAACACAAAGCAGATCTGATAAACAAGACCTAAGCAACACAAAACAGATCTGATAAACAAGACCTAAGCAACACAAAGCAGATTAGATAAACAAGACCTAAGCAACACAAAGCAGATCAGATAAACAAGACCTGAGCAACACAAAGCAGATCCGAATAAACAGGGCAAAGCGGTTATCTTTCCAAGTCATCTCTTGTCTCATCTTACCAGGTCCTGTAATTCCCTGAGCTGTTTGCCACTCAGCCCTCCTATCCCCAGGTCCTCCTCCTCCTCCTCCTGGTTAGCTGCAGCACCTCCTGCGCTGGGGCCCTGCTTCACAAAGAACTCCTCACTCTGGTCCAGGAGCAGGCCATGCAGCATCCATGCAGCTAGCTGCTTGTACATCACCCCATGACAAACAGCTAGGATCCTGCATGGGGAAAACACGGCAGCACGCCTCGTCAATGGACGCCTATGGCTCAAACCAACTTGGATGCATGGATTTTTTTGTAACTGAGTGTTAGGATGACTAACTTACTTCTCCAGAGCTGTGCGTACAGGGGGTAGCCCCCCACAGCTGTGTTTGTAGACCGTCTCCAGGATTTGACACCCATGGATCTAGTTGGGAAACAACCTCATGAATTCAGCCGTTACTCTGTCTGTGCTCTGCCAGTGTGCACTGTCAGGGGAGTTCTTGTCTCTGCCCTGAGATCAAACTTACCTTCTGGGATTTGATTGTCTCCACCACTATCATCACAGAGGGGAACAGCAGCTGAAACTAGGTAAAAACAACATTCAACGTTATTATTTTCTATTATTGGGTGACTACCCACCTCCTTTTAACGTTAATAGTCGGAATCATACCAAACAGTAAATGATAGTTTTACCTGGTCCAGCATGTAATTCACATGAGATGTTGTCAGGTGTGGATCACCCAGAAACTGAAAAAAGAACACAGAAAGACATATTATAATGAATTACTGATGCTTTTTTATCACGCAATTTTAAAATGAGAAGTAATTTTCGCCTAACCTCTTGTTCAAGGTCCAGCAGAGCCTGTCTGTAAGGCTGCAGCATAGACTCCAGACCTGTGCAAAAGGCCCTCAGGTAAACCCCGTTCAGCCCAGGCTGATTAGGCTGGTTGGAGTGGTGCTCCTATTGGGAGCAATCCATGCACATTAGAGTGGGTCATCTTTAAGGTAGTTACAGTTGTACATGCAAACGCACATAACAGAGGTCTAACCTGTTGATGGACATGACCAGTGTGTTGCTCAATGAACTCTGTGAATCGGATGTAATCAGATCCCAACTTGCAGAGGCGATTCAGGACACCGGTTTCGCTAGGATGGAGGAACGGCAGGTCCTGAGACACCTACAGAAGAGCCAGACGTTTATATAAACACACGCTGTTTGAATTTGGCTCTTGCAAATTTCGCTAGCTGTTACTGTACAAGAGCTACTGTTCTAAACATACTGTTTGTAGCTAGCCAAGCACTCTTATAGTATATTTCTTTGGATATATCACCTGTAAGCCTGTTCGTTTGTTCCACGAAAATATTGTACCAGGGTAACCACTTAACGCCAGTAGGAGTTCATGAATCATTTTAGTTAATGTACGGGTATGTGATTAACTCAAAATTGGACTTGCAGAGCCTGTCATTCATATATACAACGAAAACACCGCCACTTCTACCGCCGCAAGTCGATGACGTTGGTTCAAGCACATGAAGTGGCACTGCAGTGCTGGGACTTGTAGTCATTCTTTAAATTAAGTTACAACTGTTTTCCTCGCCTCTGTGATTTACAGAGTAAGGATAGTACATATAGGCTATACGCATCCGATGGTGGCGAACCAAAATTCCCATGGTGCCGACATAAGTATATATAAAAATATGACAAAAGTTATGTTGCGTGTGGACTGATGGGAATTGTATGCTACTATGACAACTCAGCTTGGATCATACTAAGCGCAAGCTTTACCACACGCATCTCTTGCAACGGAACTGAGTGAGGAACATTGAGCTATTAGTTAGCCAGCAAGGTGGGTATAACCACTAGGCTAACTTTTTAGCCGTACATATGTTAACTGTGACGCCTGCTTGCACCATTATGTGATTTAAAAGCGTTAGGATAGCAATATACACAGCAGGTATACAACAGTATTGCACCAAGTGAAACTAGTGTATCTTGCTAGCTAGCCTAACTACAAAGTAGCTAGCTCTGCAAGCTATTCTAGTACCAAACTATGTTTACTTTTGTGAAGCTACTGAACTGGTCAATAAGTATGGCAAGCATTAATATTTGACTTGAAATGAAAAATAATTTATTACTGTTAAAGCGAAACATTCTATAGTTTTGAAGCTATCGTAGATAGTCAGCTAGTTTATTTGTCTAGCTACTGTAGTTAAGTTAATGTTAGCTCGCTAGACGACGCTACTGTACTCATTGACATTGACTTCCGTGTTTATTTAACGGCCTTAATTGCTATCCACTAACCTCATGAATAACCTGCTTTAACTAGCGTGAAATAAAGCTTCACTGTAGTAACTGACTTATGGAATTGTAAATGTCAACATAGTTTTGAAACTGGAAAAAAGTACAAAACATGATCACCGTGATTCAGCTGCTGGCATTGCTGTCACAGAGTGGAAATTAAGATTGTGTTTATACGTCTGTCTATGACAGTACTATTACTTCATCTGTAGTGCTGACATAATCGTTTCATTCTGTATGCCTGTGTTGATTCAGTAATGGCAGAAGGAAAAAGTGGAGAAGACATTGTGTCAGAGTACCTTGATCAGAACCCTCACCTGACCCAGTGGGTGGAGTCTCTCAGGGGATTGTGTGAGACAAACAAACAATGGAATGCCAGACGAGAATTCCTCTTGAGGAACATGGAGACCTTCCCATCAATCCAGCCAGAAGTCAGCAGCCCTAGCATGGACAAACTGCTTTCACTCTCCATGGTTTGGGCCAACCATGTTTTCATGGGTTGCAAGTATGTAGACGACACATCATTACTTTAGACTAAGCTTTTCCTAACTGCTATCCCTGAAACATACCGGAACGCTAATATGGTTCAGACAAGGTGAAGGGAACTAATCCATGTCTTCTCTTATCCCTCAGATATCCTCAGCCTGTCATGGACAAAATCAAAGAGATGGCCGATGGAATCATTGTCAGGGATGCTCCAGTTCGAACAACAAGGGATGAGATCATGGCGAGAGGAAAGAGACCAGGTGCCCCAGGTACATCAAAGTGAATGATTTCGTTCTGATAGTGTGATTCTAGCTTGTGGTACAATACATTTTGATGAAAGCGACCATTAAGTTACCATTATATTTAGTTACTGTACGTCTAAGCTTAGCAATAACATTTGAGCAGCAATTTTTGAGGTAGTGGGGCCCATTGTTAAACTAGATGATAGACGCCACCTGACTGATTCCCACCAGAACATCCTGAGGCTGCTTTGTTTTGAACCAATTATCCAAACGTCACAAGGTCCATATACACCCCATACCCCTAATGCATCCGCTTTCATGTGAAAAAAGGTTGTTGTGAGGATTCACCCACTAACAATGTTTTTCTCAGGGGGTGATGCTGACAGCTCTGGGAAGAGGAGCAAGGCCGGCCCTAATGAGGCTGGTGGGAGGGCATCTGGACGAGGTCAGAAGTCAGGTCCTCCTCCACAGGCCCCAGCCGATCACCAGCCATTCTTCAACCGCCTCTACAAGGCAGTTGCCTGGAAACTGGTGTCAGCCGGGGGCTTCGGTCCTAACCTGGACCACTTTGAGATCCTGCAGGGGTGTGTGGAGTCATCTAAGGAGAGTCTGAGCTGTGTGTTTGTGCCTTTGAAGGACATCCCAGATCTGCCCGCGGGCCGCACACAGAAGGAGGGCCAGGTGTGTGAGCTACGCTGTCAGAATGTCTACATGGGTACAGGGTACGGGCGCGATGAGGCCGCCGCCAAGGCCATGGCCTCTAAAGAGGCCTTGAAGGCATTCCAGGGGCGCAAAGTGACTGTGAAGATCTGCAGGCGGCGCTTCCGGGGGAGGGACGTGGAGGATTTAGTTCTGGTTGATGACCAGCCCAGGAACCCGGTCTTTCCACCTGCTCTCAGCTATCCCTTTCAGGCAGAGCAACAGGGAGATGGGTTATCATAGCAAAGCCAGGAGTGGCGTTAAGACACTGTGTAAATCACTGGTGGATTGAAGGTCATGGAAAAAGTACAGCAGTGTCAAAAAGAATTGGCTCAATATATCACCATGTTTTGCATTTTATTATATACTTAATTTTTGTTGTTGTTTTTTTGAATATCGTACGCCAAGTTCTTTTACTTTTTGAGATATTTAAACTCACTTGTAAGAATGAAGGTTTGTTGGGTTAAAATGGGTTTGATTTTCAATTGGCACCATATAACTATTATAATTTTCATCAGCAGTTACACCTTAGAATTTAGGTAGATGGGCATGACTGCCTTGTGTGAAATCTTTGTCTGCAGTATCCATTTGCCTTTTGTCATTTTATGACTTTACAAGTCAAATGAGCTCACTAAAGCATGTCTAGATATTATGTGGTTGCTATGTACATCAATCAGCTCCAGAGGTAGACATCTACTTTAATATGAACAGAAGGTATGCTACTGATGAGACTTGTTAGAGACGCTATTAGAAAAGGCCTCTATTGATGCTTGAATTTGTTTAGCCTTTTGTGTGAGTTTTAATTACACTCATACTGTCTCAATTACCAATCACAGAAATAGTCTGGAGATAAATGTTTGAATTCATAAAATACTTCATTCAATATTTCATTATGTTTATTTCAAATTTTCCGATCCCTGTCTACATGGGTGCAAGCTTTTGTTTTCATGTCAGGATCTGGCGTTGACTTAGAAACCACTTAATTGTACGTACTGTGTTGAGAACTTGTTGGCTTGTGTTATGGTTCAGTTCTGATAGAGAAGATGTATATAAAGCCAAGTTAAAAAACACTTTCAGAATGAGAGAAGAATGCTTATTCTGTGTGCTTCGCTGAATTAAATACATTGCTATCCATTGAAACAAAAATCCCACAATGTTCTGTGTTACGGTATATTTCTATAAGTTCTCCTGTTTCTATATTTTTGTAAATAAAAATTATGTAAAGAATAGTGTACCCTTATTGTAAACATATCATTATTAACCATGGCCAGTAGAGGGACACACATAATGGTCTTTTTCTTATGACTTTGTTAAGATCTCACCAAAACATACATTTTTACAATGTGAACACTGGTTGGTATTCTTCTGTTACCATAGTTTTTAAATACTGTGATTTGCCTTATCACTGACCTAAATGCATAGTGTCTTGTCAGCCTGTCACACACCTTATTGAGTACAGATAGCTGTTTGTGCACCTCAAACCTTTCATCCAAACCTCATGCTTGTCCTGACAAGTACTGTATTGAGGTAATTAAATACAACTGACATGCTGAATGTGTTCAGGCAACAATTCTACATCCTGAGTCCAGAGAGACAGCAATCCCTTTAACAAGTAATTGTGTTTCCTGGCGCTTCCTTCCAAACCCAATTAGACACACGTCGGATGCTTGTTATTCACAGCTAATAGGTGTTTGGCTTCTGTTAAGGAAGGTGAATCAAGTTAGAGCTCCAATGTGGTTTGACTGACGTGTTCATGACGTGTCCTGTTCTTGACCCTGAGGATTTTTTTAAACTTCAGTACAGGCTTCACCTTGCCATGGATAATTACTGACTCACTGGGGGTACTCTTGACACTTCATTACGCCACCGGCAAGGACACTGCTGCTCAGAAAAGTATACAGGTTAAAAAGCACACTGTGACCACCAAGGCAACAAACTGATAGTAATGTATAGCTCCCGAAGTGACAGCTTCACTGGTGATTGTTTTATTTGACAAAGTATCTGTCTATGAAACTAAAACCATTTTCACGTTTGTTTGGTCAGTTATCACAATTTAATCAGTATCATTGCCACTTCATAGGGCCTGTCATTGCTGTCTGAGTGGATACGGACACCACAGACTACATTAGGATGAAGAAGAGATGCAAGGTCATTATTGTATATTTTGCTAGAATGTATTTTGTTTGGGGTGTCTTGTCAGTAAACACATTTCAGGATGTGTCAAATAAACACAATGACGTATTCTTGAACATAGCGTCCTTAACCCGCCCGGGTCTTTGGAAGTGAACAGACCATCCTTCTGCTCCACCAACTTTGGAGTCTCCCGTAGGCCATGCATTAGATAATAATAACCCCCAATGACACTAACACATAGAGACGGCATACATGTGGGTGGCTGACTTGATTGACAATCCAGAATATTTGTCCACTTGTCTTTGTTGCTTTAGGTCGCTGTTGACTTCCTCAAATGGGCATCTTCTATTAGCCACACCCAAACTGGTGTCAAATGGACCAAGTTAACATGTTGTTCATGTCTGGGGCCGAAGGTTATTTACAACCTGTGAGTTCTGCATCGTGCCACCAAGTTGCTAATAAGAGATTGGCCTGTCAGCTAACATGAGGACAAATGGATGCTGGGAGAGTCAGTCTGGGCACATTTGAAGGAAAGACAGAGATGCAAGTGAGAGGTTGACCACTTTGACATTATAAAAAGGGCAATTTGGTGCTTCCCGGTGGTTTAATGGAGTAAGGCAAGTAGAGCAGAAACATTCAAGGTGGTAATTGAGAATTCCTCCAATGGTTTATTCACATACAGTACCAGTCAAAAGTTTGGACACATTTTTCCAAACTTTTGATTGATACTGTACCTGACGGTAAACGTATCTAGGCATTGTGAATGGACTGATTGAATGTTGTTTTTTCATTTGTATAACTCTTTTACGAGCAAAGTCACAGAGGGCTTCACAACTGTCCACAAATCAGCACCCAACAAACCTAAACCCTCAAATGTTTTATTGTGAGATCTCTCCCTAAATCTACCCTTACTGATTGCATGTTGTCCCTATCAGATGCAATGTACAGGGCTGCAGTTTAATTTCACAATCAATTTTGACCTTTCCACCTGATTAGCAGGCTTTATTATTTATATGATTTGAGCCTAGATATTTCCTTAAACCGGTAAGAGGCCTGTTGGTTGTAAATGACTTTATATGTGGAAAAATGGAAATGGAGTTTAGGCTTTACCCACTATTGAACAACACTGTTTTATTTTTTAAAGTTCACAAGTAATTGAAAACAAATATTACATGACACAGGAGGCTCTCTTCTAAAATCAGAAAATAATATAAATCGACGACGAGTCTGAACACCTTATCTTACTGCGCAGTACAAAAATTAGGCACCCCATATTTTTCACCTGAATCTAGACAAACTTATTGAACAGAGACCACGCAGACTGCTTTACAAAACAATATGTAACACCGTTTATTTTAAGTCATGTTAGAGTACTGTTATATATAGTGGAAAATAAAATATTTCAAGTTGAAACACCTTTTTGGGTAGACAATCTTTCAAAATGCAATCTGTCTTTCTCCTGATAAGCACACCTTGTAATGAAAAATATATTATAAAGATCACATAGACCATGATATAACAATATTTCAATAGCTTCCCGACTGGTCCACTTACATTCAAAAAGCATAAGTTCACAAGCACTTGAGCAGGAAAAAGTTACAGAATGCTCCACGAGGACAGTCACACATTTTCCCAATTCGCGCTCCTTTTCTCACCGCACATTGCTCTCCAACGTCGCACTGAAAAGAGATGGAGAATGTAACTAAATGGTTAGATCTTTGTAACAATAATAAGACCAACCAATGGTGAATAACCAATACAAAGCATTTCACAAAGTTGTGAAATTACGTTTAGAATACAGTTGATTGGATATTAACTTTTTTTGTTTTTTTGAGACTCAATTCAGAATGATTTTGCTTATTTACCGTTGGAACTTGACCAAATTTCTTTTCCCACATTGATAGTCGTTTGGTCTGCAGCTTTTCAAGAACGTCTTGTAGTGCACCAAGCTGTTGAAAGACAATACAATTATAAACTTTTTATATTTCTGACCATTGCTCAATCAACATTTTTTATGTCAAATTGATCTTATTTGTAAAATAAACTTACAAGCTGTTTTTCATTGGTCAAGTTGGGATCTTTGGGGTAGAAATCCCGCAAGGCTCTTGTGTCAAGGTCTATTTCCGAATCCGAGTCGTCAATTTCAGCACCGAGAATGATGGACAGCAGCGCCGCACAAACTAACACTCTTGTCCATAGTCTAGAGCTCTCCATGGTCCCAGTGTACACAGGGATTTGATTCTAAGTTGTTGTCTTCTCTCTCCAAGAAATCCACTTCAAATACCCAGTTCCCTGCAATCCACAGACCTTATATCTGATTTAACACTTGCCGCTTCCCGGCGACTCCTTTTGCTCCACCTTTACCATTGATTTTTCATGCGTAAGAAGCGCAGCGGGGGTGAGTCATTGCATGCCTCCTCAAAGTTACTTGACTGTCATTGGGTGGATACCAAAAGAGGCCATTGATATTCTATCTAACATTATGCCTTAAGAATGCAGTTAAATAAACGTACTATTTGTTTTGCATGTTTAATCTTGACGGATTTAGGCCCTACATATTGTAATTTCATTATTGACGGGTCCTGGAACGGGCAGCTGTTTGATGTTAACAGATTAAACAATGTGCAAATCAATTCTACACATTATAGCCTATACCACAATCATGTTGTGGAATTATGTTCCAAATGCCTCATTAAAATGTGTTGATCTACTAAAATATACCTTGTCTCAATATTGTTATTTTGTTTATTCTAAATTGGTTCATTATTTCCGTCATCGTTGTCAAATTAACTGGTATTTATTTAAATATATAGGCGACATTACCATGTAGTAATCAATTTACTGTGACAATTTACAGTCTCATGTGGGAAACTGTAAATAACAAATCACCATATTTATGATATGGTGAGGCAAATAAACTTTCCTATTGAATATCGAGTTGTATTCCTAATCATCTAAGTTGACAGCCCATCAAGTTTTTTTTTCAACTGAGTTGGCTAACATAAAACCATCAAACAGCTTTGATCCCTTTCTCGAGCGTTCCCTGCTTCCTGTCTGTCAGCAGACGGAAAGGAGAAGCAGCTTTGATTGTGCTCGAGGCTGGATGACTCATTTCTCTTTCCCCAATTACAGTTTTCAGATTCCGGAAATGTTTTTATTTCCTAAGATGCAAAAACATTTCCAGTAGGTCATAGGAAAATTCTTACATAGACTAAAAAATGTATTAGCAAGTTTAGATTGTTTCATGTTATGTGGACTGTGGACAGCCTATTCTTTATGTGACTGTGATTTGTGGTTTAGATTTGCCGTTGTTCAAGTGATGGATATCAGTAGATATTCAAGTATTTTGACCAAATGTTTGCCTAAACATCGAAGCACCATAACAAGGAGATCAACAATGTCAACCCAATTGATTAATGAGGTGCCTTGGGCCAACCCACACACCATGAGCACAAAAAGACTTCAAATCCTTGAGCCAGATAATCAAACTGGCTGGTTTTGCTACAAACCCACTGTCTTTGTTTTACTCACTGCTATGTTTGGTTAATGGCTGTCTAGAGAGCCTGTTTTGAGCAAACCTCTTACATCCTAACGTTGTTTCTACTGTAAATCAAACAAGTTCACATGGGTACATTCTGAGACACTTTTTTGGAGTGTGTCCATGTATGTATAATGAACCTGAAGGTCCAAGTCACTGCATGTCATGATTAACGAGGACAGACAAATCATCCCAAAGGGCTTGGAACTCTCAAAACAGACCTACACAATGATAGTCAGAAGTATTGTATTACACATGAGGAGCATGTAATAAACCAAACACATTGATACAAAGAGCACACACGTGTGTGGGATGCAGAGTGGGGGCACAGGGTTAGAACATTGAACAGATTTTAAAATGGTTAGTGCGCGCAAAAAAATATGGGATCAGGGGGACAACACTTCGGGGGTGAAGGAATTTGAGTGACACAGAAAATAAATGAAGTGAAATCTATGAGACCCTGCTGAGAAAAAGCAGCCATTCTCATGGCTGAGAGCTGAACTCTCACTGTTCCTCTCACTTGGAACAGCTGTGAGCTCCACCATGACTCATGTCCCCACACGGCAGCTGGGAACCACAAAACATAGTCTAACTATTGCATCTATAATGTTGACTTTACGTACTGCAGAGATTTTGGTTCCTCTGCATTGCGGAAAACAAACTTTCCTCTCCTCTTTCTTTGTCTTGTTGACCAGACAGAAAAGTTCTAGGTAATTGCAATATTTTTTGTTTCAAAAGCTCTAATTATTTTGTCTGCAAGTTGAAGTGTATGTGAGTGTGTGTGTGTATGGAGTATGTGTAGAAATGAGTGGATTTGTGTGTGTATGATACCTGAGTGTCCATGCTGTAAAATCATGGTTAGTATGTATTGTTAGTGTAGGTCTATCAGTGTGTTTGAGAGAATGAGCATGTTTTTTTTTCAATTTTGGCTTCCTGTCCTTGAAGTCAATTCCCAACTGAAATGCACTGATGTGTGGGAGAGAACCGCCTTCATTATTTCTCTTTCTATTTATTCCTTCCTCCATCTCCTTTAATAATACCCAACCTCCTCTGTCAGTCTCAGTGAAACCTCCTTTGTCCTCTGTTGGTAAGGGCTAGGGTTTGCTAACTTGTTGTTCCTCTCTCACACACTTTTCAGAGTTCTAATGACCAGTTTACAGCTTATGACCTTGTGCTGCAATTGATTCAGTAAAGTGTGTGATTATCTCCCACTTGTTATGAATCTGAATGAGGTTTACTTTGTTACAGATCCAAGACTTTCAACAGTTAAACTGCACTGTAGTGCGTCATCAAGGCATGAAGTGTTGGTATTTGTTAAGTTAAAAGTATGACACTTACAAAGCTAGATTGTTAAGCTTTCATACATTATAGACCTTCCAGTCTTTATATATTTTTTTAAGCTTTTCTTGCTTTGCTCTAATGGAGCTGAGTAACATCAGACCTGGCCAAGAGGGTGAGAATAGGTGAAGGAACATGACGAGAGATGGGAGAGCGAGAGGGACACTTCAATCAAGAGAGGAAGAGCCATCTCTGTCCACAGCCGTAATTACACAAAGACATGACCCTGTCACTAAGGTGCCTCGTTAGTGGAAGCCTTTACGCTGACAAAACAAACCTTATATGGAGCGTGATGTCAGAGAGGAGAGAAACTAGAGAAAAAGAAAAGGGGGTAAGGTGAAGCCTGTCCTCAATCTCTAACTCTTACCCTCTTTCTATCTCTCCCTCCTTCTCTCTCTCTCTTTCTCTTGCTGTCTCTTTCTCTCTCTTTTCTTCTATCATTTTCTGTCTCTCTCTGTCTCTCTCCTTTCTTCTATTTCTCTATCTAACTCAATTCAAACTAATCAGATGAGTGTGGATGTGATTGAATGCCTTTTTCCAGACCCAGCCTGAATTCTAACTCCTGCCCAGCCGCCATATCCCTATCTCATAGTGACTTTATCTGTGACTCACATTTAATTACATCTGGAGTAGGATATGCTGCTGGTTTCTGCTTGAATTCAATGCATATGTGTTCATTAATTGCCACTATCACATTTGGTGGTAATCAAGCCAGAATGAAGAATTAAACAATATGTACAGTATGTGCACCAGATCTCCGTCAGACATCTGCATTTCTAGCCCATAGTCTCTTAAGAGCTTCTTCAAAGTCCTGCCTGCATGAGTCATCGAGGTAACTGGCCTCTTTCAGTCTGATTGTGTTATAAGAAGGATAAAGCTATTCTAGCCTGCTAGCTGCTAAATCAGTTTTTCTTAAGGATTAAAAATTCTATTACATTTCATTAAAGTCTGTGACATGTGGCTTGTGGCTCTATGGAATGAGGATTCACAGACAGAGAGTCTTACTCTCTTCAGGCTTGTGGTGCTTTGCTCCAGCCCAAAATACTTCCATGTGAATACATTTCCCTGGCTTGGTGGGTATTGATAAAGTGCTTTTTCATCTCTTCTTCTACCAAGAAGAGACCACCTAAAGGAACTATTAGTCTTGTCAGAAACCAAAGGGCACCTTGTAGCTCAAATGAGGGATCAGGGGACACACAGGTCTATACTAGTGATTCAAGATGATTTGTCGCCAGGCAGGTGTTCTACAGTGCTACTCCAATCAGAGAAGTATATTCGGACGTGATGGGTCGTGTTCAAACCAGCAGGGTGCCAAATCACTGGTTTCTTTAGGGTTTTTGTGTACAGACAGACACGGATCAAACTATAGTCATGTTGATAATGACAGAGTCCACTATAGTTGAACTATGATTACATACTGATGACCTTGAATTGTAGTCTGGAATTTGTAACAACAGCAAAGAAAACAAAAAGAGCAGTTGAGAAGCAACAGAGTCCAGACAGGGTTGTTTATCCTTGTTCTGCCACCAATAGACACTGTTGAGATATTTATTCTTGTTCCAATTAGATCCTAGAGAACTTTGCCAAGTGACCCTAACAATGAAGGAGGTCAACTTGAGATTCCATAAGATGCCCCAACACTGGTCCTTTCCCAGTCCTCCCATTCCAGCTCTCCTCTCACTTAGCTCAAGTATTGATGCAGTTCATGCTTTCAATATGACTGTATATTCATCATGTCAAAAAAAATCTACTCACTTTTGGTGATCAAATTATAAACATAATGAAAACTCCTTGAATACCTATTAATCTCTATTTGTGACATTATTGAAGTATTTTGTACTGATGCATAATTCAGAAGATAAACCCGTTGTGTTTCCTAGTTGTGTGGGCGGAGCGTGTGATGAATACACAGGCCTGTCAGCTCCCAGCATTCAAATGATGCTGTTTTGACTCCATTAAGACTGTAGAGATCTCTGCATACTGATTTTAATGCTAAATGTGTGGGTTGGTCAAAACATAAAAACACAAGTCAAGACTGAAGACAATCAATCATTTGGCATTGGCTCATTGCAGGGTATAAGCCTTCTGTAGTTGTGTTGTCAGCACAATGCTGTCTAATAATAGTAGAGCCAAGAATAATGATAGTTTGTTTATGAGGAATTATGCCCTTTTGTCGTCCTCTGAGGCCCCAGGCCAGGAGAGCAGTGCTCTGCTCATTGGATCAGTGTTCCTTGTATGCTGAGGCAGCCTCGTCCTGTCAGCCCTGTGGCCCACAGTCGCACCCTTGTGCGTCATTGTGAGGTAATTAAAGGTTCTGAGCATAGATGCTTTCTCTTTCTGTCTGCCTACACGCTCTTTATTTGTTCTAAACAAATGACATGCAATAGATCTGTAATTGCACTGTAAAACAACAATGGCAGTGTCGTCAGGCTTTGCAATATTGATGAGAATTTGTATTTATCCTGCTTGTGCACACATGCACACAGGCACATACTGCACGCACACACCCTTTTTTGTGTTTCTGTTTAACTACACAACCTCGTTGCATGGATGTGTAAACAAGTTTGGAATCAATACTGGAGTCCAGATGGTGGATAAGGGAATTCCTTCCTTTTTGTTAATCGATTCAGTCTCATTTATCAATAATTATTCAAATATGTTGTATTTTATTTTAAATCAATCACAGCCAGAACAAACTGTTAAAACAGTTTAAAGTTCCAGTTTTATCTTTCAAGACTTGACTAGATGATCCTGATTTTATATGGTTGAGAAAACCCAGATTGAACACATTAAGAAGGAGAGAGTTCCTGTCAGTGCTTGAGAGACTTCAAGTTTCCTTCTGGGACACGTTATTGATTTTTGTCTGCTCTTGTTCTGAGTTTTGGTTGAAAAATAGGCAATAATCCAGACACTGCCAGATTAGACTGTCAGACTATTTGTTAAAGTAAATGTATCATGCATTTTTAGGGCATATTTTACTCCTATCACAGTGTCCCACTAATAGATTACCACAGGGATTCCCCAAGTCATCCCCAAAATGCACAAAGCTGCATACAGCCACAAATAAGAAGAGAATAACAATTAAGATGGTATTTCCATATGTGTGTGCTCTTTATATAAGGAGACAGAAAAGTTGCATGGAGGAAAAAACCATATGCAAACACTGCAGAGTGATAAACAGGGAAAGACTGCAGTCTATTCACAGGAAGATTCATTAGTGAAATGTCACACATCACTTTTAGAAACTCAGTTTTCATCAGTTTTTGTATGACTCAACTAGTGATTAAAGTGGTATTGGAAGAGGGGTATGTTTTGCAGCGTTTTATGAGACAACAACACTGTTCCAGGGGCCTCCACCCACAGCCTCCGTCACAGGTTGTCTCAGTGCTCATTCGCCCACATCTCATATCTGTCCTGTGCTTTATTGGTTGGCTCACTCTGACATTAAACACTCCTCAAACCTGCTGAAACCTGCTGTCCAACAGCCCCCCAAAGTAATTAGAGTTGGTGAATAATTAAATTGGGGCTGAAAGGTGTTTATTACAGTTGTTGTAACGACACACATTACTCACTTCCCAGTCCAGTGGTAGATACAGGTACTGAGGTCATGCCTGACTGTCTGGCAGTCACATTAGAATCATTTCAGTGTTTGGGGAATTACGCTTCAGCCCAGAGGTCATTAGCGACATGGTCTAATCTCTTTTTGTTGGCCCTCTGATGGAGCACCACTGTCCAGGGAGAGGGCCGACTCTACAAGTCTAGACAAGGAGAACTGTGCAACTCCCCTCAATCATGCAACCAACACTTATCCAGAGTGAAGTGGCTAAAGAGAGGTAGCAACAGTAGATACTAGCTTACATCACTTTTTGTACAGTATATCTACCAGAGCTGTTATGTGAACGCTTACATGCAGGGTGCAACCTTCCCTATTCGAACAGGCTGTTTTAAAAAAAGAATATTGTTCTTGCGCTGACACATGCTTGCATTAACTATTGATGTACAGTACCAGTCAAAAGTCCTATCAAAGCTGAAATCAAACCTACACCCTTGCCCACAATATAACACTGTAACCATGACTAAATCATTTTTATATTATTTGTATGTGTCCCCCCCCCCAGGAACTGTTCTTGAGAAAATGTAAATGAAATTATCCACACCAAAAATGTATATCAAATATTCACCCCTGATACAAAGCATATAATCTCACTCTGAACTTTTGGTGAAATTTTGCAGCCCTAATATCTACTGTTGATTTTGAAAGTTGGATTACTAAATCTAAAACAGTCCAGGTCTTGGTTCAACAAGGGAGCTGCATAGACCTGCAGAATTGTTGTTTTTCACTTTGTGTTACTTTATGGTGCAGCTTGTCAGAAATTGATCCCTTCAACATTTGGATAGTTTCTGCATCTGAGATGGTTCATTCTATTTTAACAGTGCCCTCTATTGGTCTGAAAACATCCAGCATACATTACAATGTTGTTTTTTAAATACGGTATAAATTGATAAAGGTTACCTGACAATTGTATTGTTGTTTTTTTACATACATCTCTGTCTCTATTTTACTTAAGATGGATTGTGTTTTATCACCATAGCTCAGTGGTTAGAGCACTTGATTGCTGGATTGTATTACGGTGGAATTCATTCCACCGAAGTTAAAAGGCAGCACAGGCCATAGAGGTGGCCACACAGGGGCAGCAGTGTCACACAGAGAATGTATTCAGTGTCACAAAAATGTCTGATTTGTCCGTTCCATGTGGGCAACATTTTTACAGTTACTGCCTTCAGGTGTGAGGGATTTATTCGTAGTGTTTAAAGACTGCTGTCATAGCATGGTTCGATTTAATTACAGACAGGATAAGAGAGAGAGATGGATGCTACAAAGAGTGAGTGAATAGATAAAAAGAGTGTGAGATAGAGAGAGAGAGAGAGAGAGAGAGAGAGAGAGAGAGAGAGAGAGAGAGAGAGAGAGACTGACAGAGTGAGAAACAAAGACACAGACTGAGAGAGGTTGAATGAGTGCGTGAGTGAGTGACAAGTTGATTTTGTTACCATTAAAATAATGTACACTGAAATCACTGTGGCATCATGCTTGAATAGAGGTGTCTGCTCAATAATCTGATGCATCACAAATCTATAAACCGTATAACAGCGCACAAAACTGAATCACAAAACACAATTAAAAAAACCTGATACCCTTTTGTGTGAAATGCATCTTCTTTCACAGATCGTGCTTTAGGCAAATCCACACCAGGCTACAGTAGTTTATTAATCAACCAGTGTATTTCAAAATGATACAATACCATTGAGGCTGTATTTATCACAAACTGTTCACTATGATAAAATAAATGAAGAGTTAGCTCCAAGACATCTTTGATGGATCATTTTCATAAGTTATACAACCCACAGAAGGCATTCATGCGGTTTTGTTTTGCTTGAGGACATACAAAACACTGAACGGTGGGAAGGCAGTCTCTCAGGTCAGTTATTACGTAAACATTTTCTAATCTTGATTCTGTGACATCAACCTCTGTTATGTTTATATGAACCTAAAGGCTGCCCTGCATTTCAAGTGTCTGAAAGGAAACATTTCTCCATTACAGTTTGCTAACACTTCACCAATAAAGAAGTGTTTTATTATTTAATCAATTCTATATTAGACACGTTACCACAGTCAGTGAAAAATATATAGCTTATTCCTTCCACACAAGCTATCGTATTTTAATGCAGCCAATTAGAGACATAATGGCACAGAAACTGTCAAGTAAACTTAAAAACACACAATGGGCGACTGTGGCTGTGACAGAAACATTGGTCCTTTTCAACATAATGCATTAGACAGCCTTATCACACCCTATTGAAATGTACAAGAACCAAACAGGCCATGCACCACATGTTTAGAATGAAAAATGAGAGTGATGGAACATTGACTTCATGTCATTTTACATTGCCTGTAATACAGCATGGATCCTGTTTGTCACATGGCTTAATAAGAATGTACCTGTTATTCTGAAACTCAACGGAGCATTTTATATTCCTTCCATACATTGGGCCCATTCATTAGACCACTTCAGTCTAACAGCAGACTTAATAGACTTACAATGGCAACTCCAATGGGTTAAATAATGCAGGACAGATGAGAGCTGATCATTGTATGTCAACATTGATCAACATGTTTAACACATTCCTCTTCTGTAGTATTTTTAATTCAAGATGACCAGTAATGTTTTCATTTATTGAAATATTTTGTTGTCAGTCAAAGAACAAAGGGATGGTGAAGCCTGCATCTTATACCAGAAATATGATAACCCGGTGTTGATGATTGACAATCTCTACTCTCTTGAGCGACCCAGCGGCGTGAAAGCGGTTAACACAGACACAGGTCTGCTTGTGTCGCTGCATCGGATGGATGAAACTAATGCAATCAATGTTGAGACTGAGGGGCAGGAACAACATTCATTCTGTAGAGACTGAAGAGCCTAACTGAAAACAAAAATACTCCCATTAGAGCAACAAAGAAGGAATGCTAAAGCAAAGCTGATGCAAGACAGAGTAATTCCTTTTTACTACATTTTGACTTTTTGACTTTTACTTTTTACATCAAGTCTCTCCTGCAGCCTTACACCCCCACCCGCCACCTACGGTCTTCTTCAGACAACCGCCCAGTGGTACCACCGCTCAAGACTGCCCGGTCCCAACACAAGCTCTTCTCCTGCCCGGCCCCCCAGTGGTGGAATCAACTCCCCACCTCCATCAGAGACACTGACTGCCTCTCTACCTTCAAGAGAAGGCTCAAGAGGCACTTGTTCCGGGAGTACAACGGCACTTAGGAATGGTTTGCTGAACTCAATGCTAGTTTCCTCAAGGATCACAATGACTCTTGCTTAGAGACTTGTTGCTCTTGTTGGTTAGTGGCAACTGATTTAAACTGTTGTATTCGCTGCAAAACATTCTATTTTAGTTCATCTCATTCATATTTGTATTTTTACTGTTGCTGCTTTTTCTACAGGTACACTTGCATTTAGAGATTCATGTTGTTTAATTGTAACTTGCTTAACTACATGCTCTTATGGTTCTTCCCTTTGGCACTTTTGGTTGTTCACAATGTGTGTTTTGGCTACCCGCAATCCTTTGGAGCTATCTTGTTGTTATTATCAGTGACCTATGCACTTTGTAAACCTCTCTCTTGGAAGTTGCTTTGGATAAAAGCGTCTGCAAAATGAATAAATGTAAATGTAATGTAAATGTACTTTAGTCTATTTAGCAGCCATGTTTTACATTTAATTAACTTCACTTTAGACAACTCAAAGTTTTAGGATGGATGAGAGGAATAATTAAATAGAAGGTATGAAACATGCAACTCTGAAGTGTTGGGTCAAGCTAAGAAGATGTTGTGAGAACGTTCTGGTTCATAGGATGATCAGTCTCCCTGCTATCTCATAACCTACACATGTCACTTGTTTGATTCATGAATACTTTCTCAGCCCTTCTGCACACCATATCCTTGATGGGCCTATTGCACCTAGCCAAGACTGGCACAAGATGACCAAGACAACCCATCGATATAGCCTACAGAAATGGTCTGCAATAATAAAGAGGCATCATTATTGATAGGTTTGTTTATTGCACACTAAAATGAACAAGACAGCCATAGGAATGTCTTTGGTGCTTCCCTGAAGGCAGAAAATAGGGGACCTTTAAATGAGCAGATCTCTGTTATTACAGTCCTTTATGGACTTGGTGGATTGGTGCATTCTAAAGTGCAGGTCTCGGCAATCCTGTGGGTTATGGTCCCCTGCGCCTTGAGGCAGTGTTTTCCTGTTTGGTTCTGGGAGCTTGACCCCCTGCCTTTCAGACTGTATGACTCATACCACAGCTGGAAGCTTCTGGTTCGTCTCTGGTGACAGTGGGTGGGACGCAGACTATACCTTTACTTTGCCATTTTATAGTGAGTGAGAAGGTGTGAATGGGATTTTTATGGACACAATTCCACTGGTATCACAGCAATATTCATGAAGAGAAGTACACAACCACTCCCTGTTATTGTCATTGGTTCACTGAATAATGAAAACTGTGAGGCTGGAGGCCAGACAGGTGGAGGACTCACTGAAGTCAACAGAATCAGTCAAGCATTCTGCAATGTGGCAGTTGGTTTCAACCCATGAAAGTATTTGTGTTTCCTGTTGCCTCCGCGTTAGCCTATGATGACATCAAGTATGATTGACTCTGGGAATCTTGAAAGATCCGTTCAACAGTGGTTACGAATCTCTCAACAAATAGGCCTAATCTTACCAACAAATAAGTTCTCAAAACAAAACAACATAGGGATCAAAACAAGATACTTTTATTTTTATGAAAATGAGTTTATACTTCTTATTAGTTGCAGCATATCATAGCATCAGTGTAAAAGTAATTTAGCAGAATGTTGTATTCTACTGCTTTGTGAGTGTGAAGAACACTGAACCAATAACAAGTAAAGGGAAACATCTCTTTATTTCACAATCCGACATGCATTTTCAATGCAATTCAATTCATGCAGACACAACATTTTAAATAATGGGGTGATAAATTGACCAGATAGACTGAACCCAAGTCATGTAATGCTGCATAGCAGCTTGTGGTTGCTGCATTGCATGTTATGGACACAGCTTGTGGTTGCTGCATAGCATGTTATGGACACAGTGGGGGTTAGAATGCCTCCCTGTGTGTACTGGTAGTGGAGTCAGGACTGTTGCCTGTGGTGGTCACACAGTGAGGCAGCCATCCTGCCTGGAGCCTAGATGCATTTAAGGAGGAAGGAGTTGCAGTT
Organism: Hypomesus nipponensis; assembly: GCF_054491055.1. Classification (NCBI taxonomy): domain Eukaryota; kingdom Metazoa; phylum Chordata; class Actinopteri; order Osmeriformes; family Osmeridae; genus Hypomesus; species Hypomesus nipponensis. The sequence goes on along the minus strand of NC_140379.1, from coordinate 12,988,973 downwards.
GCCGCCTCTGCCACAATCACACAGCTTCCCAATACGGGGACCCTGTCTCATAGCACACCTGTCACGCATCCCACACTGGAAGGGAGGGGAAAAGAGAAAGGGGGAGAGAGGGCGAGAGGAAGAGACAGTGCTTTATCAAATGGCACAATTAACCTGTTAATTATGGTTAATAATGAGGTTCATTATTCAAAGCTATGGTTAAAGTAAGTGAAGTTTAATTAAAAAAAAGTTTAATTAGTTTGATTTATGGCTGGAGAGATGTTTGTGGTTGTTCAGCATCTTTCTTTCAGTTAATTAGCGCAAGGGCCACAATCTTGATAAGTCTATAATTGCTCTGGAGTCAGGAGCAGTTGGCATTTTGCTGCTTGCATTTAATTACTGACATCTCACAGTTGCTAATTGGTTAGATAGAAACTTTAAATTGAACAGCACTAGAAAAACTGTCTTGGTGGTCAACCAAAAGGAATACAATTATCAAACATTCGACTTCCTCTGCATATTTCATGGAGATTCCTTACATTTAGGCATAGTACACGAAATAAATATACAATAAACTGCAACATAATTAACTTTTCACAAAGAAATAAAGTATACATTTTGGGGTAGTATAAGTGTGATAAACACTGAAATAAAATCGACTAAATACTTGAGGGCACGGATTGTACTTACAATTGGGATGCTGCCTCGCTTGTCAGTGGATGGAAAACGGTGGTTCATCTTCCCCAGAAGAGTTTCCATCACATCCATCTGGGGGCGGAAAAGAACGTTAACAATGACCCAAATGTGCACTTACAAAGAGGTGAGGGGAAAATAAAACAGACTAAGTGAAAGTTTTAACATTGAACCGTCACATCAGCCGTAGGCTATGTTCCTCAATAAAACGTTTTATATTGGAGCTGTTGTTAATGCTGCATTAAGCTAAATTTAAAGGTTCTTACATTTTAGGATAACACTCTTATATGTTACATTTAAACCAACAAGCTTCTTACAAGTTCTTTCTCGTTGGCCGCGTCAAATGTCTGAGCGTCAAATTCCTCGGATGAAACTTCTTGTGACGCCTGTCCGCGGCACATCACTGACAGGAGGCCGATGCACAGCAGCCCGCGCAGCACCCCTGAGCTATCCATGGTTCTGATGCGGCACGTGGCGAATGCGGTGCGGTGGTCGCGCAAGAAAACAGGGAGGATATAGGAAGAGTCTGATTTACAGGTATAGGCTAAGCGTTCTATTCACAGACTACCGGACCTTCTCCCTTTTAACTACTCGGTAGCCCCGCCTGTAAGGTCATGCTGCAACGGCAGGTTGTTAGACTGGTTGAGAAGTCGTCCTAGCATGAATTGTTGGACATTTCTACTAGAGTCTGTAAACACGTTAACTTAAATTATTGTATGACTGGGCCCTAAGAAAAGGCTACTCCTTTGCCGAGATATTAGAGGATACTGTTTAAGAAGCTCCAAATGGTTGACAAGGCCAATCTTGAAAGAGAAATTTGGATCAAGATTTACATTAATCTCTAAAACAACCAACCCATTCAGTAAATGTTTATGTTAAAACTAAGGCAAAACATGTTCTTGTTTGAAATTAAACTGCCGCTGTCAAATTAATAATAAACTTGAGCTAAATCTGTCATTAGGCCTGCAGAGGGCGCTACACCTGCAGTTTTGTAGATCAACTGATGGGTGTTTCCTGAAGCGCATACTTTTGGATTTAGGAAGGAACACACCCAATGTGACATCAGTGAGGGTTTGAAGAAGAAAAAATTCTGAGCCTAGACTGTGGAGGAACAGGAGGGCCGAGAGCGCCTTCCCGAACTTTTGGTTATATTCGCATATAGATAGGCTAAGTGGACAAAAGTGTGCAAACGAAACTATAACTTTACAAAATCTAACCGGGGACTGGGGATTATTTGATTTGTCTAGAAAGGATGTCAACTTCTGACGAGGCAGACGGGCTTCGGCCAAGATATGGGTGTAAGTATAAGGAAACTTTTTTTTTGCACACCTTGATTTCCAAAATAGGGAAAACGTTTAAGATAAATTCTGCCAGAGCCCAGCTCAGTTGCGTGTCAGTTCAGTCGCAAAACTACTGTTTAAAGATACATTTTAAATTAGTATGAAGTATAGTTTTATGAAGAAAAAATAACTTTTGAGAGCGTGGTAGGAGCTGACTTCCGCATTTTCATTCATATGAACTCATTTCCTACTTTGTTTAATTTTACTATATTTACAAAGACTGGTTAAGATTGTATTCGAAAAAGATAAACAGACAATGGGTTAGCCTTTTGATCTATTGCTGTCTAGTCCTTTTCTTCTTGAAAGTTAGTCGGTGTTCGGTTGGTCCTCTACCTTAACAGAGTTAAGAGAGGAACGAGCCATTCACTTACGGTTTCTATGGTCTCAGAATGACTTCCACAACAGAAATAACATTCCACATATGCAACTAACCTCAGGTGCTGTTTAATTAACGACCTATACATTTTGCTCTCTCGGCCTCTTTGTCATTGGTCATTTTACCGTTGTATATCCTGCGGTAAAGTAAGTTGAACTATCTAGAGCAAGGGCAATCCACTGAGTAGACCTAGGCAAGTTCTCTGAAAGCCTGACTTATTTCAATGTTTTATAAATGAATTAACAAACAAAGGAAGCAGATGGTTAGATGGCATGAGTACACTTGTACAAGACCTCTGTGTTGTCAAGTTCCCCAACAAAACTGAGCTTTGTATCATCACTACTTCAGCTTTTTACATCAGAAGTAGGAATGTTTGCATAATGTGGTGTGTTTGTTGGATGACAGCTGTTCTGGATGGAGTGGAGCGTCTCACAGCTGAGGAGATGGACGAGAGGAGGCAGCAGAACATGGCCTACGAGTATCTCTGTCACCTTGAGGAGGCCAAACGGTAACAACGAGAGAGAGAGACATTGCTGTTCTCTATGCCCTGCTCTCTGCTGTAGTTACACCTTACAACACGCTCACACCTGCTCACATGTGAATGTGGCCACATGGTGATTCTCACCACAGTATGAAAAAGAGTGAGGTGCATGCAAAGTCTCCTGGACTCCCATGCCTTCACCTTCCATAGGTGTTCTACTGACTTGCTCCTAGATATGGCTTCTGACCCAGTGTTGCATGACCAGTTGTTGCAGGGTGACATGCTGCAATTGTTGAGACAGCGTCTGTCTCAACATCTGGCTGGTTCCCAATAACAGACTTCCTTGTGCACCATATTCTACGAGCTATACTGACAACTCTGTATGTCAGTGTGGACGCGATGGTTTAATTTTTCAGATTCTGTTGAGATTCATCAAGTAAGGTTTTGTTATCCATCAGTAATTCAGACACCAGACTGCAAAGCAGTTTGTGGGTGTAAAAGGTGATTGCCTATGTTGCAGGCACTTTGGTTGATTCACTAACCCAGAAGAGGAAGGAGCAAGTGCAACAGGAAGTGACTCAGTGACTCAGTCCCTTGTTGATTTTAGTATCTCAGAAACCCGCGGTTGTCATAGTAACTGGTTCCGGTGCGGGCTTGACTGTATGTTCTGCTGTGTATGTGTATACTCTTCTCCCCCTCATCTTTCAGATTTCACTTCCTATCCCACTCTTCTTCACCTCTCTTCTCTCGCTCCTCTTCTTCTCTGTCCGACCCCCGGGCTCCCTCAGTACTTACATGCTGCATGCTCTTTAGATGGCCTTAAAAAAACGATTTGAATTTTTAGATTATCTGCTCTGATTAACTTTTGGACATATCTTTATTTTCTAAATATTCTGGCAAAAATGTAGTATTTTCATCCGGTACATTCCATGTATACTGTAATTCTCAGGTTTACATTTCATTTATTTATTTAGCAAACGCTTTTATCCAGAGCAACTTCCAAGAGAGAGCTTTACAAAAAGTGCATAGGTCAATGATCATAAACAACGTGATAGCCCCAAAAATATTGCGGGTAACCAAAACATGAAGCATACATTGTGAAAAACAAATAAGTGCCATAGGAAGAAACATAAGAGTATGTAGTTAAACAACATGAACGTCAAAAGTGCGAGAGTTTACCTGTAAGAAAGCAAGCAACAATAATATAATTTACAGTGAGTACAAGTAAATCAGTTAAAAACTAACCAACAAGTGCAACAAGCCACTCAATAAGTGTCATTGTGTTCCTAGAGGAAATAACCTAACATTGGATCCAACAAATCTTTCTTAAGTACCGCTGTTCTCCTGGAACAAGTGCATCTTTAGCCTTTTCTTGAAGGTGGGTGGTGCACATTGTTTTCTGTCATGCTCAAGAGAAAGTGAGCTTCAGGTGACACAGAAGTGAACTCCTAGGTGTGTGTGGGGGGGGGGGGCAGCCTGGAGCAAGTGCTCATGCCTGAATATGTGGTATGAAGAGAATGCTTCTCACATGAGCAAATACTTCCCAGGTGTTTTTGAGTTTCTCTCTTTCTCCCTGATATGTATGCTGTATCATGATGCAAACTAGGCCTTGGAGATATACAGTAACGCTCATTTCCATGATGTGTTGTGCCTGTATAGTTCTGCTGATATACCTCAAAGCTTGGCAACGTGTGCACACAGACACTGCTGTGTGACACTGTACTGTAGTGTGGGTGCAGACACTGTAGGCTAGACTTTCTGTGTAGAAAATGAAAGTCGAGCAAGGTAACCTCAGTTCAACAGGTCTGACATAGATTGTGTTTTCACTGTTGGGAGTCAGCCTCTCCTCATCACCATGAGCTTGTCAGTTGGCCACAGATCTCACAGCACTGCAACGCTAATTGTTTTAAGTGTTTTCTTGTGACAGTGTTTTTCAGTGGGACAGTGTGGGGCGACTTGATTGCCCTTTCTGAAAGAGAGAGGGTGTGTGTGTGTTCCCTCCCCTCCCCTGGTGCCCCAGTAAGAGCAGTGATTGTGAGGGAGTCTTTGTTTACTCTGGCCTGAGGTGAATGATGGCTGTGGTTCTGCTCTACGTGTCTTTCCCGGAGCCACCTGAAACCTAGAGTAGCGTGGATAACTGAACCAGAGGGACTTCCAGCAATGGGAGTGTCCGGTTATTGAAAGTCGAGAAGAACTATGGTTCCGTGAGTCTTAATCTGATAACACTCTGACAACTGTAATGTACAGGACCGTGTTGAGCATGTAGCACACTAACACTAATACTTGCTTTTGATGAAATTTTCAAAAATGTAAAGGGAATGTAAACAAATGTAATGGAATGTCTATGTGTCAGGTTCTTTGGAATACTATTGTCTAATGACACTGCTATCCCCGGTATGTTCCTCCCTGCGGGGTGGTGTGGTGCACATTCACAGAACTGGTCCTGTTGCATGAGAGAGCGAGGAGGGAGGACTGTTCTATATCCATAGCTCCAGCTTCAACCACACCTGCTCATACCTGACATGGCCCAGAACCCTCCGGGGTGTCACATACTGACACACTCCTGTTCACAGTGATGAATATGCACTGCAGAAAATCCAGAGGGCTTAGCTCATTGTTTCTGTGTGTAAAAGACTGCACACATGTTTGTTTAGTCAATAAAATAAGAAGCCTTTGAGGCATATCTCTCTCATAATCTCTTTGATTCCGGCAGGACCTTGTAGTTACAAGCCATAGTTGCATGCATGAAATCCTTCCAGTGAAGTAGAGCTACGTTGCTATTGCAATAAAGAGACGCTTTATGGTCAGAATGTATGACATATCTCTTAGACAGCAAGGTAACATATTTATTATCTCCTTTTCTTTCCCTCTCTTCTTTGTTTCTCTTTCTCTGCTTGTCTTCATCACCCTAACCGTCGTTTGATGTGTAAATCACGTCATGCAGGAAAGCTAAAGCTTAGCTGAACACACAGCACCCAGCCATAGGACCAAGTCAGCTAAGTCTGTTAATATACTGTAAATATCCCAGATCTCTCCTTTCATTACCAGAATTGTTTATAGAGTCTCTGTGTGGAATGTTGCACTGGCAGACCAGCTCCCTCAGGTACAGGGAGCTTCAGAATCATTTCCTGTTTCAACTCATTTCCAGGCTTTATGCTGCAGTGGCTAGTTATGTAATCTCTGAACTCCTGAGTGGTGTGGGAAGTGATCTCCCTGAGCAGTGAGGATAATCATCTCCTTAATTTGATTTATTTTGGTCTTTTGAAATGTCCCTGATAGCCTCTTGTGATTGGATATCGACTTGGGTCAAGTTAGACAGTATGCCAGTCTTAGTGCCGGTTGAATACCTTTACTCTGTCTCTTGTTGCTAGGTTACAGCTGTGAGGACAACAGCCTAGTGACATGTTCTGAGAGGTATTGACTCTCCACCTGCCTCTGAAAAAGGGGAGGGGGGTGGAATGATAGAGGGAATGAAGGAAGGGATAGAGAGAGGGATGTGGGTCGAACAATAAAGAAAGCAGCCAATAGCCTATGAAGCCGCTGCTGCTGCGTGTTCTAGAAGTCACCCTTCTGGTTTAGATACAAGCCTGGGGTAAACCCCACTGGCTGAAAAGATGTAGATAAGAGGGAGATAGACTACACCTGATAACACTGAGAAAGAGAGAGACTACACCTGATAACACTGAGAAAGAGAGGGACTACACCTGATAACACTGAGGAACGAGAGAGAAAGAGAGACTACACCTGATAACACTGAGGAGAGGGAGAGAAAGAGAGACTACACCGTATAACACTGAGGAACGAGAGAGAAAGAGAGACTACACCTGATAACACTGAGGAACGAGAGAGAAAGAGAGACTACACCTGATAACACTGAGGAGAGGGAGAGAGAGACTACACCTGATAACACTGAGGAGAGGGAGAGAGAGACTACACCTGATAACACTGAGGAACGAGAGAGAAAGAGAGACTACACCTGATAACACTGAGGAGAGGGAGAGAGAGACTACACCTGATAACACTGAGGAGAGGGAGAGAGAGACTACACCTGATAACACTGAGGAGAGGGAGAGAGAGACTACACCTGATAACACTGAGGAGAGGGAGAAAGAGAGACTACACCTGATAACACTGAGGAGAGGGAGAGAGAGACTACACCTGATAACACTGAGGAGAGGGAGAGAGAGACTACACCTGATAACACTGAGGAGAGGGAGAAAGAGAGAGACTACAGCTGAGAGGAGACTATGAGCTGCTCCCGGGATGATCACACCTCTGGGATGGACCCCAGCCCTGGGGGCTGGGATTGACGTGGTAAGATTGGAGTGGATGGAACTCCTGATGTTTGGGGGTGATCCTGATGAATGGGCTAACTGTGTGAAGCCTCCAGGGGCGCTCCACAGAGCACGGAGCACAGAGCTGTCCTCTCACAAGCCTGAGAACACTCCTCCATGACGGCTCACCACTGCAGGGTCAGATTGGGGCTGCTGCTATGGTTGCTAGGAGCCCAAGATCTGAGAAGTTGTATTTGTATCATCTGTATGTTCTTTTGATTTACAACACACACACACACACACACACACACTGAATAGTGTATCAGCTGCCCTGTAACTGTATGAGACTTGGGAGGGGTCAGTCAGTCCAGAATTCCAGTGTTGCAGTAAAGCATGTAATGGGTAATTTGGCTCACACTCTCATCCTCTTCTCTCTTCCACTCACTCCTGCCCTTTCTTCTCTCCCTTCGTCTCAGTGGGCTTTGTCTCTGGAATCATCATCTGTGCAGGAAAGCATAAGCCTCTCTTATTCTCCCTCTGCATTGGAGACTGTTATGGGGCAGTCTATACTTTTGCTGTGTAACCCAGACACACTTTACCTTTAAAGATGCTGTAAAGCAGAACTGAAAATGAGTTTTCACAGTTCATCACACCACAGAAGAATGTGCTGTTAAATACCCATCCAAATTCCAATGAAACACTGACAAGTATGTTAAATTAGGTTTTGAAAATTGTGAGAAAATCAGCAGTCTTCTCTGCTTGATACTGGGGGGGCGTGTTGCCTGAAGGAGCCAAAGCTCCACCCCCTTGAATTTAGCAACAACGGCAACAATTGGCGAAATCAATTGCAGATATCAGAACACACCTACCTGCAGTCTCTGAGTGTTTTATGTGTTAATTACTTTGTCTTTGCATCGTACCAGCTGAGTAACAGAATGCAGGTTATATAAACCATCTGTGATCTGACATAGAAAGGTGGCTGTGACGTAGATAGGTTGGGTTTTGCCCCGCCTCTTTAACTCCTGGCTGGGTGACGTGACACACTTTGGAGCTCTCTCACCAGGTCTTGTACCACTTGTAGAGCTGAAAGAGGCAGATAGGGAGATGGAGGGGGGGAGGCATGACTGCATGAAAAGCAAACTCGTTCTGTCCCCTTGACATTGTGCTCAATGTAGATAAGACACACCGCACATTTGCCTTTCCCTTCCAGGCATCGCCTTATATAAACATACCTATCCACAGACCCACGCACGCACACTCTCTCAACATACTCTCTCTCCACCTTTTGGTGTGTCTGTAGTCAGTCATCCTTTCTGCCTCTTTGATCTTCTCCCTGACCTTCTCACTGTCCTCAGGTCTCGTCCCTAGTTCGAGTCCACCTGTCAGTTTCTGGAGGAACCACAGACACTTGTGTTGGATACTTTGCGTCCACGTCCATTCCTCCTATGGTCGACTTTAGGAAGGACCAGAGTGCATCATGGCGACACAGGATATCATTCTGGCACGGATTGGACATGGGAAGGGAACAGGAAGCAGGATGTGTGTGTTTGAGGGAGAGGCCTGGGAGGGGGAGGTGCTCCTCCAGGGAGCACGAGATAGGGACTCCTTCTCTCCAGCAACACATCTAGTTCCTGGTGGAGAGCAGTGATCTCCAGCTGGAACAGAGGCCTCCGGATCATTCTGCTGAGCCAGCTGTGGTTCAGCTCTGTTCCCCGTTTGGGTCTTCTCTGCACCCTATTACACTCCAGCCCTCTGGCTTCTTACTATATGTCACGTCTAGGAATGTGTCCCAGTAGGAGTGCCTCCCGTTTGGGAAGTGCCTGTATTCGAGAGGTGTCAGTATACTTTCCTGAAGAGACAGCGGAAGGTAGCGGCCTCTTCCTATTAGAGTGACCTCTGACCTGTTGGCTGTCTGAGGCTTCCTGTCGTGTGCAGGAAGTAAAGGATTCCAGTGACTCTGCTCCCTCTACAACATTACCTCACAGCTTAGAAATCAACCCTGTGAAATGTATCTGTAATGCCTGTTCCAGACAACATTTCTGTTGTAGTCACTTTTTAATGTCTGGTTGTGGTCACTTTTTAATGTCTCACTTGCTTGTTGCATGTGTCAGGGTGACAACTTTATCTTGGTGCTAGTCCCTTTGCAATAAATTAGTTGGCATTCTAGAGACTAATTAGTTTGACTGGCAATGTCAGGAGGGTGTGTCTGTGTTTGTGCTTGGCTGGGCAGGGTGTGTCACCCTGATAAAATATCTATAAATATGGAGCCTTTCACTGCTCCATGCAAGAGTGAAAGGAGGGGGTTGTCCCTGCCTGTCCCACCCGAGCCCCGCTGCCCCATGGCTGGCCACGTTGGTCTGAATAGGAGGCCTGTGTCTGGAGACCCTGTGTCATGACTTCCTGTGGGGGGAGTTATTTCAGCTGGTGGTTAGTTAGCCTGTTGCTGCAGTTCCTGTTTGTGCGCGTGGGAGAGCTGGAGAGAGACTCTTTTGTTGTATTCAGGATACAGTTCACCCTACTGTGGCCTGGTTAAAAAGCAGAGGCCAGAGTTACAGAGGAGTGGGAGAGTGTTTTTGTAGGAGAGGGAAGGAGAGAGGGATAGTGTTTGCTCTCCTCTGAGGGCTCTGTCTGACCTCAGCGCTGTCCTCTGTGATGTTTCACTGAGCCAGAGGTATTTCATATCAGAGAACATGTTCATCACACTGTGTCAACAAAGGAAGGACATAATGTAGGAAGTGTGACTCACCATAGCGTTTACCGGACCCATTGGTAAATACAGTAGAAATGCCGGGCTGCTTAGATTGTTGGTTGTTTGTCTGTGTGGCTACCTCTCCCTAGCCTGTCTGTATGATAGCTAGTCACCTCAGCATGGTTCCTTGGTGGCCCAGGACTAAAACATGCTCATAGTAAGAATGTGGCTCCTTGTCTGACCTCAGGGAATTAAAATGTCGTGCTGAGGGAATGCTAAGAACTCAGAAGATGGGAGGAGGAGAGTGTTAAGGTTTTTATTTTGTGTGAATAAATATATGATTATGTTCTATGCAATCTTGGTTGGAAGTTAAGGATGAGCAGAGTCACAACTATGCAGACTTGATGCGTCAGAACAAGTCCACTTGCAGGTAGACGTAAAAATGTCTCGAGGACAAGAGGGGTCATATACAGGACTGTCCTCGTATCTGTGGGCTGGATTTGACATCCCAGACACAGTGAGTGAACCAACACAGCGTCATTTGAACTTCTTTCAACCCTCAGCTTCTTTCCCTCTCTCCTGTTGCCCTTAGTTACTGTTACTGGGGTGTAGCATTTTCTAGAACTGTTCATTTTTGGTTCTGCTGCTACATAACTCATGTAAATATTCTATTCACGTGCTGCTTCGCCAGTGAGTAAATATATCTGGTAGTGTTGCAGAGTGTGTGGGTGTGTGTGTGTATTTTCATGACTATGTTTGTGGTGGCATCACAGTGTGCGTGTGTGTGTGTGTGTGTGGGTATGTGCTCATTCTTTTGACCTGTTTCTCCCAGGTCATTGTGGGTTGGTGTGGGTCTTGAATGTGCGTGTGTGTGTGTGCTTTGCGCTCAGCTGTGTTGTAACGTGTCAGTGGTGCCTCCTCTCAGCTGGATGGAGGCGTGTCTGGACGAGGAGCTGCCCCCCACCACAGAGCTGGAGGAGGGGCTCAGGAATGGCGTCTACCTGGCCAAACTGGGGAACTTCTTCGCCCCTCGCACCGTGTCCATCAAGAAGATCTATGACCGCGAGCAGACCCGCTACAAGGTGAAGGCCTCACCCTGACCCTTTGCCACGCCCCCCGAGCCTCCCGCCATGACCCCGCACCCCAATCCACACCCTGACCCCGCATCGAACACTGATGAGGGGGCATACCCAGTCAAGCACTTCAGAAAATAAGATGTCTCCATGATTGAGTCAGACTTTGTATAGAGAGAATGACGTCCGTGTGTATAGAAGTGTATACGTTTGTGTTTATTGTGTGTGTGTTTGTGTGTTTCTTTTCTACAGGCCACAGGGCTCCATTTCAGACACACAGACAATGTCATCCAGTGGCTGAATGCCATGACAGAGAAGGGTCTTCCAAAGGTGGGTGAACACACACTCCCCCACTCACCCAGGACGACTGATCTCTCTCAAGCCTCTTTCAGTCTCTGAATGACAATACCAGGAAACAATGTTTCTTTGTTGTGCAATCCTTCATGTTGCCATACAAACCTACTCCTGTGGTGCATGCGGGGACATGTCTGGAACCCCTCCCTGCCTTCTCCTTGTAACCAACCTGATCCATGTGACCCTTTCAGATCTTCTACCCGGAGACCACAGATATCTACGACAGGAAAAACATGCCACGATGCATCTACTGCATACATGCTCTGAGGTGGGACACACCCCCACAAACTGACACACATACTGAAACTGAAACGCGTTCATATATCTGCTGCCATCAGACCAAATGTCCCCCACACTCTGGAACACTCTGGATGGTACAGTACCACCACCCATGATGTCTCGTTATCCTCCATTCAGGACGTTCTCAGAGTGATGTCATGTTTTTCTAAAACTTGGTGCTGTAGTCACAGTCACGTGCTACCAATTCCTCCCCTTTTATGTCAGCTCCACAAAAAACATGGAAACATGAGCTACTGAAGGCTCAGGTCACAACACACTTCCTCTTTCACCAGTGCTTAAATTCCCCCATCAGCCTATGAAGTTTGCTCTTGATGACTTGGGTGTGTGAATCTGAAAATGCAGATTCGCTTACACTGTCTTCTGAATATCTTTAACTTACTTGAGTTCACTTTTATGAGGTGAACGGGCCCATTTGCCCGTTGAGAGGCATTCTGCACCAAACGGCAATGATAGCAGTCGTGGAGTCTGTTTTAATAAAATGTTCCAGTCAAAAGTAAAATGGATGGGAGACCCCGAGGCTGTAAATCAGGCCTCTGGAGTCAGGAAGTCAACCAACAAAACAGAGTGGGGCCTGGGTAACAGCCAAGGGGGGCAGGAGGTAGAAGAGAGAAAGTGTGTGTGTGTGTGTGCGTCTATGTACGTGTGTTCTCTGGACTACATGACTGGCTTGTTGTTGACTTTAAGAGACCTCCCCCCCCTCTCCCCCCCTCTCCCCCCCTGCCCGATGTGGCACACAGATGCCAGAAAACTGTTCCAACAGCCTGGTTATGAGAAGAATAGAAAAGCAGGAGTGTAATTGTGTTCCTACCATTACTGTCATACACACCCAGCCTGTAATGACCTGCCTGGTCTATGTTGGAAATGGCTTCTGCCCTGGCCTTGTTATTGTATAACTCTCCATTTCACCTGTCTCTACCTAGTCTGTACCTGTTCAAGCTGGGCCTCGCCCCTCAGATCCAGGACTTGTATGGAAAGGTGGATTTTACTGGTAAGTGTGTGTGTGTGTCTTTTGTTTCTATCCATAACCCTTCTGTCACACACCACTTCAGATATTTTAGACAACCAGCATAACTTGCCCCCCCCCCCCTCACAGGACTGTATCTTAAACATGGTAAATGCTGGATGCTAAAGGCAGCACAGTGACTCATGGTATTTCCAGAGTGTAAAGGCACACAGGCATCAGTGAAGAAGAGTGAGCAGTGTGGTGTTGTGTATGTAGGCCTCAAATGCTTCAGTAGCAGCAGTACTGACAGGGATTTTTCACTAGGCACCAGTCTGCAGGGCAATGTGAAACTCATTAGTGACTCCTGAGTTTTTCCTGTCGTCTGTGTTCCCGCTCTGTTCACTGCTGAGCCAGTGATCTGACTATCCCACACTGGCTGGCCCAGACTCATCCTTCTCTCTCATCTCTCCCCTCTGTGGATTTCCCCTCCTCTCTTTCCCTCTCTCTCTCAGAGGAGGAGATCAACAACATGAAGAGTGAGCTGGAGAAGTATGGAATCCAGATGCCTGCTTTCAGCAAGATTGGCGGGATCCTGGCCAATGAGCTCTCAGTGGACGAGGCAGCATGTGAGCACAGTGCCGACACCAGGGGGCGAGGACTAAGACTTTGAGTTTCAGGGGGGAGGGCTTGGGTAGAGCTATCGGGGGCGTGGTCAAGGATGGGTTGAACATTAGGCGGTGGGTCTAAGGGTTTGAGCATCAGGGGCTTCCTACAAATGTTTACATGATGACGTCAGCTCACATGAAACAGGACTCGCATTGCATAATGTTGATTAAATGATTACATCACTTTTATGAAAGAAACACTTGTTTCTTCTGTGTGTGGAAGAGTACAGCCTAGTCAGTAGCCACAAGCAGACATTATACCTAGACTAGTTGATGACCATCCTCCCCTTTCCCTAGTACACGCTGCGGTCATCGCCATTAACGATGCCATCGACCATGGGGTGCCGGAGGGCACCATAGCGGCCATGCAGAACCCCAACGCCATGCTGGTCCAGCTGGACCAGGGCTCTGCCCAGCACTACCAGGACATGCTATACCAAGCCAAGGGAGAGAAGGTGGCCAACTCACGCAAGCGGGTAGGACATCTGACCCCCTCTGAATGTACATGTAGCAGACAGTGAACGATACCTGGGAGCAGTGTTGTGTTGCAGTTGTGTGTGTGTGTGTGTGTGGTGACCCTGATGTTGTTCTTGCTGCCGGTCTAGCTGGGGGAGAATGCTGACGCAGAGCGGGACATCTATGAGGAGTTGCTGACACAGGCTGAGATCCAGGGCAATGTCAACAAGGTCAACTGTAAGTGCACACACACACAAAACACTGAAGCACACACATACACCAAAGCACAGTCCTCACTACCTATCTTCTTCCCATCAGTGTCCAGTGCCCTGAGTTTGGCAGAGCAGGCCCTGATGAGTGGTGATGAGGACAGGCTGTATGACGCACTCCGGAGCCAGGCTTTGGGCCTACACGGCCTCCAGTCCCAGAACAAGGGCTGGTATCTCAAGCAGCTGATGGCTGACCGTGAGAACAAAGACCAGGTAGGAAGAGCTGGGTCCCAGCTCTGACCATAGACACAGTCAAGTCAAGGTTCATTTCTATTTTTAAACCGCTAACTTCTCTTTCTCAGACCAGTCCAGGAGACGCCTTAACCAAAGATGAGTTACAGAGCGGAGTGGACGTCGCAAATGACTTTGCCGAAGGCTACCAGAAGAGTAAGCCGTCACGTTTCGTAACATCCCCAGCAGCGATGAGCATACGGATTGAGGGACGAGACGTGTGGGGTCTGACGTTTGTATTTTCCGTGCGTCTAGTGTGCTTCTCACCGTCTGTGCCATGTGTTCAGTGTTGCTAGCCGTAAAGAGGATCAACGCTGCCATCACGGCGGGCGTGCCAGAGCAGACGGTAGCAGAGCTCATGAACCCTGACGCCCAGCTGCCCGAGGTCTACCCCAGTGCTGCCGACCTCTACCAGAGAGAGCTGGCCAGCCTGCAGCAGCAGAGCCCGGAGGTACGCACACACACACACACACACACAGGTACATGCACAAACACGTGCACGGATCCACAAATACACACATATCCCCCACACACACACACTCTATATGATCTGTATTATGCCTATCAGCGAGTGTGTTAGTGAGCTGATAAACACAACATGTCTTCACTGTTTCCCAGGCATCCCTGTCTCACCCAGAGCTGCTGGTTGCCGTGGAGATGCTGTCGTCGGTGGTCCTGATGAACAGAGCGCTTGACGTGGGTGACAGGGCGGCCCTGTGGAGACAGCTGGCCAGTTCGGTTACAGGACTGAGTAACGTGGAGGACGAATATGCACAGAGGTATGCACACGCTCACTGACAGGGAGAGAGGTGGCCTGTCCCTGGTCTGCTGTTCCTGAGAGATGACATGGCTCTCACCCCTGCCCACCAGGTACATGGACGAGCTGATGCGTCTAAAGGCAGCAGCCAGGGAGCAGGGATGTGAATATCTCACCTGGAACGACATCCAAGCTTGCATAGACCAGGTCAATCTGACTATACAGGAGGAGCATGAACGTGAGTGATACACACACACACACACACAACCATACACGTGCACACACATACACACAAGACGTCTCTCTTTTTGAAATCGTTACCCTATATCCTGTGGTCTTATATCAACTTAAGTATTGAACTTTAGCTGGATCAAATCTTACATTTTCCTCAGAATAAGCAGTCAGTGAGTCAGAAACATAGTCCCTTTTCAGAGTGTTAAAGAATCTCTTTAGCCTTTGAATGCTTTATATGTCAGCCACCATGCCTAGGCCTTGGGTTTGTGTGTGCAGGTATTGCAGCCATCGGTCAGATCAACGAGGCTCTGGATGAAGGGGATCCTCCAAAGACCTTGGAGGCCCTCCAGGACCCCTCGGCCAAGCTGACCGACGTGGACCCCTCTGTGGCCCAGCACTACTATGACAAACTGCTGGAGGCTCGAAGAGAGAAGGCACATGTAAGGCCACATGCGCACACACACACACACACACACTTGCTCAGACTGCACACACATACGCACGTATACACAGAGAATCAGGCACAGACAGTCACACACACGTATACAGTAAGAGTTTCAGGGGATTCCCAAAGTCTTGATGTCCTTATTGTGGATAAAATGAGTTGGCTGAGGGCTGGACCTTTCAGCTCCCATCTGGTGGTGAGATTCTATCAGAGCCCATTGTTTATCAGTGAATAGAGAGACCGTTTATCATGACAGGACTTGTTTGGTCAGAGATGAGCCTTCAGTGTCCGGATGCCCGCAGGAGTTTAGCCAAGGTCAGAATGATGCTTGAGCAGTAGGCAAACATGGGGTTTATTATGCAAACACAGCTTGTCTACAGTTACCTCACTGTGACGATGGACAAGGTATCAGCATGGTATTGAATTCATGGCAGTGCACTATTGCCATTGGCCTATTGTACACGGCAAATGGCTATTGATGTTCAATGGGGGTAGCAATTGTTAAGAGAATATACAGGTTATGCAACCATTATGTACATTTCTTTTCAAACAGTCCACATGTAGACATTCAAATTATACAATTACCTCTGCTTCAGTAATATCATTAGGTGGTGGGCCAAGTCTGTTTTTTTTTTTCTCTAGGAAGTTCCCCAGAAGCCCAGAGAGAGCTCCATGTGATTCAGCTCTCTCATCCCCACATGACGCCTCACCCCCTCTCTCTTCCCCCGCCCTTAATGATGTCATAGTGGGATCATGCTCTGTCTCCGTCTGCTCCCCCTCACTTCCTGGATCTCCGTCTCTCTAGCTTATCTTTATCCCCTCCCGCCCTCTTTCTCCTTCTTTCTCTTCCACTCCTCCCTTCATCCCCCTGTTCTGGTCTCCAGCACAATTTCGGTGTTGTCGCCAAGTCTGTCAGCATAACAACAAAGCAAAGACTGAAATAGTGTGGGGCCCTTTTTTTGCACTGTCTGTTATTCAAGCTTTGTGGCTCTGTTTAATGCCCAGACAATTAGCTGTTCTCAGTGTTCACAGAGACTCCTTGTTACTGGGGAGTTAGATTAGATACACACCCATGCAGCCTCTGTCTGTGTATTTGACCTGTGTTATCTTGTCATGGTGAGGTGATGAACGGTACTCTTGTACCTGCATATCTCTGTAGTGGTTCCAAGTATGATGTCACTGTTGGAGCGCCTTATTTGGAGTGTGTTTCCTACAGATGATGGAACTGACATTGTTGGGCTGCTGCTCAGGTCAGAGGTCAGATGCAGGTTATGGTTTACCACAGATGGTTCCGCACAGCAGCAGTTTCACTGAGGTTAGGACTGGGTAGAAGCAAATGCATCTGCACAGGAAGTCATGAGAGCTTCTAGTGGGCCGAAGCTTCGGCTGAACGAACAGTTCTTTCCACTGTATTGGCGAGTTTGTCTTTTATTGCAGAATTACACAGGTATAAAATATTATAAGGTTGGAGACCAGTAATGGAATAAATCTTGCAGTAGGTTTTTTCTTCTTCTGGATCCCCGTCTTATTAGTCCCTGTGGTAGTATAGATGGGAAATGTAAGTATGCTTACTTCAATGTCCTATTTCTGTGTGTTTGTGTAATCCATTCTGGTGTTTTCAGCCAGGTTGGCTGGAGTGCTTTACTCGTCATGATCTATCGGTCAGACATGGAGTTCTCCTGTCCTGAAATGAGAACATGATGCTTGTTTGTTGCCAAGCCTCATTTCCTTGGTCAGAGAGAGAAAGAGAAAGAGAGAGAGAGAGAGAAGGGGGGAGGATAGCGGTGGGGAGGGGGGAAAGAAAGCAAGTAATTTTCCTGCTCTTTTTTCACAGCTATAGGAAATAACAAGGCTAGGCTACCAGTCTGCTTCCTTAAAAGGGAAGAAAGCTGACCATTACCTCAGGCAGGCTCCTTTCAATGGGAACCAAACTGTTGTTCAACTTGTTAGGCAATATGCTATAGACTGGCCCTAGACATCCCCCCCCCCCCCCCCCACAAACACACACCCACTCTCACCCATTCTTTACTAATGCCTCACTGGTAGGTTGAATATACTGTATTGGTCAGCAGTTCATAGACAGATAAGTAAAGGTAGGTATAGAGATATAGATGAATACAGCGACAAAGGGAAGTGGTTAAATCAGGAAGTTTCTGCTGTATTTCAAAGGCTTGCTGTCATGTGTTTCACATCTGATGTGCAGGGGGGGGTAGTTGTCTCCAAGTGTCTGCAGGTCATGGAGCATCACTGACTTATCTGGACCTTATTATCTGTGTTGGTATTGTCTTCCTCATGGGCTTGTGTTGCATGTGTAGCTAGCCAGCTAGTCACTGTGAACGAAGGATTAGCCCTCAACTGCCCACAGCACCAGCTTTCACTTCCTATTTTCTAATCAGCAGTAGTTTGTTGTACTCTGCTGTTCCACAGTGAAACGCCCTGAAGCTCCCCTGCCCACATTGGCACCACACCCTTGCTCTGCCACCTGCCCTCAGTGGCTGTTGAATCACTGCTGGGGAAAATACATAGCAATTAGCTCTAATTCTTTTCAAACAAATACCAGTTATCTCCCGTCTGTGTTCAATTCAAATAAAGATCTGTGGAAGATTTAGTAGCTAGTGTATGCAAGGACATGCTATACCTGCTTTTCATAAGGAGCCCTACCTTTTTGTTTGGGTATCTGTAAACTCTCCCCTGGCCCCCTCACCTTTACTGCAACTGACAAGAGGGGGTGGGGAAAGCGGGCGTGAGGCACAAAGAGGGGCCTGTCCTGTTGGGCCAATTAATTGCCTCGTCTCCTCACTCTGGAAACCAGCCGCAGCAGACAATGGGAGCAGAGAGGGGCGCTATCTGGTGGTTGTCATCTGCAACTACATTAGTGGTCTGCTGTGAATTCAGGAGTGGGGGAATGTTCTTGACTTGGTTAGGTCATACTTGTACTTAGCAAATCATCCTTAAGTAGGTCAACTAAAATTAGGTGATAACTGGAAAATAAGTTTGTTGTATTCAATGATATACCTTGTTGTTTTTGTAAGCCAAGCTGCCTTGGTATTTGCTTACTCTGCAAGTGCATATCTTCTACTGTGTGCATCAGTATCTTTGTACTCCTGGGGTTGCTGTGAGACAAACGGAGTGACACCTGTGTGACACAGGCATGTCTGTGGTTTCCTGATGGTGTGGTTGCGGCTTAGCGAACCCAGGGCCCTTCAGAAGGAACAGAGTGCCCTCAAGTGGCCATTCAGTGGAACGACACTTGTAACTTGGAGCAGAAGGCTGTGTGCTCCTCCACAGCTTTGTTCCAGCTGTATGCAGATCTCCTATACTGTGTCGAAACATGGCCTCAGGCTGTTATGTGCAGTGTGTATTTACTGAATTGTCTTCACGCTGTTATTTATAGTGTGTGTATCTTCTTCCTCCAGGAGACCCAGGATCCCTCTGCTGTGCTGTGGCTTGATGAGATCCAGAATGCCATACTTATGGCCAATAAAGATACCCAGGATGCACTGCAATGTAAGAATGACGCATAATCTCAAATGCATGGAACCCCTCTGTGTTGTAGGCCCCTACTTTAAGGGAGGAGTGTGCATGATGCCCCCGTCTCTCCTCCCTCAGTCTCGCAGGCCATCCAGTCCATCAACGAGGCGGTGGACAGCGGCGACGCATCTCAGACCCTGGCCGCCCTGCGCTCTCCTGGGGTCGGACTCTACGGCGTCACACCAGAGTGTAGCCAGAACTACCAGGATGACCTGGCCAAGATCAAGGAGGACAAGAAGAAAGAGGGTAGGGAGACCATGGCGGATGGATGGATGCATGGATGCATGGATGCATGGATAGATGGATGGATTGAGGGACGGGGCGGTTGGCCAGAATGAGCAGAGTTAACCTGTGGAGGTGTCTGTGCCTCTCCTCAGGGGATAACGGAAGTGAGTGGATGAAGCACTGGGTGAAGGGAGGACACAACTACTACTACAACCTGAGCACCGGAGAGGGCACCTGGGTGGAGCCCGAGGGCTTTGTCCAGAACAACACCCATCTGGACAAGGACAACATCCAGGTAGCCCAGCCCTCAGATTAGCACCAGACTGCTCTCTGATGAGACAGCAATGGACAGTACTTAAGGGATTATGTACAAACCCACAGCCTTCAGTAGTTATCAGCTCTAATAGTAAGCAATGAAGAAGCTCTTACGCTTTCATTCTCTTTGTTATCCAACAGTCTGTGGTTTCCGGGGTAACCACCGCTTATAACCGAGAGCAGCTGTGGCTGGCCAATGAGAGTCTGATCGCAAAGCTGCAGGCTCGTTGCCGTGGCTACCTGGTGAGGAATGGCCGGAAGGAGCGGCTTGACTTCCTGAAGTCCCAGGAATCATCCGTCAACTGCATTCAGGTGAGACAAACCTCAGGGTCATGCAAATGCCACACCCTTTACTGCAAGATTAGATCAGATCATATACACAACAACCCAGGAGAGGATCTGTGTAACTGTATAACATACAGTACTACACATAACTGTTTGTTAGATCGTTCTGTCTCGAGGAGACAAGAGAGGTAGAAAAAGAACACAAGGGGGCATATCAATGACAAAAGCACATAAAAAGCCAGTATGGACCCTAAATACATTTTATTTGAATATGTACTGAATCCTAAATGTTACAAGATATGCAACACTCTGACCTGTTTATCTGGTGAACTCTCCCAGGCTCACTGGAGGGGCTTCAAGCAGAGGAAGAACTTCAAAGACAGGAAGCAGTATCTGAAGAACCACAATGACGACGCCATCAAGGTAAGTCAGGTTGGCCCACACAAAGTTGCCTGGCTGTTCCCTTTGTAGATTCGACCGAAAGCTCGAGGTTCTCGATATCTTGATGACAAAGAACAGTGTTTGTGATCATTTATTTATACAGTTAGCCGTAACATCAATGCAGTAAACACAAAGCTACTGCACTGTACACTAATTAGTAGAAGTACATGAGCATTCAGCTTGAAACTGAGTATTGATGTTTTTCAGATTCAGGCAATGGTTCGGATGCATCAAGCTCGCAAGAAATACAAAGACCGCCTGAAATACTTCAAAGACCATGTGAGTAGCTTTGCACAGTTCTTTAAATGAAGATGAGCATAACGTGGAGGATTAACATGCAAAGTAAACAGAGAGGCTGTCATACATGCATGGAGCCCTCGACATGGAGCCCTCCTCTGACGTATCCAGTGACATTTGCTCTTGGACTCTTTTAGGTTTTTATGAGTCTAGACTATCATGAAGCTGTGTAAATGTCTTGGGTCATCCACCCCCTGCAGCACAGAAGATGTCTGTGGCCTTCCATCTGGTATTGATTTAACAAGTGAACACTGTTTACTCTTCTACAGATCAATGAGGTGGTGAAGATCCAAGCCTTCATTCGAGCCAACAAAGCCAGGGATGATTACAAGACACTCAGTAAGTAGAGGACGTGTTCATATTAGAAATCTAAAGAAGTCGTCTTGATATGATTCGTGCTTCCAACTGGGGTCACAATGACCTGGACTGACACAAACAATGAATGACAGAATTGAAATGGTCAGCTCAGTCAGCTTGAAACTCATTTGAAATGTGTGCTTCTAGTCAACGCGGACGACCCTCCCATGGCAGTGGTGCGTAAGTTTGTGCACCTGCTGGACCAGAGTGACCAGGACTTCCAGGAAGAGCTGGACCTGATGAGACTGCGAGAGGAAGTGGTCACCAACATCCGCTCCAATCAACAGCTGGAGAATGACCTGAACTTGATGGACATCAAGATTGGCCTTCTGGTGAAGAATAAGATCACCCTGCAGGAGGTGGTGTCCCACAGCAAGAAGCTTAGCAAGAAGAACATGATCCAACTGTCTGACATGATGAACAAGCAGAAGGGAGGCCTTAAGGCCCTGAGTAAGGAGAAGAGGATTAAGCTAGAGGCCTACCAGTATCTCTTCTACCTACTCCAGGTATGGTGAATGACAGCAGGACCCTAGTGAAGGCCTATGGCTGTTAAATAGTGTCATTTGTGTTGCTAGGGGTAACCAGAAGAGATATTATACAGATTTCTCTACAACTTCAGATACAATGAAGTTGTATCTCATTGTGACCGTTGTATCTCCTGTAATCTGTCTCTGCTCCATCTTCTTCTCAGACAAATCCCACCTACCTGGCCAAGCTGATCTTCCAGATGCCCCAGAATAAGTCCACCAAGTTCATGGACACCGTCATCTTCACCCTGTACAACTACGCCTCCAACCAGAGGGAGGAGTACCTTCTGCTCAAGCTCTTCAAGACGGCACTGCAAGAGGAGATAAAGTGAGAAGACAATTGTTGCAACAAATGTTACAACAATTCCTTGTTAGGAAGACAACCGTTGTTTCTATTGGCTTTTGTGATGCTTTATAACATTGCCCATGACTTCTCACTCACATTTATTGTGTGTGTCCTCAGATCTAAAGTGGACCAGCTCCAGGAGATCGTCACTGGCAACCCGACAGTCATCAAGATGGTGGTTAGCTTTAACCGTGGGGCTCGTGGCCAGAACGCTCTGCGGCAGATCCTAGCGCCTGTTGTCAAGGAGATCATGGAGGACAAAACACTGAACATCAAGACTGACCCAGTGGACATCTACAAGAACTGGGTCAACCAGATGGAGACACAGACAGGAGAGGCCAGGTACAAGTGGAGGCCTGGTCCATGACACTGGCTTCATTTTCTACCATGGTTAAAACTGCTGTTAGTTTTTACTGTTTACTGATGACCTCTGACCCCCTCCCTCACAGTAAGCTTCCTTATGAAGTGACGCCAGAACAAGCTATGAGTCATGAGGAGGTGAGGACACGCTTGGAAGCCTCTATCAAGAACATGAGGAACGTGACAGACAAGTTCCTGTCCGCCATCATTTCCTCTGTAGATAAAATCCCGTAAGTACTGAACTTTTGTACGTTTTATCTGTATACTTTGTGGAGTCCTACCAGAGTCCTACTCCCCTTGGACTGAAGATGCTGGGAGTAAAGCTGGGATTATGTTCTGTATGGCAGATATGGGATGCGTTACATCTCCAAGGTGCTGAAGGACACCCTCAACGAGAAGTTTCCCGATGCCACAGAAGATGAGCTGGTCAAGGTCTGTTTCCCTCACCCTGAAGTTCTCATACTGCTAAACACAGCCTTGAGCTTTCCTCTGTTCTACTGCCTGATATTCTGGTGGGCTTTACTTTTTCTTGCTTTCTCTCTACTGAAAGTTGTTTCTCTCACTTCTACTTTTCTCCATTTTACACAATTTTTCCCTCAATTGTCTTGTTCTCCTTTCGTTTGTGGCTTCCCCACCTCTTGTATCCTGTTCTCCCTTTTGATTTTTCCTCACTCCCTGGCCCTGGCCTGCTCCAGCCATCTCTCCTCTCTGGGGGGTGAGTCTCTTATCTGCATTCACTAACAAGGTGAGCTACACCTATCTTTGCTCTCCTCTCACCTGCTTACAAAACACTCCCTACATTGCATGTCTATGGATGTCAGACGTCTGAACACCATGTTGTTTTTCTTTGTTCTAGATCGTGGGGAACCTGTTGTACTATCGCTACATGAACCCAGCCATCGTGGCTCCTGATGCTTTCGACATCATCGACTTGTCGGCTGGAGGTCAGCTGACCACAGACCAGAGGCGCAACCTGGGGTCAATCGCTAAGATGCTGCAGCATGCAGCATCCAATAAAATGTTCCTTGGAGACAACGCCCACCTGAACCCCATCAATGAGTACCTAAGCAGCTCCTACCAGAAGTTCAGGTGGGGCTGATGCACCTTTGACTGAACTTCCTCTCTGGTCTTCCTCTTCTGTAGTTTGTTTTACTCTTGGTTGTTGATGTTCCTGTCTACAATCCATTCTTCTTCTTCACTGTAGGCGATTCTTTTTGTCGGCATGTGACGTCCCATCATTGGAAGACAAGTTCAACGTGGATGAGTACTCTGACCTGGTCACTCTAACCAAACCTGTTATCTACATCTCCATTGGAGAAGTCATCAACACACACACGGTCAGTTGGCACAGTTTCTCTTCTCCCAGCACCAATCTCTTCTCTTCCAATCCTCTTGTCTCTCTTATCTCTTATATCTCTCTCTCTCTCCTCTTCCATCTCGTCTCTCCTCTTCTGTTCATTCTTCATCTTTGTGTGTCCATGTCTCTGATATCCTCCTCTCTGCAGCTCTTGCTGGAGCACCAGGATGCCATAGCTCCAGACCATAACGACCCGATCCACGAGCTGCTGGAGGACCTGGGAGAGGTGCCCTCCATCGAGTCCCTCATCGGTGAGTATTGTTTCCCTTGGTGATGGTCTACTCTGGTGATGGTCTCTCCTGCTCTTTATCACTCCTACCAGGGTCCAGCTCTCTCCCTATTGTTTGAAAGACCCTAACCCCCCCTCCCCTCTGCAGGTGAGAGCCCTCTCCCCCCTGGTGACCCCAACCAGGAGATGATGGGGAAGGCTGAGGTGTCCCTCACCCTCACCAACAAATTTGACCTCCCCGGAGAGGCCAACGCAGAAATGGATGCCAAGACCCTTCTAATCAAGTAAGAATCTCTCCTGGTCTTTCAGAGATGAACTAGCCTCTTCGCTGGATCTAATCCTCTAGCCCCATTCTAACACCTCTGATATCTGCCCTTTCTCCTCAGCACCAAGAGGCTGATCGTGGACGTCATCCGTTTCCAGCCGGGAGAGACCCTGACCGAGATCTTGGAATCTTCAGCCAGCCCAGAACAGGTCAGTGGGATGGAAAGAGGGGTGGTGGTTTTATCTTTACTTACCACCCTAAAAGATCACCTTTGACCTTTTGAGTTGCACCATGCCACATGAACACAGTAATTTCTCTGCCTGACAGGAAGTGGAGTACCAGCGTGCAATGCAGAGGAGGGCAATTCGAGATGCCAAGACCCCTGAGAAGATGAAACAGGCCAAGCCGGTGGTGGACGACAGCCTGACACTGCAGGGAAAGAAGGACAAGATCAGGAGCAACCTGGAGAGGCTGGCGGAGCTGGGCAAGGTGCACCCTGAGAACCGTTACCAGGACCTCATCAACGACATTGCCAAGGTAGCGCTCTCTTACTGTAGCGCTTTATTGTGTATGTTGTGTGTATAAAGTTATGTTTATATAATGATTTTGTTTGAGATTGATGTTTATTCTGGCGTAATATGGGTTTTCTGCTTCATTCCAGGACATCAGAAATCAGCGAAGGTATCGCCAGCGAAGGAAGGCGGAACTAGTGAAGCTACAGCAGACAAATACTGCCCTCAACTCCAAAACCGCCTTCTACAATGTGCAGATTGACTACTACAACCAGTACATCAAAACCTGCATGGACAACCTGGCCAGCAAGGGCAAGTAAGTATTGGCATCAACTCCCATTATCACATCTCATGAGTCTACGTTCAGCATGCAATGTTAAAACTCAACATGCTCCATCAGATCCTCCTGAGATACCTGTGTGGTTCTTCCTGTTCTGGGTCTGTGTTATAGGGTGGGTGGAAGAAAGTAAACATTGTCTGTACAAATCTCTTTTTCTCTCCTCAGACTATCTAAGAAACCCGGTGACGCCAAGGCCAAGAAGAGTAAACAAGTGTCTCAGAAATACACCGCCGCTCGCCTGCATGAAAAGGGTGTGCTCATCGAGATAGAGGACCTGCAGACCAACCAGTAAGATCAATCAGTCAATCAATAACTAAACTAATCTTGTAAAGTGCAAATAGATGTACCGTATGCTCAAAACGTATTCTCTTTGTTTTCTCTGTCCTTTCCTCAGGTTTAAGAATGTCATCTTTGAGATCTCGCCATCAGAAGCTGTTGGAGTGTTCGATGTGAAGGCCAAGTTCATGGGAGTACACCTGGAGACGTTGATGTTAGAATACCAGGTATGACACATTGACAAGTGTGAGCAGGATCATGTCACTGTCTTTGTAGCAACAATTTGATTGATGAGATTACAACAGTATGTCTGATTCTTTCCCTCAGGATCTTCTCCAGCTGCAATATGAAGGTGTTGCAGTGATGAAGCTTTTTGATAGGGCTACTATCAACGTCAATCTCCTCATCTTCTTGCTCAATAAGAAGTTTTATGGAAAATAGAGGGAGGAATCGGAGCAAAGGCAAGGGAGAGGAAAGTGCTATGGACACTGTGGAAAATACAACATCCCACTTAAAGAGACACAAGCTAAAAGCCTTTTCCTCAGCACACGTTTTTGTCTCCATTGTCTTCTCTGCACTACCACACTTGTGCCTCAGCATCGTCTTGTGCCTTATTCTCCAATGTCAAGTGTGCCAGCACGTGATGAACGGCTGGTGGATGGTGGTTTGTGTAGCTTAGTTTAAGAATAGTTTCTTATCATTATCACTTTGCTTGGAATATTTGCAAACTACTTGTGCATGAATGCTTGTAGAATTAATGTTCTGTGTAAAAATATTTTTATTTCTTTGTTTTTTCAATGTGTTGGTAAAAACAGGAACTGTGTCTAGGATGCCTAGCTAATGATGTGCAGTACTTATGCGTAGGCTTTTGCAGGCCTGGCATTCACCTGGTAACCACCTATTACCAAAGCACTCTGACCCAGGGACTGAGTCTCCTGTCTGGCCCACACAAAATGTCTTAACATGGCCCGCCAACTCTGCCCCTCCCTGCCTTTGCTCTATTACATACAAGATCACAAAGCACCACGCATGGGTAACAGGAAATACTTGACACAAGTATTCTTATCACTCAATATATTGGGTTAACATGTTCCTTAACACTCTGGTCACCCTTACTTTGTCCTTGCTATGAAAGGCTGCACAGTCACTGCAAGCCGTAAGAAATTATTTGTAAGAGTAGCTTAAGCTGACAATTCAAAATACTTTTGATTTATCATGCTTTTTGTTAAATAAATTCATAAACAAAAGCTGTCCTATTTATATTTTAAGTGTTGTTAGTCCTCAGTATAACTAACCTTTGTTGAGACAAAGACAAATTGTTGTTTTTACTATATTCAGACATGCGTTTCCAGTTAATAATACACTGTGCAAAGTGTTTCAAATGAGTGCAGTATTTTAGTATAATGTGTACAGACTAGTAGATTTCTCATGATTTATGAACTGAAACACTTGGAATTAATTGTATTACAATTAGACTTATTTTAGGAAACATCTTTTTATACTGCCCATATTATATATCCACTGTCTCCTTATTTGTAGTTTGTAGCCATTTTGTTAAGTTTAGTTACAATGGCTCATACAACAGTGTCAGAACATATTCTCCTTTGCTGTCTGTCTGATTCTCATTA
This sequence comes from Hypomesus nipponensis, assembly GCF_054491055.1. Classification (NCBI taxonomy): domain Eukaryota; kingdom Metazoa; phylum Chordata; class Actinopteri; order Osmeriformes; family Osmeridae; genus Hypomesus; species Hypomesus nipponensis. The sequence goes on along the minus strand of NC_140379.1, from coordinate 12,962,123 downwards.
CAGTCCAATGAATGTTTTACTTGTTTAAAATAAAGCTTCAATAATGATTTGTTTGTATTAATTTCACTCTAATACACTGAAATCATTGGGATGCATATATGTCAATTTGACTCATAAACAGTAGAACTGAACTTAGAGATGGCAACCATAGCAGAATATTGTCAGTCGGATGTTTTGCAGTTAAATGTTTGAATATGACGGTGAATAGGAAGTATTATAAAACTGCAAAAAATTTGAATAGACCTTCAGGTAGGCTAAATGCAAATGATGTCTGCCAGGTACTATTTAAATGGAGCAGTGTGTTACTGGTATATTATTTTTGCAACGTGGAATCAGTAATGATGCTTTTTATTAGTGTGTAATATTTAGGATACATGAACGGTATAGTACATTCACATGAGTAAGTCACATGATTTATACACATGATTCATGGCGGCGTATAAAGGCCCAATTTTTTTAAATATAGGCCTACCTACAATGGCCTTAATACACCGAGGTTAAGTTAGTTTCGTATTCGACATCCGTCTCACTTTCTGAAGACGCTACTTTGCAGCTTCGCGTTAGGGACCGGGTGAAAACTACCCATACAATTTTTTTTAATTGTGACTTTTGTCAATCTAAAACTTCAAACGGACACCAGAGTATTCCAATAATGTCTGGTATACTTCCACAGCCTTACATTTTTAAATTAAGTTTCAAACGAAATGATAGAAAATCACTAATCTCTGAAAATATCATGAAATTCTCGCTAGTCTTAACTTTTTCAGAATTGTACTGAAAAATATCCGATGTACACCAGACTATTCTAATAATGTCTGGCCTACTTCCACACCCTTTACTTTTTCAATTAACCTTTTACATTTTTTTAGAAAATGTCTGATCTCTGAAAATAGCAGATTCGTTAAGAAGCTCTTAACGCTTAAAGCTCTCTACGGTGCGTTTACACTGCAGCAGAGCTGGCGGTGCGGGGCGTTGGCTTCCAATTAATTTTCAATGAAACCAGACGTTGACGCTCGCGTAGGGCATTGTGGGAAGGCAAGCGGAGCGTTGACGCTCGCGTAGGGCATTGTGGGAAGGCGAGCGGAGCGTTAAAAACAGAGAATGTCTCTCCTTAAACAGGCTCTGGTAAAATTGTAACCATTAAAAGTTGGATTTTCTCAACTTTATGTAAATGAGGAGCGTGAAAACGCTAGCGTTGGCCAATCGGATTGGTTTCTTGTTTCTTGTAATGTAGCAACCGTTGGTCATGGTAAACATTTTCTAAGTTTCAAGATGTAGGAGAAACTTATCGTATAACCAGAGCCTGTTTAAGGAGAGCCTTGCCACTCCCTATTAAGCCCCATTTTACCGAATTTGGCTGCAGTTCCACCAGAATTCCACTGGGGGTGATCGCAAGCGAGTGCATGTTGAATGGGAGTCTATGGAGCTAAACGGCTAAATTTGTCTCTTTCGCCTGATTGTCGTTGAGAAATCTCAGATTTGATTGTAGTTTTTGCATGTTCAACATCGATTATAGGTCGAAAGTTGAATGAACGAGTACTTATGTCCTTTTGATTTCTTACAGGGTGAGTCGTTGTTGCCCATAACACGCTAGCATTCTGCTAATGAATGCTGATTGGTTAGTGAAGGACTGATACGACCAGAGCTCCCGCTTGATGGCATCCGACGCGGAATCAGAATGTCAGAGCATTAGCAACATTAGCAACAACATTAGCAAGCCAAAACTCTTTCTAGCATGTCTATTGACAGGGAGAGCCTAACCGGTCAGCTGTGTTGTCGATGCCCTGAGAGAAAAAAGTAAGTGACCAGAGTTTGCCGTAAAGCAGTAGCTCTGGTCGTCAATTACATTTTCAAAAGCTTTTCAGAACAGAAAGGCGACCTTAAACCAATCTAACAGCCAGCAGTATGTATTTTTTTTGCCTCCCTTTTCGAATTCAGAATTCAAATTACTAAACAAAAAATTATATCCTGAGAAAAGTGGATTTTGAGGGGTACTGCTCCATAGACCGCCATTCATTCTGCACTCGCTCGTTAGCGCCCTCACATGGAACTTCAACCAGTTCAGAACCCGGAAGTTTCCTGAGAGTGGCAGTTCTCTCTATATTAGACATTCTCTGGTATAACCTATGTATACACACCCAGTCTTGTTTTATACGCCTCTGTACGATTAAAGAGAGGTTATCAAAAAATATATACCTGGCGCAGGGTTGCCAGGGTTGTCGGTGTCCATGGTGTGTTAAATTCAGTCTTGTCACTTTAGCTAGCTACCTAACCTAGCTCTAACTTTCTTCTGTGCTAGCTGCATACTGTACTAGTCTAGCTACAGTAGTCTACCCGGCACACGATTGACATTCAACATTGAAATGCTGGTTGGCAGTCACTCGCTAGCCATACAGTAAATGTGTAGTGGCCATAACCTAGCGAATGTTACTGGAAAAATGTTTGAAGTGCTGTACAGTACTGTATAGCCTAGTTGACAAGATCATGCAACATGTAGTCACTCAGCGTATCATAACAGTGAGTGTCCACTACAGCGGAGCGGCGCGGTGCATCGGCTTCCAATTCATTTTCAATCAAACCGGGCGTTGACGCTCGCGTACGCTCCCACAATGCCCTACACGAGCGTCAACGCCCGGTTTCATTGAAAATGAATTGGAAGCCAACGCCGACACGCCGCCCGCTCCGCTGTAGTGGACACACACCGTAAGCGCTAAAAGATTCTTAACAAATCTGGGAAACCCGGCCATTGTTAGAATGTGTCCGTTTGAGGTTTTATATACATACACATATTAAAGGTCATAATTTTTCAAAATTGTATGGGTAGTTTAAACACGGTCCCTAACGCGAGGCTGCAAACTAGCGTTTCCGAATATGAGACTAGTGGGTTCTAGACCAATTTTACTGGGGGGGCCAAGGGGGGGCCAGTGTTTAATCAGAGGGGCACACAGTCAGGTCAGCTCAGGGGGGCCACAGGGAGGGCCAAAGACATTTTTACAGGGGCACTGGCCCCTGTAGGCCCCCGCGTAGAACCGCCCCTTCAACAGACAACATTCACATGATTAATTCACACGATTTATACACATGATTTATGACCATTACTAAAGAGCTGATACAATGTCTAACAAATTAGCAAACGACTAATTTCGGCAAAGGGACAGAATGAAACGTGAATACAATAAACATATACAGGCTACACAGGCACTCTGGCACGCGCGCTGTAAAACAAAGTCAACATATTGTATTTCTTCACTTCATGTTAACATGTAGTATTACACAATCATCTAAATGTTCAACAGTCATTCACTGCCTTCTTGTGGACCATATTGGTACTTATGTTGTTCTAACCAGCTGGTGTTTATCATGCAGCAGCACAGACAGGATCGCAGACAAGAATGTTCTGAGACTGAGTAACTACAAGGCTACGGGTATACTTTTTGGGGGGCCAGGGAATGCTATGTGGTGCGTAGCTTAACAACAGAGAGCAGCGTGACTTAAAAAATAAGATTCAACTCTGGTAGTTCATTTTAGATAAATCAACAGAGCGCGGCATGTATTTACTATGGATGTTGCTGATGGAGTTGTAGCTGTGTTTGGAGACGATCTGTAGATAACATTTATCTGGAGTTAGGATTTGGAAACACTGCTTTAGAATTTGTTGAGACGATGGATTACGATTTTCCCTTTTAACAGAAGGCTGTGTTTTTATATATATCTATCGTTATTTGGTAACATCAGTACGAAATCCGCGGACACTTGTTGAAATACCGAAAACGTCTGCAAAGAAGTTGTAGCTATTGCTTGAAGCGTTCAGCTAACTCGCGCGTCGCAGCTGCGTATCACAGAATTATCAATGAACGGAGCGAGCAATCTATTTTCCCCATTTCTAAAACCAGCGAACAATAAGAAAAAAAGATCAGAGCGTGTCCAGTTATAACTGAAGATACTTTCGCAATTTGACAAACAAATGTACGTTTTCTGAAGCCTTAAGCGCTAGCAAGCTAGGAAACGGAGCAACACTGTCAGTGACAGCAGCTTGGCCAGACAGCAAGCTACGCTAGTTTGGTAGCGTTACGTTAGCGAGCGGATTGAGATTCAAATAAATTGTTGTTCACTGAGAATAGCTCGGTTAGCTAGCCTAGCTAGCAATTGCAATCAAACAGGTAGCTTAGTTAGCTTTGCAGTATATCGTAATGCGATTAACCCAGAGGACTAACTTTGATCGATTATACCACTGACTAGATAGCTCGCTAAGTTTAATGCCTGTCGTGTAGCGGTAAAACGACAATTCGTTTGTTTACTTAGTTAGCTGACTAGCTAGCTAGTCTGGTCCCAAACTTGTGACAGCTGAGTGACAGCTACTGTACTGTATCCAGCGTCGTTATGTGGCCATCGAATCTGACGACTTTCACTACGTTTTTGTAACATCAGTGATAGATAACAAAGAAATGGAATAATACATCGTCAACAATAACTGATTAGTTTTTGGTGCGCTGTGCTTCAAAGATTCGCCTCAAGTTCAAAGTAAAGTTTTGAAACTGCGGCCCACACAATGTCCGGATCACCGGGCTCGGGTGGTTCGAACCCGAGGAAGTTCAGTGAAAAGATTGCGCTACACAACCAGAAACAAGCAGAAGAGACGCGGGCCTTCGAACAGCTTATGACAGATCTCACTGTCTCAAGGGTAAGCAAATCCATCCTAATCAAACGGATAGAAAAAGTTATGTCTAGGTCCAATGGCTTGTTGTTGAAACTGCTACACCTAGCCAATCTAATTCCTGTGTATAGCTATCTCAAGTACTGTGACCTTTTTATCATCCAGCGTGGGAGGAAATACTTCAAAATAATAACTGTTGTCACTCACACTGTTAAGCTAATTCTTGATTCTTTTGGGTGTAGTTTATTTGACTAGGACTGCTTTTTATAAACAAACAATCACCCTACCCAATCAGCTTTTACTTTCCTATTTTGCTTCACTCACAATTCAACAAGAGACATCAATTCATTCTACTCAAAATGGTTAGGCTTCAACTCTCAAATAGCTTTTCACTGGACCACACACTCCCACTGCTGTTCTCTATGATATGCATCAAGGTCACTACATATGTTTCTCTCTCTCCGAAGGAAAATGATCAGTGTTATTGGGTTGATGTTTGATGACTCATGTAATCATGTGTAGTGGGCTGCAGGTCTGTTGTAATGATGGCATGGGCATCTTTGCATTGATAGCAGAAGCTTGAGCTGAGTCTTAGGTTGTTGCACCGGCCCTATTCCCCAGCCATATTCCACGTTTTGACTAGCTCACTAATTTCACCATGTAGTATTAATAGGTTCATAGGTGTGGAGGAGGACAATTAGTGAGTCATTTTAACATGCTATTCCAAGTGCACATGAAACAAATCATTTTTCCCATGTTATCTGCCTGTGTTGACAAAAATTTATATGGTTTTTCACAGCCACAAATAAGCTACAACTCATCTGGAATGCTTTTGATTCACAACACAGTATTCAGTACATGTCCTGAATGGGTAGTAAGCCAGTTTCTACTTCATCACTGATATGTAGAAAATATCCTTTTAGGTTTGGCCCTCACCCTCATAAAAAATGAATGCATACTGTACAAACATTGTGAAATGAAAACAGTCTCTCCAGGGAAAATAGAGGGGTTCTATTCAAGTTACTTTCATGCTTTTGGTTCACAATAGTCTTCTTTTATGAAAGTGAGGGAGAGTTTGAAAATGTGCAGTGAAAGAGGATGTGGTCTTGGGGCTACACCAAATGAAGCTGTCCATAAGGTATGACTTGTCAGTGACCCTGGGGAGACAGAGTAGCCCAGTGAGTGGGCTCTGTCTCCAGGGCTGAGCCAGGGGATAGGACACACTGCCAGCAAACAACCATCATTAGAAATAGCTGCTTCAACATTCGCAACGGTGACTGGAGGATTGAGTTGAAAATACTTAAGTGGCATTGAATTAAGGTTTGTTGTACTTGAATGTAAACTGATACTTCTGTGTACCACCGTGGGCAGCAGATTGTTTCCACAAAGAGGGATCACTAAGAGACCTGAAGTCCTTGACTAATATTCCAATATTGTTGTATTTCCACTCATAGCTGATATTCATATTATTGCTTTGCTATCAGAATCTTGAATTTCTGATTCTACCTTGTCAAATGAGACTCTATCAGTGACACTTTTGTTCTCTCTGAGAGATGGTCTTTCCAGTCTGTGTAAATTCATTGATAACATCAAATGAGGTCAGTCTTTGAGATTCAAATTTTGTCCTTTCGCTAGTGTGAGGAAGAATCCCCCACTGATTTGCCTATTCCTGATCAGAATTGATAATTGACTGTGTTTACCTTACCTTGGTAGAACAAGCCCTGCCCTGTGGTTCCTCTGTGGGTCCTTCTAGCCTGAATGGTGGTACTGTGGCTGTGGTTTAGAGAACACCATAAGTTCATTTCTAAGAATTGAGTGTGCTTCACAGTCCCATTTTCAGTCTGGAGAAGTATTGTACCTTCCCTTCATTCTCATCTGCTCCTTCCTCTCTCTTTCTCTCAAGAGAGTGAATTACAGCCCTCCAATAAAAGGCTTTGCCATGCCCCTCTTCTCTATCTCTCTCTCTCTCTCTCTCTCTCTCTCTCTCTCTCTCTCTCTCTCTCTCTCTCTCGCTCTCTCTCTCTTGCTCGCTCTCTCTCTCTCTTTCTCTCTCTCTCTCTCTTGCTCTCTCTCTCTTGCTCTTTCTCTCTCTCTCTCTCTCTGAGGTCTGTGTGTACCATGTTTGCTGACAGACTTCTGTAGTCTACCCAGATCATGATAGCCATGGTGTGTTTTGACAGGTGCAGTTTCAGAAGATCCAGCAGCTTCGTTTGTCTCAGACAAGGGCCCAGTACTACGGAGGCTCCCTGCCCAACGTCAACCAGATAGGCAATGCCAGTACCGACTTCCAGGTGAGACGCAGATCTTAGCCAGGCCCAAGAACTGAAACGGGGGAGGTGGGGTGGGGGGGGGCACTAACCCTAACCCCACTGAAAGGTCACTACTCACAGCCTATGTTCACAGCTGGGGGACAATCACCATCTAACCATCTATACTTATATGCACATTTGTGGCAGAAAAATCAACTGT